>NC_134100.1:61665758-62024925 GCF_000715075.1 Nicotiana tabacum
TAATCTCGCATTGGAAGCTTGGAGGAAGGATAAGGGGTATGCTTATGATGTATGCAAAAAGGGTAAATATCAGGTCAGTGAGACGAGTCAGTTCAGCGGACCTCATCCCCGTCGTGTGAAGTGTGGAAGATGCCATCCAGGAGTGTGTCACTATGGTACAAAGGTATGCTACAAGTGTGGTATGACGGGCCACTTTCAAAGAGATTGTTATTTGCCTCGCCAAAGCATGGGCAAGGGTATGGCACAGCCAGCCAGTTCTGTAGCTGCTACATACACAACGCCTCCCCCAGCTAGAGGCACTATAATGCCTGCAGGGCGTGGAACAGCTAGGGGTGGTATTTAGAGCTCGGGAGGGCCCAATAGGTTTTATGCTATGAGGAGACGTCAAAAGTTTGAGGCTTCTCCAGATGCGGTTACAGGTATATTGTCTGTCCGATCTCGTGATGTGCATGTTCTTATTGATCCTGGTTCCACTTTGTCATATGTCACCTCTTATGTTAATATGGAAGGTTGGATAGAACCGAAACAACTTTATGAGTCATTCTCTGTATTTACTCTTAGAACGAGGCACAATATTCGTGAAGCCTCTTTATCACAATTACTTATATTTACAACCTCTTGAGAAATTGAGTTCTATAATGGGTTCCTTGAATTGCGTTATAACCCTAGGTTAATACTTCCCACTGCTTCCCTAAATTCTCAACAAGGGACAATAGCTGATAAATTTCGTATAGAACCTTTTGATTCAAATGGATAACATCTGCTCATTTGTGCCTATACATGCATCACCATAATATTTACCTATGCGGTATCATATCCAATGGAAAGCAGCCTAGTGTTGAGATCCTTCTTGAGTCACTATTTTCCTCTCTGGTATATATGACTTCTATGGTTGGAACAATTATTCTACTCCTTTATGAATAGTATCGTGAATCCTTTTCATTGTCTAGTAACATGAGAGTATATCTTAGCACCTATCATGTGCTTACATACCAATTGAAAGGGACCACTTATCCGCATAAAGTTTCTGAGCAACTTGAGATTTATCACAAATTCGTCACAGGGAAGTCTTGTTGTTTACCCATCTCAGTATGACTTTCATGTCCACCTAGATCATGCCTCAGTGAGTAACTCACCTTCTTCCCATTATTGTGGTTGCCCGTGAATTTGCCTGAAATGGCAACGTGAGAGTTGTTATGGCAAAAACATGTCTAGCTCATGGCAAAGTGTTAATTCTCTCTAACTAATACATGATTTCATCCAACATTAAGATGTCCTAGTAACATGATTCCACTTGTGTGAGATTGAAAGTTGAGCAACCTTATGATGAGCATATTGAATTGAAAGACAAACTCGTCCTATCTCTAGTCCTCTCACATAGGATCAAATATTGGCAAAGGTTATGCTGTGGGAATGATAATAATCTCACAAGTTTTCAACTTCTTTTCATCCTCTTAAGCTTGTGGCATAGATTCCTTGTACTAGTTATTGTTAAGAGTGTAATGCAACTTTGTGTATCTTGAAAACCATATCATATTCAGGGTGCTAGAATATTCTTATTTCGAGTTAAGCTGATTTTCCCTACATACCAAGAGGCTACTGGTGTCACATAAGTGTTAGCTCTCTTGGAGGCTTACTATTGCCAAATAAGGCACGAATGGAATGAAAAAATTGTTGATGTCCTTTTCATGACTCATTTCTTTTAAATCTCAGAATCATGAACATTTTTCCTACGTTATCAATGCCTACTAGGCAACTCTATGACTCATTTGTTGAACCGATGGTGTCACCACAACGAATCACCATGTCAGCGCTATTAGTAGTGACCTTCATGTCTCTTAGGATATAACCTCCTGAAATGCCGTGCCCAGCACGTTGATGGATTCTTGAATATTTCCAGCAAAATCTCGAACCTCGTTGTTCCTGTTTGTAGCAAATCTATCGAGTATTGTAGGTTCAGGCATGTCAAACAAGAAGCATCATCCCGTGATCATATATATGGGATAGGAAATTTTATGGTCATAGTCAAGCTAGCACAGATTAGAGAAATTGTTGGAGGTTGCCAAAGGTTTAGTTTGGGTGTTTAGCGTGGAGATTTAGAGTTGAAGAAAGTGAATGGGTTATTCTAAATATTTTCTGCATGAGGATGCTATGTAAATTGTTAATAAAGGTAAAGTATGTGAAGTCACATTAGGCCTTATGAAATTTTGAAAGGAAATAGGCTAAACTATGAGTATGATGTTTCCCTATTATTGTTCTTCGTGTACACGGTGTTTCATGTGTCTATGTCTAATAAGGTGAAGATAAGGGATAATTGGATTGTGAGGAGCAACTATTTGCTATCCTTGTTAGAAAAGTCCGGGAGTTGAGATTGTCTCCGTTAATGTGTTATGGCGAAGTCTGTAAGTTGAGGAGACCACATGTAGGGGCAAAAGTGTTAAGGAAATAAAATGTTCCCACTTGAGTGTATAGTTAAATGATTGTGATTTGAAAGGTACTTCTGTGTGTTATGATTTAAAGATGTGCAGCTCATGTCCAGATACCACTCTTGATAGTATAATGCATGTAATGATGAGATTAGTGACGTTGTTATACATGGTGATGTTGTGCCAAGTTGTGGATGTGTTGTTAGGAATTGTTTTGATATTACTCTGGCAGGTGGATAGGCCCAGTTACAGGGGAGTCTCTGGCAAAAGTTTTTGAAATTTAGGGAGTTAGCCAAATTTTGAAACTACTGGTGTGTGTGAACTAACAGTTGAACCACATTGAATGCTAATGATGGATTTTGACCCTCATTCGAGGACGAATGATACTAAGTGGGGGAGAATGTAACACCCCGGGAAAAAAAAATTGAAGTATTTTAGTGTAAAGCCCCGTAATATTCGCAAGTGAATTCAAGGTTTCGTGGTGCCAGAGTAGGCTTACGTGTTTGAGGACTTTTTGGGTTGAACAATGCACCGGAAAGTAAAGGAAAATATTTGGCAGAAAAGCATGTTTATGCGGCCGCATAATCACTCTGCGGACCGCATAATGGCCGCAGAGTGAAGCAGCAAGTTTGGCCAACTTAAGGTCAGTTTTGCGGTCGATTATACGACCGCATAATCGATATGCGGTACGCATATCGATCTCATAATCCCTCTTGAGTTTTTGCGGTGGGAGTTCTGCGGCGCATTATGCGACCGCAGAATGAGTATGCGGACCGCATACTGGTCGCATACCTAGGCCGTAAGTTCATGCCCCTGAGGGCCATTTTTGCGGTCACTTTGTGGACCGTATAACCATTATGCGGTAGCATATGCGACAGCAGACCTGTGTCAGGGCACCCATTTTCTTAATTTAAAACCCGACCCCCATTTCGTTAAAATACCCCTTAGGTCTATTTTGAGCTCATTTTAGGATGTTTCTAGAGTGAGAGAGAGAGGGTTCAAGAGGGAGGGTCTAAGTTTTCATCAAATTGATCTTCAAACATCACTCAAAACCTTGGAAATATTCAAGTAGAGCACCAAAATTCTTCACCCTAAAAGGTATGGCTTCATCACCCCAGCTCTTAATTTCAAACATAGCTATAATGGGGTATTAGTGTGATACTTCATGGGTATGAGGGTGGTTCATCTTGCATGCATGTGATAAATAGTGTGGGAAAAATAAAAAGTGAACTAGAACCATGAACGTTTTCCTAATTTTGGGTTTAATTTGTATATTGTTAAAATAGATTGAGGTTGCTAAGGGTTTCGGAAAATTGTAGAGTCTAAAGAAGCGCAATTGAGGTATGTTGGCTAAACTTTCTCTCTTGGAATTGAATTCCATAATGTTTCTGTAAGTTTCAAAGTGTGGGTTACGTATTAAAAGGTTATGGCTTTGAGTCGTGTTTCAATGAAAGATAGAATTGTCTAAAAGCTTTTGTACTAAATTCATGCCCATTAGCTGCTTTAACTAATGCTTTGATTTATAAATATATCCAGTGTGATTCGAGTTATGTATATTCATGTGTTGAAATTGTACATTGTCATTTCTGGGGGAGAGTATTGCAAGAGAAAATGGTGTATTGACTGTTTATGATTTTTCATGTGTGTTTCTATTGTTGGTTGGTATGCTTCATTCTTTGGGAAGAAACCATTTGTGTTTGAAGTTTCCAATTTAAATGGATTTGAAGTATATGATTTTTAAAATATCCTATATGTTAATACTTGATGGTGATCTTTGAAATTGAAAGAGGTAAAAGAGTGGAATATGAAATATGGCCATCGTGCCAGGAATAAAGAATCTTGTGAATGTCCTAATGAGCCAAGGAAATATTGTCATTGTGATTGACTGGAAATACTAATGAGAATTCATACAATGTGAAAGATGTTGAGGTGAGTACAATTGTATTTATGATATTTATGTTTGCAAATCAAATCAAAACTATTTTTGGGAGCATCATTAGCAATATCGAGGAAGGGTGGGTCAGAAGGCCCACACCTGAAACTACACGTGCCAGTGTAGGGGTGGATTGTGATATTATTACCCTTAATTAGGATGAAACTAGAACCTTTGTGGATTGGAAAAGTCAACCCGCACGGCATATATGGGAAGGCGGCCTAGCTGATCGGGTGATATCAGACGCCATATTGCGCATATGGTGGTACTACTCTTGGTAACAACTTTTCTTCGCATCACATGTCAAACCACATTGTTCGTGGGGAGATGGCCTAGCCGATCGGGCGTGATCGGACTCCGTGCTAACAAAGACGGTGGTATATCGGTGCTAATGATCTCCTAACCAAAATTATATTTGAAATTTGTATTTTAGAAATTATTATGTTTTAATTGGACGTTTGGATATTGTTGATTGTGACTTGTTATTTCTATGTGTTTCCTTTTCTTATATCGGAATTCTATTTTGAAAGAGGATTTTTAGCTATACATACTAGTGCTATTCGACAGTACTAACGTCCCTCTTGCCGGGGGCGCTGCATCTTTAATGGATGCAGGTGATTTTTCAGCAGGCGGCATTGATCAGTGATAGCAGTACACTCTTTTCAGCTGATTTGGTGAGCCCCACTTCATTTTGGGGTCATGTATCTTTTGCTTCTCATGTACAGTGTTTTGAGGTATAGCTGGGGCCTTGTTGCCGGCATTTCTATATTACTCTTCTATTGTATTTAGAGGCTCCGTAGACAGGTTGTAGGTTGTGGTTGATGTTGGGAATTGAACTAGAAATGTTGGTACTTGGAAATTATGTTTTTTCATTAATTATATAAACTCGTAATGTTTTGGAAATTATGAATGAAGCTACTAATGGGAATGAAAAGGAAGTTGTTAAAAAATTCTTTTTTGTGATTGATTAATGGAGTACATCTCCTCTTTATTCATGGATGAGTTTGGGTAAAAGGAAGTCTAATAGGCTTGCTCGGCCGGGTTCTCTCAGTTGAGCGCCGGTCGTGCTCCCTGAGTTTGGGGCGTGACATGGCCCTTTTCAGATGTTTGAGAGGATTGGAGAGGTGGCCTACAGACTTTCCTTGACACCTAGTCCATTGGGTGTTCACCTAGTGTTTCATGTTTCTATACTCTAGAAGTATTATAGTGATCTGTCATATGTTTTGGACTTCAGCAAGTTTCTGTTAGACGGGGATTTGACTTATGATGTGGAGTCGGTGGCTATTCTGGGCCAGCAGGTTCGGAAGATGAGGTCAAAGAACATAGCATCAGTAAAGGTGCAGTGGAGAGGTCAGCCAGTTGAGGAGGCTACTTGGGATACCGAGCAGCGATGTGGAGCAGATATCCACACCTATTTGAGACTGCAAGTATGATTCTAGACCCATTCAAGGATGATCATGTTTTTAAGAGGGGAGGATATAGCGACCCGGCCGGTCATTTTGTGTATTATAGCCCTGTTCCCATATTTATTGCCTCTTCTATGTTCATTTATGGTTATGTGACTTCACAGGATGGTTGGATTGGTTTCAGGGAAGTTTTGGACTGAATTGCGCCACTTAGTCCCAAGGTTGAAGGCTTAAGTTGAAATAGTTGATCGGAGTTTGACTTTATGTAGACTACTTCAGAATGGAGTTTTGATGGTTCCAATAGCTTCGTATGGTGATTTTGGACTTAGACGCATGTTCAGATGCAATTTTGGAGGTCAGTAGGTCATTTTCGCTTGAATTGGCTAAAGTTGGAAAGTTGAAGGTTTGGAAGGTTAAGAGGTTTGACCGAGAGTTGACTTTATTGATATCGGGTTCAAAATTTTATTTCGGGAGTTGGAGTAGGTCTGTTTTGTCATTTGGGACTTGCATGCAAAATTTGAGATCATTACGAGTTGATTTGATATGGTTCGATAATGGTCTTAAAAGTTGGAAGTTCATTATATTATTATGTTTTAATTGATGTGAGATTCGTGGTTTTGGTATTTTTTGATGATATTTGAGGCTTCAAGTAAGTTTGTATTGTGTTTTAGGACTTGTTGGTACATTCGGACGGGGTCCATGGGGCCTCAAATATGCTTTAGATCTAGTTCGGATTCATTTGGACTTTAAAGAACTGCTGAAATTTGTGCTTCTTGTTTCCTTTTTCGCGACCGCTAAGAGAGGGACAAGATCGAGTAGAGTTATTTCGTGGCATGTGGGATTTTTTCATTGTGTTCACGAGTTAAAGGACGTATTCCCGAATATTGAGGCAAGCTGTTCAGCGCGAACGTGAGCTAGGTGACGTGTTCGCGTAGAAGGGAGGTATGCCTCCGGGGTGGCAGATGTTTGTTCTTCGTGGTCACAATACCTGGACCGTGATCACATAGCTTTGAGCGGATGGTCATCGCGTTTGCGACTGGAATTTCATGTTCGCGTAGGAGGTTCTAATAGCTGGGCAAATTTTATTCTACGCGATCGCGAGGCTATTTCTGGGATCACGATGTATATCACCTGGGCAGAATATTTTTTTATATTTTAAAATCCACTAGGCCTTGTGCCTAGAGGTACTTTTTATAAATAAAATAACAACTAGTACAACAAAGGAGGGGGACACGGACCTTACCTCCAAATCTATGGTGGATAAACAATTGATTGTCCAAAAATGACAATCAATTGAATCATGTACAATGAGTAAAGTTATACCTATGATGAAATGCCAATTGCCGATCCATAATTGGCAGACAATTGGGTATACAAAAACAGTGTGAAGTGATTCTAGGTCAACTATACAAACAATTAAATCTAAGGCAACTGTGTAAGCAATTTGGGAGTACATCTTCTAGGAACAAAATAACCTACATCTAGAAGGTAAGTGTATCCTCCCTTAGAAAGATGACAAAAACCATATATGTATGGTAGAAACTGTCTATAATTTAGCTTTGACAATGAGAGAAAAGAAAGCCAAATTAAAGACAATAATGACTGAGATCCTTGTAGTTGACTGATCTTGCTACCTCTGAATAATGCGGTTGACAGAAGAGATTGAGCTTATCCTTGGTGTCTTTATCATGAAAACAGTGGAGAGGGACTGGACTTGTAGAAGATGGTAATTGGTGGAGAAATCAGACACATCATTCTCCAATCTAAGATTGATGCAGTATGTAGACTTCTGTAGTTGAACTCTGGTAACAGTAGTGGTATGATGGCCAAGGTTTGTGTCCCTAGTTATGTTCTTGTGAAGCCCTAACATTTGAAACCTGAGAGTGGACGTGTTGTACACAAAATTGTGTGTGGCATTGGAAGGATTACCAAGACATGCCCTAAACAATTGAGGCATTTCCAACAGATTGAATATCTGGGATGCTAATACCATACCTTGGAAATGCACAAGTGATCTGGACCTATCAATTGTACCTGCAAAATTCAGCAAACAGATTAGTAATAAAGGGGCACCATTGTTTTGCTTCCAGTGAATGGTTGTGGCATTGCTGGTAGTATAGCTGAACTGTTGTATGTTATGACCATTGTTGTTGTTGTTGTTCTTACGTGTATGAATATGAAGTGTTGCTCTCAGGTTCTTGTGGCATCTGAAAGCTTGTCTGGTGGAGTTATAGTTGGTGGGATGAGATAGTTGCTTTTGCAGATAGATTCTATAGAATCCTCTCTTCCAAATTACAAGAGGTTTATCGGATATTGTGAACCATTGACTAACACTCAGTAGGATGAGCCTTGAGATTTTTAATACCACACACTGAGTGTAAGTCAAATGATTGAGTATATCATAATGAATTGTACCTGCAAAAAAGGGAACAAAGTTAGTGAAAAAACTGTTTCTGTGCTGATGGCTATGTGTTTTCATTTTTTTGTGGATTTTGTAAGGGGTGTTTAAAAGTAAGGGAAGGGGTGAGTCTGGAAGAATGAAATGGTCTCTACTACATTTGTAGTTGAACTTGGAAGACTGGGAGAAATGAAGAAAAGAAAGTTGTGTGTTATTGTTGGAGTTGTATATTGGTGGATGTAGGTATGGTAGGTTAAAGTATATGGATTGGGTGACTATTAGGCGTGAGAGTATCAGAGTACAACACTTATTATAATATTGAAGATTTGTTAGAAGTGTGCTTAGAGAACCTGCACAAGAGAACAAACATGTTAGTGAAAAACTAGACTGTGTGTCCATTTCTAAGAGTGATGGAGTTTGGTCTTTCATGGATTTAGATATATGGGGACTGTAGTGATGTTGTTTTAAGAATCCTATTTTAACCATAACCATGAGAAGAAGTAGAAGCAATGTGAGGTGGTGGGATAAATCTGTGTGTTTTCTTGTGTCTAAAAGCAGGGATATTCAGGAAGTCCAGTTGAATTTGACCCCTAATATGAGTAGGCAATGTGGTGACACTAGTGAAGTGAGTTAATGCAATCAAGTCATGGCTATGCTTCGACAAAGAGTCTGCAGGATAGTTGGCTTCTCTGTATACATGTGAGTAATGAATTTCCTCACATTGAAAACACATGTTTCTCAGCTTTTGCAGATTCATTTTTAAGGCACAAGGAGGATCAGAGTTGGTTGTCAGCCAATTTATCAAAAGAGCTGAGTCTTTTTCAAGGTGAATTTTGTTATACCCATTGGCAATGTACCACTGGATGCCAATGAAAGTAGCTTCTATTTCTGCAAGGTTGTTGGTACCCTCACTCAAAGGACATGCAATTGCTTGAAGAAATTCCCCTAGATGATTTCTAATAATGGCCCCACCACCTATCTTACCTGGAATAGTCAGTGCACTACCATTAGTATTGACTTTAACAAAATTGGTATTTGGTTTAGTCCAGACAACCTGTTGAGTAGTAGTGCAATTCTTGATATCCTCAATAATAGAATAAAGATCTAACCATCTTGGAGGCCATTTGATAGTAGGGTAAGTTGCATGAAGCAGCAAGTGAATATTAGAATTAATGAAAAAAATGACTCTAGTTATAGAAGACCTCTTTCCTCCATGCTTTGAAGAGCATCTATTCTTCCACAAATTCCAGTAAATAATGATAGAAACTATGTCCAGAATTAACTTTTGAACCTCATTGTTTCTTTTCTGTAACCATCAGTTCATAAGAAGCAATCTTAATGGCATATTTTCAGTTTTAATTCCAGCTGGCCCTCCATATTTCTTCGAGACAAATGTTGCAATGTTGCCTCTATTGAAAATATGATCAATTGTTTCAGCTGCATGTCTGATACATCATACACATCTAGTAACATTGGGGTTATCAAATGTTATTACCTTGTCATCTGTAGGCAACTTGTTTCTGAGGGCCCTCCACAAGCAAAAGGACAACTTGAATGGGATCTTTTTGTGCCAGGTCATTTTGTTGGTGAAGTTTGGTTGCTTCTTGTTCCTTATCATTTCCCAGGTAGAAGCACATGTCAAATGCCATGTCACTGTGGGTGTCCAAATGGGTTGATCTTGGGACTGTGACATATAATGGATGGGAGTTTGCATGATGAGATAAATCAAATGAACTGGTGCAGTTCTATTTGGGCAGAATGTTTTAAATCCCATTTCGAGGGTTAGAGTTATTTTATCACATTTTGAGTTAGAGAGCTCGGTTTTGGACGGGATTTTCATGATATGGGTCGGGTAAGTCTTTTTGACTCGGATTTGTTCTTATTTCATGATTCCAGCTTTGTTTTTAGCATTTAATTAGTGAATTAAAGTGAAGAAATGTGGGATTTTAGTAAAGACTTAGTACAGTAAAAATTGAGGATTTGAGGGTCGAATCGAGGTCAGAATTTGATAAAATTAGTATGATTGAACTCATAACTGAATAGGTGTTCAGAATTTATAAATTTGACCAGGTTCTGGGGTGAAAGCCCGGGGTTGAATTTTGATTTTGTATAATGATTGAAGATTTAATGTTTGAAGTTGTTTCCTATGGAATTATTTGTTGATATTAAGTTATTTGTGACTAGATTCGAGTCGTTCGATGGCCGATTCGCGGGGGAAAGGCTTTTTGCAGTATTGATTTGCGCATATTGAGGTAAGTAATACATCTAAACTTGGATTTGAGGGTAAAGAACCTTGAGAACTACATTATATGAGAGATATTGGGGTGACATACGCGCTAGGTGACGGGCGTGCATACGTGCACCAGTGTGTTCATGGTTTGGGGAGACCTTTTGGCTATTACTGGACTTGTTTTGCTATCATTCCTTGTTATACCAGTATTTTCCCAGCCTGCTTGATTATTTGAAATATGATTCGTGTTAGACATCATGTCTAGGCTAGGTGTTATTTATTTGAAGCTTGATAAGGCTATTCTTATTATTTCTGAGCCATATGCTTTATCTGTACACATGTTCTTATTCATGATGCTATATCCGTGTATGATATCTATGTCTCAGTACTTCTTATTTGAGTCCTCATATGTTCTTGATGCCTCCTATGTAACACTATTAAACTTAGTACTGCGAGATGAGTTATCTGAAACTTAAATGGTAAAGGACTGAGTTTGGGCCATAAAGCCGATTTGATATTCATTTTGAGGTGATGTGTATGCCAAGCCCATATTGGGCAAAGTGTTATTATTTTAGGGCTAAGCGTGTACCAAGCCTCACCATTGGGCTAAATAATTATGATTAGTGCTTGGGAAGGATCTGCCCTTCCGGAGTCTGACATGCCAGCAGTGGGCACATGCAAAGTGTTTTACATATGTACTTGATGATAGGTAGGTATGCCAGGCACCCGTACAGTGCTAAGTGTGGTTATTTTGATGGATTTTCTTTGATATTGCTGATTTGACATGTTTACCTAACATGTAGGCATGAGTTGTACCTTCCTAATGCGAACTAATAAATGAAATGCTTTAGCTATGTTGGGCTTTAACTGTTATACTTGAAAGAATGACTACATTCCTGAAATGTGAACAAGCTGAACATGTGCAAAACCAGGTACATTCGGTTGAGGTGATTTCCAGAGTTGTGTTGCTATTAGCTTTTGGTAGACTACGAGGTAGCTGTTATGTCATCCATAGTCCTAGAAGTTCTCTTTTAGTTATTTCTATCTTACTGTTCTATTGTTCAGACAATTGTATTAGGGTATTTTGCTTGTATCTTGTTATTCAATAGTGCTAGTGTACTCATTGAAACCATATTTTAGGAATGGTTGTAGCAGTATTATGGTTATATTCTCAGATACTCATGATATTTTCCAGCTGTTGAGTTATTAAACCATGTTTATTATATTTCATTGTTATTAGGTGATTGTTGGCTTATTTAGCGGGTTGGGTTAGGTTCCATCACGACTAGTGAATTTTGGTTCATGACAAATTTGCTTCCCACCTTGCTTTATATTTGTGTTGTTGTTGCTTGGTAAGGAAGAGTGAAGAGAACGAAGGATGTTGCCATGTCTCATTTGCATATTGATATCATTGATTGAGTGAATGTGAGGATAAAAGTATGAGGGTGATGTCGTGCACATGCTTATTTATCATGAGCGGTTAAAGCACAAAGCGTGATGCCGTGCATATGCTTTTTATTATGATCATGTGAGGATAAGAGTAAAAGCACGAATGGTGATGTCGTGCACTTGCATTTATCTTATATGATGAGGATGAGAGTAAAAGCACGAAGAGTGATGCTGCGCGAGTTGTTGAATTCCTTGTTTTACTTTATATTTGGCAATGTGAATTCTGACTTGGTGGTTTCGTTGCCCATTGTGGAAAGAGGTGTATTTTATGATTCTTTACTTACTGTTCCGTTTATAGTCCCCTATACTTGCCCCTATCCCGTTGTTTCATTTTATGAACTTCCTTTTCTTTACATATATATATATATATATATATATATATATATATATATATATATGTCTATTGTAGGTGTCTTGTCTTAGCCTTGTCTCTACCTCATCGAGGTTAGGCTCGACACATATATATTACATTGTGTCTGTTGTACTCTTACTACGCTTTTGCATTTCATGTGCATATCATGACATCGCTACTAGTAGAACCCAAAGAGGTGCTTAGCAGATACCGCGTTGGTGATTCGAGGTAGAGCTACATCCCATCTGCAAGCCTTGAGTCATTATCTTACCCACATTATACTGATTCAACATTATTCGGGCAGTGTTTCATTTTTTTCAGTACCTTGTATTTAATTGGATCTAGAAGCTCATGTACTTGTGGTAGCAAATTTTGAGGTGGTCTACGTTAGTTATTGGTTGTAGAACTTTATTATGTTATGACATGGTTGTTTTCACTGTATGTTATTAATCAATTGTCAGATATTTATTTCTTTTATTTTTGTATTATCTATTGTGTTGACTTGCCTAGCAAGCAGAGTTAGGCACAATCACGACCCTGATTGGTTAGGATATTGGGTCATGACAAGTTGGTATCAGAGCCCCAAGTTTCCTAGGTCACACGAGCATGAGAGAGCTTAGTAAAGTCTTGAGGATCGGTAAAGAGTGGTCTATACTTATCTTTCAGAGGCTATAAGGCTTTAGTAAATTTCACTTTCTTTCTTTCTATATCATGCAATTTTATTCTATCTTTGACTTAGTATCATTCTACTCTTATTCTCTAACAAATGGTGAGGACACGTACAACACCCACAGTTGATCAGGAGCCGGAGCCCTAGGCTGCAGCCACAACCAGGGGTAAAGGCTGAGCCAAGGTAGAGATCATCTTAGAGCACACACAGTAACACCTGTTGTCGAGCCTCAGATCGAGTAGGAGGAGGAGATCCATGTTCGGACCATGCCAGTAGGACCATCTAAGATCCTAGAGGGGTTCATTGATGCCCTAGTACTTCAGGATGCCCTAGTTTTCCTGGTTGGCCTTATGGAGAGTGTGGCTCAGGTCGGTATGTTTCCTATGGCACCAGCTGTCTCTCAGGTTGGAGGGGATCCTAGACTCCCACTACTTACACTCCATAGTAGATGGCTCATGAATATCAGACTCTAGCAGTTCCACCAGTTAGAATGGTTCAGTCATTATTTCCACACAATTCGAGGAGGGACCCGCAATGTTATCCAAGGGGCTGAAGAGGTTAGACAAGTTCACAAAGTCGTTTCTCCCTCGCTTTGGTGGTACACCTTCTAAGGACCCCCGGGATTTTATAGACCGTTGCCATGAGATACTGCGCAACATGGGTATAGTGGAGTCTAACAGAGTTGACTTCATAGTGTTTCAGATGCATGGATCTGCCAAGATGTGGTGGCGGGAGTATGTTCGGGGCAGACCAACATGTTCACCTTCTCTTACTTGGGCTCAGTTCTCACAGTTATTCTTGGACATGTTTAGCCCATTCACTTAGAGAGAGGACTTTCGCAGCCAGTTTGAGGGCCTCTAGTATGGTAACATGACTGTTACGCAATATGAGACAAGATTTGTCGACTTATCATACCATGAAACTATCTCGATCCCTACTGAGAGGGAGATGGCGCTGAGATTTATAGATGGCCTTACATATGGCATCAGGCTACAGATGACCAGAGAGACTAATGATGATATTTGTTTCACTCGAGTTATGGATATTGCTAGGTGGATCGAGAGGATTCATGGCCAGGTTAGAGAGGCGGCATCTAAGGAAATGCCTCATTATTTTGGTCGGTAGTGGTGCCTCGTCTGGAGGCAGGGGTTCATTTGGTAAAGGCCATCCTATCAAGCTGGTTTAGTCGGCGCTTCAGGTATCACATGGGGCTTCAGGAAGTCGTGATTCTTATGGGTCTCATCCTGTGAAGCTAGTGTTTAGTGCACCTTCTCCCATCAGTGCACCACCAATTCAGATCTATCACAATGGTTATTCAGACAGTTAAGGTCAGTTGCAGGGTCAACAGTCACATCAAGCGAGGACTTATTATACTTGCAGGTCTCGAGGCATGTCGTGATATTTTTCCCTAGGTCATAGAGCAGCATGCCACAATAGGGTACTCATGTCATAGTTTTGGAATCGGTTTCTCCACCACCTACTCAGCTATCTAGGGGGATCAAGAAGCTAGAGGTGGAGGCCAGCCAATAAGAGGCCATCTGAGAGATGAAGGTCAGATATGTGGGGTCAGCCCTGTTGCTATGACCTTCTAGCTAGACTTGAGGCGGAGTTGTCCGATGTGGTAATCAGAAGTATTGTTTCAGTTTGTCATAGAGATGCATCAATTTTATTTGACCTGGTTTCTACTTATTCATATGTGTCGTCCTATTTTTCTTCACATTTGTATATGTACCATGATTCTTTGAGTACTCATGTTTATGTGTCTATACCTGTTGAGGATTTTATTATGGTGGACTAGGTTTATCATCCTTGTTTGGTCACTATTGGGAGCTATGATATAGGGGTTGACCTTCTATTACTTAATATGGTAGATTTTGATGTGAATTTAGGCATGTATTGGCTGTCAATGTATCACACTATCTTAGACTATCATGACAAGACTGTGATGTTAGCTATGTCAGGGTTTCTAAATTGAAGAGGAGAGGGACTCTTGGTCACTCGATTAGTAGGGCGGTTTCATATGTGAAGGCTCAATGTATGGTTGAGAAGGGGTGTTCGACTTATTTGGCTTATGTCCGTGATTCTAGTGCGAAGGTTCCTTTCATGGAGTTGGTTCCGATGGTGAGTGAGTTTCCAGAGGTGTTTCCAACATATTTGTTGGGTATGACACCCGATAGGGATATCGACTTTTGCATCGACTTGGTTTCAGGCACTCAGCCTATCTCTATTCCACTATACCGTATGGCTCCCTTTGAGTTGAAAGAATTGAAGAAGCAGTTGCAAGATTTACTTGACAAGGGATTTATTGGACCTAGTATCTCGCCTTGGGCTACACCGGTGTTGTTTGTGAAGAAAAAGGACGGATCGATGAGGATGTGCATAGATTATTGGTCACCATCAAGAATAACTATCTGTTGCCAATGATTGATGATTTATTTGACCAGCTTCATGGTGCCAAGGTGTTTTCCAAGATTGATTTGATATCTGGCTACCATCAGGTGATGATTAGGGCATGAGATGTCCCTAAGACAGCTTTTCGGACTCAGTATAGTCACTATAAGTTCTTGGTGATGTCATTTGGCTTGACCAATACCCCATCATCCTTTATGGATTTGATGAACTGGGTGTTAAAGCCTTACCTGGATTCCTTCATGATCATCTTAACTAATGATGTAGTGGTTTACTCCTATAATCGAGAGGAGCATAAGAAGCACCTACAGATTGTACTTATGTCTTTGAAGGATCGATAGAGATATGCCAAGTTTTTGAAGTGCGAGTTTTGGTTAGACTTGGTTGCCTTTATAGGTCATGTTGGTTCTTTCGAGGGTATGAGGTGGATCCTAAGAACATTGAGGTAGTTCAGAACTGTCCTAGACCTACTTCAGCTATAGAGATTCAGAGCATCTTGGGTTTGGCAGGTTATTATCACCGGTTTGCGGAACGATTTTCACCTATCTCAGCCCCAGTGACCAAGTTGACCCAGAAGGGTGCTCTTTTCAGATTGTCCAAGGGTGTGAAGCGAGCTTTAAGAAGCTAAAGACTGCATTGACTACAACCCTAGTGTTGGTCTAGCCTATAGGTTCAAGATCTTACACTGTATATTGTGTTGTATCGCGTATTGGGCTTGGCACATGTTGATGCAGGACGGTAGGGTGATTGCCTACGCATCTTGTCAGTTAAAGTTTCATAAGAAGAATTACCTTGTGTGTGATTTGGATTTGGAGTTGGTAGCAGCTGAATCTTTGGAGGCACTATTTATATGTCATTCCATGTGCGGTCTATACCGACCATCGGAGTCTCGAGCACCTGTTCAAGCAGAAGGACCTTAATTTACGGTAGCAGAGATGGTTTAAGTTACTGAAGGACTATGATATCACCAAATTATATCTTTTGGGGAAGATCAATGTAGTGGTTGATGCATTGAGTAACAAGGCAGAGAGCATGGGCAGTTTGGAATATTTATCGGCAGTGGAGAGGCCACAAGCCATGGATGTTCAGGCCTTGGCAAATTGGTTTGTGAGGTTGGATGTTTTGGAGCCTAGCTGGATTATTGCTTGTGTTGTGACACAGTCATCATTGTTGGATCATATGAAGACTCGCCAGTTTGATGATCCTTACTTGTTCGTGTTGAAAGACATAGTGCAACGGGGTGGTACTAATGAGGTTTTTATTGGAGATAATGATGTTATGCGGCTTCAAGGTTGGATTTGTGTTTGAATGTCGATGGGTTAAGGGAGTTGATCCTTGGTGAGGCTCACATTTGCGCTATTCCATTCACCTAGGTGTCACGAAGATGTACCGTGACTTGAAACATCACTATTGGTGGCGGAGGATAAAGAAAGATAATGCCAGTCATGTCTCTTAGTGTTTGACTTGTCAACAGGTGAAGTATGAGCATCAGAAACCAGGTGGGTTGACTCAGAGATTGGAGATACGGGAGTGGAAGTAGGAGCGCATCACTATGTATTTCGTGGTAGGCTTACCATGGACCTTGAGGAAATATGACGCGGTTTGGTTATTGTGGACAAGTTTACTAAGTTCATACACTTCATTCCGGTGATGATTTCCTATTTTTCAGAGCAGATGGCTCAGATTTATATTATCCGCCTGCACGGTATGCCCATTTCCATCATATCGGACCAGGGCACATAGTTCACATTGCATTTATGGAGGGCCGTGCAGCGCGAGTTGGGCATGCGGGTCAAGCTGAGTATCACATTTCATCCTCAGACGGACAGACAATCTGAGTGTGCTATTCGAATTTTGTAGGACATGTTGCGGGCATTCTCTATGGAAATCGGGGGTCAGTGGGATAAGTTTTTACCTCTAGCATAGTTCCCCTACAACAACAGTTATCAGTCGAGTATTCTGATGGCTTCGTACGAAGACTTATATGGGAGGCGATGTCGTTCGCCGATTGGTTGGTTTGAGCCTGGTAAGGCTAGAGTTTTGGGCACTGATTTTGTTTGTTATGCTTTGGAGAAGGTTAAGGTGATTCAGGAGCGACATTGTACAGCCTAGTCCAGGCGAAAGAGTTATGCGGACCGGAAGGCCCAAGATGTGGGTTATATGTAATGTGAAAAGGTTCTTCTCTGAGTGTCGCCTATGAAAGACGTTATGCGGTTTGGGAAGAAGGGCAAGTTGAGCCCAAGGTTTATTGGCACGTTCGTGATCTTAGAGAGGGTTGGGGAGGTTGCTTATAGGCTTGCATTGCTTCTTAGCCTAGTAGGGGTACATCCAATATTTCACATTTCCAATCTTTAGAAGTATCATGGGGATAGATCACATGTTTTGGACTTTTGCACGGTCCAGCCAGATGAGGATTTGACCTATGAGGTAGAGCCGATAGCTATTCTAGACCAGTAGGTTCGTAAGTTGAGACCTATGAGGTAAAACTGCATTGCAGAGATCAACCGATTGAAGAGGTTATGTGGGAGTCCGAGTACAAATGCAGAGTAGATACCCACATTATTTTACCAGTTCAGGTACACTTTTATGTTCGTTCGAGGATGAATGTTTCTTTTACAAGAGGGGAATGTTATGACCTGATAGGTGTACTAGCCTTTGTTTCTGTGTTTTGAGACCTCTTTTAGCTTAATTTGGTGATTTATGACCTTTATGCATAGTCTATGTCAATTTCCGGATAGGTTATGTGTGAAATTTCAAAGAAAATGTGATTTTTGACTTAAAATCAAGTTTGAGTTGACCACAGTCAACGTTTTTGGTAAATGAACCAGTTTGTTATTTTGAATATTACGGTAGGTTCGTATGATACTTTTGGGCTTGTACGCATGTTTGGATGGGGTCCCGGGTCACCCGACGGTATTTCGTTGCATTATGTGAAAGTTGGCTAAAATTGAGTTTCAAAGTTGAAATCTTGAGTTTTGATGATTGATTCTTGATATTTGATGTTATTTTGATGATTTGTGGTAGCGAGCGAGTTTTTATGATGTTATTAAACATGTGCGCATGTTCGGATTGAAGCCCGAGGGGCTCTAGTGAGTTTCGGATGAGTTTGGTTGATTTTGGAACTGCTGAAGCATAGCAGTTGTTGGTGTGAACTTGCAGATCTCGCAATTGTGATGATCTGATCGCAATTGCGAGCCTCGTATTTGCGATGTCAGGCTCGCAAATGCGAGCATGTGCTGGGGAATGGGTCTTCGCATTTGCAAAGAAATGTACGCGTTTGCGAACTATTTTGTGATCGCTTTTGCAGCCTTTGTTCTTCATTTGCCACACGGTGTTAGGCAGAACAACTTTGCTTTTGCGAAGCTTGGCTCGCATTTCCGAGTGAAGCATCCTTCGCAAGTGCGAAGTTAATATCGCATTTGCGACCACTGATCGCACTTGCGATAAGTGGTTTTCTTTTGCGATTGTCACAATTGTGAATCTGCAGCTGGGTAAAAGTGAGGAATTTCGAAACTTAACTCATTTTACACCATTTTTCTACTCTAATCTCTCTAGAGGCGATTTATAGAGATGAGTTTCTTACCAAATTCATTGGTTAGCAACTTTAACTAGTTTTCAATTAATTTTCCATGAATTTTAATATTAAATCTATGAATTTCAAGGTAGAAATTAGGGGGTTTGGGTAGAATTTAGGAATTTTATAAAATTGAGATTTAGACCTTGAATTGAGGTCAAATTTCGAAATAAATCACATAACCAGGCTCGGGGGTGAACGAATAATTGGGATTTGGTCCGAATAATAGATTTCAACTAAGAGGGCATAAGGTTGACTTTTATTTACTTTTTGAGATATGATCAAAATTAAACCTTTTTTCTTTCTTGGGTAGTTTCTAAAGCTTATTTTGAATTGTTTGAACGATAATTGGCAAGATTCGGTTGGTTTGGAGGCTTGTTCGAAAGTAAAAGCAGTGGTTGATTGTTGATTGCATTGCGGAAGGAGGCAAGTGTCGTGGTTAACCTTGAATTGGGGGAATTAAGGTAGAATCAAATCTATTTTCTATGTGAACTATGTTTTGGGGGCGGCGTATATGCGAGGTGACGAGTGTATATGCGTTGTCCATGGGATAAGCATGTAGGTGGAATTTGCATTATTTGTACCATGTTGTTTCATTTACTATACGTTCCATGTCTTAGATAGATCATTTATTCTTTTACGACCCGCTTTCGTGTTTATAGCTTATGTTGAAATTGTTGTGATATTGGAAGTTGAGTTTGCGGAAGTTGTTGATCAGTTGTTGGTACCAATCATCAAAAGATTATCATATGATGAGCTATATTCTAATACTTTTGTTGAAGTTGAAATTTGTTTCCTGCCTTACTTGATATTTGTGTTGTTGTTGTTTGGTGAGGAAGAGTGAAGAGCATGAAGGGTGTTGTCATGCCATATTTGCATATTGATATCATTGATTGAGTGAATGTCAGGATAAAAGTATGAAGGGTGATGTCGTGCATGTGCTTATTTATCATGAGAGGTTAAAGCATGAAAGGTGATGTCGTGCATATGCATTTTATTATGATCATATGCAGATTAGACTAAAGGCACGAAGGGTGATGTCCTGCACTTGCATTTATCTGATATGGTGAGGATGAGAGTAAAAGCCCGAAGGGTGATGTCGTGCGAGTTGTTGAATTCGTTGTTTAACTTGATATTTAGTAATGTGAATTTTGACTTGGTGATTTCGTTGCCCATTTTGGAAAGAGGTTTACTTTATGATTCTATGTTTATTGTTCCATCTATTGTCTCCTATACTTGCCCCTATCCCGTTGTTTCATATGTATGTATGTATGTATGTATGTATGTATGTATATATATATATATATATATATATATATATATATATATATATATATATATATATATATATATAGTATTGTAGATATTTTTGTGTGTGTATGTATGTATTGGTAGGTATTTTTGTCTTAGCCTCGTCTTGTCGTTGCTTCGTCACTACGTCGTCGAGGTTAGGCTTGATACTTACGGAGTACATTGGGTTGATTGTACTCATACTATACTTCTTGTGCAAATCTTGATATTGGTACCACCGGAAGACCGAGAGGTGCTGAGTAGATACTGCGTTGGTGATGAGGTAAAGTTGCATCCCGTCCGCTGGCCTTGAGTCATTATCCTACCTCTATAGTAATGATTTCACTTTATTCGGACAATGTTGCATTTCTTCAAAATATTATATTTAGTATAATCTAAAAGCTCATGTACTTGTGAAATCAAATCTTCGGGTGATTTACGTTAATTATTTGTTTTAGAACTTTATTATGTTATCACAGAGCTATGTTTACGGTATGTTATTGATCAGTTGTCAGATATTTATTACTTTTCTTTTTGTATTACCTGTTGTCCAACCCCATCACGACCTTGATTAATTTGTATTTTGGGTCATGGCAACCATTATTTTCGGTTCATCATCTTCAAATCCCCCCAAGAAAGATAGAAGAAGGGAGAAACATGGCAAAAATGGCCGAGAAGGTTCTTTCCCAACTTAGTTTATTAACGTCCAAAAAACCCTTCGTGGAAGCCAATGATGATGTATTAAGCATCATATATGCTTCATCCTCTTCGCATAATATGTCCAAATTTCATGTTGTTCGTCGTCATCTACATCAATGATACATGCGACAATGACCAATACTTTATTCGTGGAGGAATGACTTACAAGCTTGACACAGCAGTTGAAGGCTTGACCAAATATGTGCAAGATCAAAATGCTCCAATTGGAAATTTAACAAATATGATGTAGGGCCTAAGCGAAGGGGAATTCAATCATGCATCTATAAAGCGTAGGAAGCATACAAAGCACAAAAGACGATTAATTCCTTTGCAAAACAAGTGGCAGATGCTAAGGAAATCCAAGTCTCTCTAAAAGAATGATTCTAATTGATCAACTAAAGGAGTTCACCGTGGGGATTATCAAGTATAAGTACGAGGTTCTTGCCAAATCCTCTATTACATATGCAAAATCATACATTGTAAGGATTGATAGGTTGAAGTTTCCCACCAATTATCAACCCCAGAATTTCAATAGTTTGACGGTAACGGAAATTCAAAGCAATCTATGGCACATTTCATCAAAACATGCAGTGTTTGAAGGGAATGCATTCATTTGGTACACAAACCTTGAGTTTGGTTTATTGATTGGGAGCATCTTGTAGCAACCCGACAGATCGTTTTGAGCATTTGCACTTCGCTCGATAGTTTACGGGCATTAGTAGCTCCGTATGATGTATTTTGACTTGTGTGAATCATCAGTTTTGGTTTTCAGGTTATTTGGGACTGATTTGGAAGAATGATTCTTAATTAGGGAGCTTTAAATTTGAAAGAGTTGACCAAGTTTGACTTTTTAGCATTTGACCTCAGATTGGAATTTTGATGGTTTCGTTAACTCCATTGGGTGATTTTGGACTTAGGAGCGCGTCCGGATTGTGACTTAGAGGTCCGTGATTGAATTTGGCTCGAAATGGCGAAAGTTAAAATTTTGAAAAGTTTGACCAGGAGTGGACTTTTTGATATCGGGGTCGGATTCCGATTACGGAAGTTGGAACAGGTCCGTAATGTCGAATGTGACTTGTGTGAAAAATTTGAGGTCAATCGGACGTGATTTGATAGGTTTCGACATCGGTTGTGAAAGTTTGAAGTTCCAAGTTCATAGATTTCGATTTGAGGCGTGATTCATCGTTTTGATGCTGTTATGTGTATTTTGAGGCCTCGAGTATGTTCGTATTGTGTTATGGAACTTGTTGGCATGTTCGGAAGGGGTCCCGAGGGGCTCAGGTAAGTTTAGGATTGATTTCGGATCATTTTCTTCATGTTTTCGTTACTGGTTGCTGCTGGTTCTGGTGTGATCGCACCCGCATTTGGTTTGCGTAGGTGCGATGGTCACAAAAGAGACAAAGGAGTCGCCGGAGCGGAGATATTACTAGGAGCAGGAGTCGGCAGAAGCGGAGGTTCATTCGCATCTGAGAAGGCGCAGATGCAGTGTGAAAGGGCGCATAAGCGAACTTCAGCGCAGGAGTGCAATTTGGACTCGCACCTGCGTGTGCACAGCAGCGTAGTTTCTATCGCAGGTGTGAAGGCAGTCCTCCAGTGCTTCTCCGCAGAAGCGTGTTTTTGGTCACAAAAGCGACGCCGCAGAAGCGGCTAATGTGCCGCAGGTGCGAGAATGCTGGGCAGAATGATATATATCGAGGTTTTGGTTCTTTTATCATTTTTTGAGATGTGAGACTCGGATTGAGGCAATTGTTGGAGCAATTTTCATCACAAGGATTGTGGTAAGTGTTGTACACTTGGTTTTGATATTATTCCATGAATTTATCTACATTTTTGGATATTTGTTGATGAATTTTAAAGAGAAATTAGGGGTTTTGGCCTAAAGTTTCAGAATATGAATGTTTGAGTTTTGAACATCGAATGGGAGTCGGATTTGAGTGAAACTAGTATAGTTGGACTCGTAATTGAATGGGTTGTCATATTTTGTGAGTTTCTTTGGGTTACGAGGCGCGGGCCCGGGTGTAATATTTGGCCGATTTTGGGTTTTGATTAAGGGTTCAATCTTTATCATTTGGAATTATTTCCTTGGGATTTATTTCATACTCTACACATGTGATGGTATCTTTGTAGCATTGCTTGGCTTGCTCGGCATTGGTATTGGCTTGTTCGAGATAAGTAAATCTTCTAATCTTGAAGCTGAGGGTATGAACCTTGAATATACGTGTTATATGTTTGGTATTCAGGTGACGCAATGGTAGGTGAGGGGCGTGTGGGCGTGCACCGTATGAGCTGTGACTCTGTTATTCCTATAGTACTGTGTAGTTACCTAAACTTATCTGAAATCATGAAATCTCTACGTACTAGAGTTATCGAGCTGTGATTCATGTTAGAAACCATGTCTAGGCTACATGTTTATTCTGTTGGGACCCATTGAGGTCATTTCTGCTGTTATGTTATTTGCTTTCATTGCATTACATACTCAGTCATACGCATTCATATGCATATCATATCTCAGACTCAGTTATTATTTATTGATATATCATATCATTGTTGTTAGGCTAGTTTCATGACATTGTGAGTCCGTGAGTGAGACTGGAAAGATTGATGACTCAGTGAGGCCGAGGGCCTGAGTGAGAGTGATATTTTGGGATCGGGCTGCACGCCGCAATTTTATATTGATTACATATTTATGGGATTTGGCTACACGCCGCAGCATGTTTCATTGATTTTATGCCATGATTGGCTTGATATAGCGTTTGGGCTGAAGGGGCCCCTCCGGAGTCTGTACACACCACTAGTGAGCGCAGGTACCTACTGAGTGCTGAGTGCTGAGTGCTGAGTGATTGAGAGGACTGAGTGACTGGGAGGACTGAGTGACTGTGAGGACTGAGTGATTGGGAGGACTGAGTGACTGGGAGGAATGAGTGAGTTGATACTCTAAGAGTATGCATCTGGTCTTTTTCACCGATTTGCATCACATTTGGCATGCACACTTGACATACATGCATAGAGATGCATTTTCCTCATGATGTATAGTATCACGTCATTTATGACTTCTCATACATTTTGACATATGGGCATAGAGAGACATCTTACACTTGCTATCTGAAAGGAAAATGAAATATCTTATTTATTGTTGAAAGGATTTTTGGGAAAAATCACAGTTTTCAAACTTACTCATATTTTTGGAAATTTCGGTAAAAGATTTGGGTTTTCACTGAGATACTTGAAAAGTATGCTTCTTTTGTTACTTGTACTATGTTGTTATGAACTATTGTAGAATATTAGTGTTGGACCCGACCTTTGTTCAAGCTCGTCACTACTTTCAACCTAAGGTTAGGTTTGTTACTTATTGAGCACATGGGGTCGATTGTACTCATACTACACTTCTGTACCTTGCGTGCAGATATTTACTGCTGACGTTGCTGTGATCGACGGGGGCCGAAATTGAAGATGCACCTACGTTCCGGTTGTAGCTGCCTCTTGTTCATGGTAGCCTTAGATCTATGAAACTTTGTTTATGTACTTTTCAAACAGATGATGTATTTACTTCATTTCAGCTTTGTAAACTTTATTCTTAGAAGTTCATGATTTGTACTACCAGTTCTTGGGGAATGTATAAGATTCAGTAAATTACTTTCGTTTAATTATCTTGTTAATATCATTGGAATTGGATAGTTATTAATTGGCTTACCTTGCGAGTTGGGTTAGGTATCATCATGATTAGATAGATTTTGGGTCGTGACACATATTGGTAGATCTTAAAAAAATTATCTAACAGAAGAAAGAACTATTATTGACTTCATCAATCGAGGGGCATGCAAGTCTAAACAGTAAAGATAGACTTCGTGAAATTTTGGGAATACAGATGAGCATTTAAGGAATACTCTAGGATCCACTACATCTTAAAAGACATAAGCCTAAGACTTTCAAAAAATTGGCCACTTGTGATATGAGGTTAAGCATGACTATAGCTAGAAATGAAAGACCGCATGTCCACGACCTCACAAAGAAAAAGGCAAGCAACAAATCAGGTAGAAGGGAAAATTTATAAACAAGGTCAAAAATTAAAAATTCGTGAATGTCAATGCTTTGCTTATGAAGTTCAACACTAAGGTAACCAAGATATAGAGTGTAAAGAAGACATGGAAGATAAGGCAAAAAACAGACTTTGAGTAACATTCAAGAGAAGGAGTACTCATTTCTGATTCTGATATTCCCGAAATCCTTCATGAATTCCTTGAGCTAATACTTCTAGAGTTACCAGAAATAAAATGATAAAATGATGGAAGAACCAATGAACCAAATTGTTGCAAGTCTTATCGATTGGTTGGCCAACCTATTAAGAAATGTTTTGTCTTCAAAGATAATGTCATGGACCTAGGCCACGAAGGGATGGTCACACTTGAAGGGGAGAAATCAAGTGTAAACAAAGTTTGTATCTCTTTTGTCTCGCTCAGTCCATTCATAATTTGAAACATTGCTCAAGGGTATGGAGAGAAAGACATCCCAAACATATTTTTGCAAGAAATGATTAAGTTTGGATATTTTGAACCTATTGATACAAACTAATTGCTATCTCTGACTACGCCAAGCGATGCAGTGCCAGTAGAAGGAGGATCCTCAAAGGGAGACACATACCAAGTAGAGCAACTGAATGACAAAGGTTAGACTCTCGTGACTCGGTGTAAACATCAAAAGGCAAGTTTGCAAAAAGAGTCAACTAAACAACCAACAAGGGATAAAATGGTGAGTAAATCCAAAAAGAAAAGTCCAATTAAATGCTCAAAGAAGAAAAATATAAAGGGGAATCACCACCAAAACCCACTTTGACCAGTAACCTAGGGAGAACTTTTACCAAACTGGTTTCTCATCATGTTTTTCTAAAGTGAAATCAATGTTTTGTGATGCATCATTGATGAGAAAGAATAAAAAACGCAACCTCATCATGTCCATCACTATAAAACCCTCAAAAGTATTCTAATGATGTCGTGGAGTATTGTATGCCTAAATTGCGTTCATCATGATGACATTCTTCTTGGTGAACACCTCATAGTTTCCATTTATTCATGGTTGGGTTTTTTTGCAGGTGCAAGGGTGAACAGAATTCTGATTAATGGGGGATCAAGAGTTAACATTCTATCCAATTCGCACAATGAAGGAACTTTGGATCTTAACGGCAAATCTTTTGTGAAGCCGACCGTGATCAAACGAATCAACCAAAGGGGGCAAAGAGCCATTAAAGCAGACATCACAATCGGATAGATGCAATTAAATATGTGGTTACATGTGATGATGCGCAAACTTCATACAACATATTTCTTGGAAATATTGGGTACATGAGAACTAAGTGATTCAATATAGTTACAACAATTTTTTGAAGTGTCACGAGGGTGGAGTTGAAAAAACCATCATTGCAGATGATAAGCCATTCACTGAAACGAGTCACACTCTATTGAGGCAAAGTTATACTTAATGAACTAAGTCACGAAGGATATATATGTTTCGCAATCCAAAATTCACCAATGGCCGTATTGGCACCAAACTCGATGACTAGGCGAACAACAATATCACACATTAAATAAAGCACTAGCATAGATATAATAAGTCTAACATGTTCAGTAATATCATAAATAAAGCTAAGTATGATAACAAACACTAAACAACACAACATACTCGGATCTGGTGTCACTCAATATATAAGCTTGTAAGAGTAACAAAATACAATAAGAACAAATTTATAATATTGGCTAAATAGACTAAACAATAAGAATCAAAGAGCGGAAGGCAACTCCAAGGGCCTACAAACAGATATACAGCACTACCTTGAGTCTCTAAAATTAATAACTAAACACTTTTGTGAACTCCACAGGGGCAAATAACTGAATTTATATAAGAAGTGCAGAAGTGTAGTATGACTACAACTTATCCGATGTAATCAGTAAATATCAAGTCTAATCTCAAAGAATTAGTGATGAGGCTTTGACCAACAAGATACTTGCTTCTATAATCAAATAATCAACATTTGTAAACAAAGAGAAGGAACAATTTTAAAAATAGTGAATACTAGTAATATGAATCACAGTCAAAGAAGATAATAAGCATGCTTCACAAATATAATGATCAAAAGAAAAATTCTTTCAATGAGTATACATAAGTTAAGGATGTGAATGAAATGGAAGATAAGGGAATGCTTCTTCATGAGTGCGCAATGTATATGCATGCTCAAAACTCAATCTTTCCAGAAATTCAGTACCAGTCAACACATACTCAGCACACCATGTGTGGTTGGCACAAGTTCCCCTCGCAAAGTTATCGGGTGGATATTCAGGTTGACAGGGTTAGTTCTAGGGTCAACAACCACATCAGCCGAGGGGTTATACTTATGGGAGCCGAGGCACGTCGCGAGGTTTTGCCCTAGGTCACAGAGCATCATACCACAACAGGGTACTTGTTCCATGGTTCTAGAACCGGTTGCCCTGCCACCAGCCCAGCTATCTAGGGATATGGTCAGGCAGCTAGAGGTGGAAGCTAGCTAGTTAGAGGTTGTCCGAGAGGTGGAGGTCAGATTGGTGGGGCTCAGCCCCATTTCTATGCATTTCTAGCTAGACCAAGGGAGAGCTGTAAGATGCGGTCATCACAAGTATTGTTCTAATTTTCCATAGAGATACATCAATTATATATTATCCAGGTTGCACTTATTCGTACGTGTCATCCTATTTTGCTTTATATTTGGATATATCTCGTGATTCTTTGACTGCTCCTATTTTTGTCATCGAATTTTTTACCTTATCACGCTATCTTGGATTATCATGCTAAGACTGTGACATTAGCCATGACAGGATTGCGTTGATTGGAGTGGAGAGAGAATCCTGGTCATTCCACTAGCAGGGTCATTTCATATGTCAAGGCTCGGTGTATGGTCGAGAAGGAATGTCTGGTGTATTTGGCCTATATCCATAATTCTAGTGTAGGGGTTCCTTCCATGGATTTGGTTCCATTGTTCCTAAGTTCCCAGAGGTGTTTCCTACAGATATGTCAGGGATGCCACCCGACAGAGAAACAGACATTTTCATTGACTTAGTTCTGGGCACTCAGCCCATTTATATTCCACCAAACCTTATGGACCTAGTTGAGTTGAATGAGTTGAAGGAATAGTTGCAAGATTTGCTTGACAAGGGATTTATTTGACCGAGTGTCGCCTTGCGATGCACTAGTGTTGTTTGTAAAGAAGAAAGACGGATCGATGAGGATTTGCATAGATTATCAGAAGTCGAACGAGGTCATTATCAAGAACAAGTATCCATTACTGAGTATTGATGACTTATTTGACCAACTTCAGGGTGCCAAGGTGTTTTCTAATATTTACTTGAGATATGACTACCATCAGTTGAAGATTAGGGCATCAGATGTCCCTAAAATAGCTTTCGAACTCAGTATGGTCACTACGAGTTCTTGGTGTTGTCATTTGGCCCGACCATTGTCCCAATAGGCTTTATGAATTTAACGAATCGGGTGTTCAAGACATATCTGGATTCCTTCATGATTGTCTTCATTGATGATATTTTTATTTATTCTCACAGTCGAGAGGACCATGAGCAACATCTGCGGATCGTACTTCGGACTTTGAGGGACCATCGGTTATATGCCAAGATTTCGAAATGTGAGTTCAGGTTGGACTCGGCTGCCGTCATTGGCCATGTTGAATTATTCAAGGGCATTAAGGTAGATCCTAAGAAGATTGAGGCAGTTCAAAAATGGCATAAGACTACTTTAGCTACAGAGATTTGGAGTTTTTTAGGTTTGGTGGGGTTATTATCGTCGGTTCATGGAGGGGGTTTCATCTATCTTTGCCCCATTAACTAAGTTAACCCAGAATGGTTCTCTTTTAATATGGTCCAACGAGTGTGAGGTGAGCTTTCAGAATCTCAAGATTGCATTGACTACAACTCCACTATTGGTGTTGCCTACAGGTTTGGGATCTTACACCGGGTAATATGATGCATCGCGTGTTGGGCTTGGCGCAGTATTAATGCAGGACATTAGGGTGATTGCCTACGTTGCTCAACAGTTGAAGGTTCATGAGAAGAATTACCTTGTGCATGATTTAAAGTTGGCAGCCATTGCTCATGCACTGAAGATTTGGAGGCACTATCTATACATTATTCCATGTGAGGTCTATACGGACCATCGAAGTCTCCAGCATTTGTTCAAACAGAAGGACCTTAATTTACGTCAGTGAAGATGGTTTGAGTTGTTGAAATACTATGATATCACTAAATTATATCATCCAGGGAAGGCCAATGTGGTGGTTGATGCATTGGCTAGGCTGAGAGCATAGATAGTTTGGCATATTTACCTGCAATGGAGAGGCCACTAGCTATGGAACCTAGCCAAGTTCTTGCTTGTGTTGTGGCACAGTCATCGTTGTTAGAGCGTATCAAGGCTCGCCAGTTTGATGATCCCCACTTGTTTTAGTTAAATGAATCGGTGCAACGGGGTGGTGCTAAGGAGGTTGTGATTGGAGATGATGGTGTTATGCATCTTCAGGGCCGAATTTGCATTCCGAATGTTGAGGAGGCTCACACTTCATGCTATTCCATTCACCCAGGTGTCACGAAGATGTACCATGACTTGAAACAACACTATTGGTGGCAGAGAATGAAGAAAGATATTGTTGCTTATGTCTCTTAGTGTTTCAATTGTCAAAAAGTGAAGTACGACCATTAGAAACCAGGTGGATTGACTCAGAGATTGGAGATACCGAAGTGGAAGTGGGATCGTATCACTATGGATTTTGTGTTCGGCTTACCATAGACCTAGAGGAAATATGATGCAGTATATGTTATTGTGGACCGGTTGAATAAGTCCGCATACTTCATTTCGGTGATGACCTCCTATTCTTCAGAGCGATAGGCTCAAGTTTACATCTAGGAGATTATCTATCTGCAAGGCGTGCCCATTACCATCATTTCTTTCTAGGGCACGAAGTTCACATTGCATTTTTGGAGAGCCGTGCAACGTGAGTTGGGGCGTGGGTCGAGCTGAGTATCATGTTTCCTCCTCAGACAGACGGACAGTTCGAGCACATTATTCAGATACTGGAGGACATGTTGCGGGCATGCTTTATGGATTTCAGGGGTCAGTGGGACCAGTTTTTACTGCTAGCAAAGTTAGCCTACAACAACAGCTATGAGGCGAGCATCTAGATGGCTCCATACAATGCCTTATATGGGAGGCGGTGTCGTTCACTAGTTGCTTGGTTTGAGCCAAAAGAGGCTAGTTTGTTGGGCACTGATTTTGTCTGTAATGCTATAGAGAAGATTAAGGTGATTCAGGAGAGACTTCAGATAGCTCAGTTCATGCAAAAGCATTATACGGACCGAATGGTTCAAGATGTGGCTTACATGGTGGGTGAGAAGGTTCTTCTCCGAGTGTCGCCTATTGTTACGACCCCAAACTCCCACCGTAGGAATCGTGATGACACCTAATCTCTAAGACTAGGTAAGCCTAACACATGATGAGAATTTAGCATAATAACGACTAAGCTATTGATTCAAACTGATAAATAACATAATAAAACCAAAGCGGAACAACAGTCCTATAATCCCCAAAACCGGTGGAACTGAGTCATAAGCTCTACTGAAATATACTAGGAAATCTCTAATACAATAATGTTCAGAAATAATGAAAATAGTAGCATAGATCACTAAAAGGTGACTCCGAGGCCTGCGAACGTCAAGAAGGTATACCTTCAAGCCTCCGCGAAGTCTGAAGCAACTTACCAGCGTCTATCACGGGCAGAAGTACCTGCATTTGCACAAAAATGTGCAGAAGTATAGCATGAGTACACTATAATGGTACCCAATAAGTATCAAGACTAACCCTGGTGGAGTAGTGACGAGGTTAGGTCAAGAACCTACTAGACATAGAAGCTTGAACAAACTATTAATATAATCTAACAACGGAAAGTAAAAGCAATAATGACAACAGAGAAAATTGTTAATATAAGGCTAACAACGGAAGTAAAAGCAATAAGTGACAACAAAGAGTGAACAGATAAAAACAACAAATGATCAAATACAGTCAAAATACAAGTGAAATGAATTAAGGAAAAACAATAACCATTCAAATCAAAAAGCCGTTCCAACATAGAATGTACAACAAGAATCACACCGAGGTACCATACCTCATATTCCCATTTCACACTTTACAATCACAATCTTTTTTATATCTCTGTGTGAGCCTTGCATTTATTTTAAAAATATTTTTTTCTGAAATAGCTTCACGCGCTTTAGCCCCCTTATCGCGCCGCGTGGCTTCAAGTAATTTTTCTTTCTAGCAACATGCCCATAAATCCCACCTTAGCTCGCCGTATGCGCATCAATATCACAACCCTTATACCGCTGCATACAAATCACATCTCAACCAAATAATCAACTCGTACCACACGTGCCCATATGCCACAATATTTGCAAAAACAACAATACCAATATTACCACAACACATAGCCCACGGCTGAACCACAATATGTACAAGAATCTCAATAACAACAAAATAAAACGGGAAATAACTTAACAAGGAAAGACATTCCAATAACCAACAACATCAACCACTAACATGTTAATAGCTCTCAACACTACAACTTCAATTAAATGAAAACGGATAAACTTAACAATGAAAGATATGAACATTTAATGACAACCTCAATTGGATGCATACAAGAGTAAACAAAGAAGAATAGAACTTGAGATAAAAACTTCAAATAAATGCATTTAAGGAACCTAAAAGTCTAAAGTGGTCGATTTCCACAATTAAGTTCGTGTACACACTCGTCACCTCATGTACACGTCTTTCACATAATTCAAATAGTACAATAAAATAAAATCCAATGGGATAGGTTCCCCCACATGAAGTTAGGCATGATACCTACCTCAACTAGGCCAAATCAACATTCAAAAATGGCTTTTCCCTTAAAATGCGCCTCCGTACGGCTCAAATCTAACCAAATATAACTTAATATCATCAAACAATGCAAGACAAATAAATTTCAATTAATAAAGCTAAGATATTTACACAATATCTCAAAAGTCAACCCCGGGCTTGCCGGTCAAAACCCGAGTCCAACGGTAGATCTCAGCTACCCATAACCCCAGGAGTCCATATATGTGTTTTGTTTCAAATCCGAGTCTAATTCGACTCTCAAATCTAAATATTTTGATTTTTCAAAACATAGACAAAATTTCCCAAACATTCTCTTCAAATTCCATGGATTAGAGGTTAAATCTCATAAATAATCATGTAATATAATTAAAAATTTATCAAAATAACTTACCCAATAGTTCTATGTGAAAATATATGCTCAAAATCGCCTTCTACCAAGTCTAGGGTTCTAAAATATGATAAATGAAGCTAAGTCTCATTTTCCAACCCTTTTGTTCAGCTGCAAAAGTCGCAAATGCGACCTCGGGTTCGTAATTACGAACCCTTGCAATAGCGGAATAGGGATTTCAAAAGCGAGCCCTGACAGTCCACACATATGTTATAATTACGACAAGGCTTCACAATTGCGATGGCATCCTACTTTGCAAAAGCGACCCAGTGGTCGCAAATACGACCAGACCCAACTCTACACTGGATTCACAAATGCGATAGGGGTGTCGCATTTGCGACATCTGAACCTCCCTTGCCCCCTTTTCATTTTCCATGATGGTACTCGCAATTGCAATAACTGGAGCACCGGCATACCATGAACCTAAAAAAGTGTTCAAACCAATCCGAAACACGTTTGAAACTCACCCGAACCCTTAGGGCTCCACACCAAACATCCAAACAAGTCTTAAAACATCATACGAAATTGCTTGCATGGTCAAAACGCCAAAATAACATCTGAAACCATGAATCGAATATCAAAACACAACAAAATTCAAAAGGAAACTCAAGAATCTCTAGAATCGCAACGAAGTGTCTGATTCCTATCAAACCAACTTAGAATGATACCAAATTTTGCATACAAGTTCCAAATTGCAAAATAGGCCTATTCCAAGTACCGAAACCAAAATGCGATCCTAATAGCCATAAGGTCAACCTATGGTCAAACCTAAGGAATTTCTAAACATTCAAGTTGCCAACTTTCAGCAAAACAAGTCAAATCAACCTAGGGACTTCCGAATTCAATTTGGGGCATACGCCTAAGTCAAAAATCATAATACGAACCAATTGGAGCCATCAAAATACCATTCCGGGGTCGGTTTTACAAAAGTCAAACCTAGGTCAACATTTCTATCTTAAGCTTCTAAACCAAGAACCAAAGGTTCTAAATCATTCTAAACCTTCACCGAAATGAAACCGACCATCCCCGCAAGTTATAAAACCACAAATAAATATACGTGAAGCTATAAAAGGGGAAACAGGGCTCAAATACACCAAACGACTGGTCGGGTCATTACATTCTCCCCCTCTTAAAACAAACATTCATTCTCAAACGTGCATAGACACACACCTGAAGTGCCATAAAGGTGAGGATAACGACTCTACATGTTGTGCTCGATCTCCCAGGTCTCCTCCTCAACCTGTTGGCCCCTCCATTAGATATTCACTGAAGCAATGCTCTTTGACCTCATCTTCCGGACATGCTTGTCCAAGATAGCCACTGGCTCCTCAACATAAGTAAAATCCTTATCTAATTGGACTGAGCTGAAGTCTAATACATGTGACGGATTACCATAATACTTCCGGAGCATTAAAAAATACAGCGAACACCGGGTAAACTCCCATTAAGTTTGGTGGCAATGCAAATCTGTAAGCCACCCCACCAACTCTCTTAAGGATCTCAAAGGGGCCGATACACCTAGGGCTTAACTTGCCCTTCTTCTTGAACCTCATCACACCCTTCATGGGTGAAACTCTGAGTAGAAACCTCTTTCCCACCATGAATGCTACATCACCAGCTCTCCGATCGGCATAACGCTTTTTCATGGACTTTGTTGTATAAAGCCGATCCTAAATCAACTTGACCTTCTCTAAGGAATCCCGAACCAAATCAGTGCCTAATAACCTAGCCTCCTCCGGATCAAACCAACCAACTAGAGAACGACATTGTATCCTATATAAGGCCTGATAAGGAGCTATCTAAATACTCGATTGGTAGATGTGGTTGTAGGCAAATTCTGCAAGAGGTAGGAACTAATCCCATGAACCCATGAAATCCATAACACAGGCACGTAGCATGTCAGCTCGACCTGTGTTCCTAACTCACGCTGCATAACTCTCTAGAAATGTGATGTGAACTACGTGCCTCGATTGGATATAATAGACACTGGCATGCCATGAAGATGAACAATCTCACGAACATAAATATGAGCCAGTTGCTCTGAAGAGTAGGTAGTCATGACCGAAATGAAGTGTGCAGACCTGGTCAGTCTGTCCACAATAACCCACTGCATCAAATTTCCTCAAGGTCCGTTGAAGTCCAACTACAAAATCCATGGTGATACGCTCTGACTTCCACTCTAGAATATCAAGCCTCTGAAGCAAACCATCCAGTCTCTGATGCCCGTACTTCACCTGTTAATAGTTCAAACACCGACACACATACTCTACAATATATTTCTTCATTCTTGTCCACCAGTAGTGCTGCCTTAAATCCTGGTACATCTTTGCGGCACTCGGATGAATGGAATACTACGAACTGTGGGCCTCCCCAAGAATCAACTCATGCAACCCATCCATATTGGGCACACAAATCCGGCGCTGCATCCGCAACACCACATCATCTCCAATGGTAACCTCCTTGGCATTATTGTACTGCATCGTGTCCTCAAGGACAAGCAAATAGGGATCATCATATCGACATGCTTTGATGCGCTCAAACAAAGAAGAGCGAGAAACCACGCAAACAAGAACCTGACTAGGCTCCAAAATAACCAATCTTACGAACCTGTTGGCCAAAACCTGTACATCCAATGCTAACGGTCTCTCTCCAACTGAAATATAAGCAAGAGTCCACATCTCTCAGCCTTCCTACTCAAGGCATTGACCACCACATTAGGCTTCCCGGGATGATATATAATGGTGATATCATAGTCCATTAATAACTATAACCACCTCTGTTGCCTCAAGTTCAGATCCTTTTGCTTAAACAAGTGTTGTTGACTCCTGTGATGTGTAAATACCTCACAAGACACGCCGTAGAGATAGTGCCTCCAAATCTTCTATGCATGAAAAATGGTTGCCAACTCTAAATCATGTACTGGGTAGTTCTTCTCATGGGGCTTCAACTGACGTGAAGCATAAGCAATCACTCTACCCTCCTGCATCAATACACACCCAATGCTAATCTGCGAAGCATCATAATAAACTATATAAGAACTCGATGGTGAAGACAAAACTAGAACTGAAGCTATGGTCAAGGCGGTCTTGAGGTTCTAAAAGATCCCCTCATATTCGTCGGACCACCTGAATGGGGCACCCCTCTGAGTCAATCTGGTCAAAGGAACTGATGGATGAAAACCCCTCCATGAAACGGCAATAATACCCGTCCAGTCCTAGAAAACTCTGGTTCTCCGTATCATAAGAACATTTGGGCCAACTCTGAACTGTTTCCACCTTCTTCGAATACCCCTTAATCCCATCACTCGACACTACATGGCCCAAAATGCCACTAGATCAAGCCAGAACTCACATTTGAAGAATTTAGCATACAACTGTTTCTCCCTCAAGGTCTGGAGCACGATCCTCGAGTGGTGCTCATGATCCTCCTGGTTGCGATAATACACCAATATGTCGTCAATGAACATGATGACTAAAGAATCAAGATATTGCTGGAACACACAATTCATCAAGAGCATAAATGCTGCTAGGGCGTTGGCAGCCCAAATGACATCACCAAAAACTCATAGTGATCATAGAGAGTCCTAAAGGCCTTCTTCAAAATATCTAAATCCCAAATCTTCAAGTGATGATACCCCGAAATCAAATCAATCTTTGAGAATACTTGAGCACCCTGAAGATGGTCGAATGAATCATCAGTATGCGGTAGTGGGTACTTGTTCTTGATTGTAACCTTATTCAACTGCTTGTAATCAATACACATCCTTATAGAGTCGTCTATCTTCTTAACAGATATAATTAGAGTACCCCAAGGCGATACGCTCAGTTGGATGAACACCTTATCAAGCAACTCCTGAAGTCGTTCCTTTAATTTCTTTTAATTCCAATGGTGCCATACGATATGGTAAGCAAAATCGATATCCCTATTGGGAAGCAAGCCCGGTAGGTCTGTTGAAACACATATAGGAAATCTCTCACTACCAGAACTGACTCAATGGTAGGAGTATTAGCACTGACATCCCTCTGAAAGGCTAGATATGCTTCACACCCCTTCTTAACCATTTGTTGTGCCTTAAGAAAGGACTCCACCCTACTAGGAATATAATCCAATCTACCCTTGACAATCCAGAATAGCATGATCGGGCGACAACCAATCTATGCCCAATATCACGTCAACCACCATACTGAGTAGCAGAAGGTCAACTCTGATCTCAAAACCACTGATAGTGACCAAACACGAACTACTACAATAGAATCTCCCACATACCTAGACACATATAGAGGGACACTCAAAGAATTACGAGATATATCCAAATATGGAGGGGCACTCAATCCTGAACCATGAGAACATCAAAACTATTAAGACCCAATTTTCACCATAGGCCGTGATGGCACCCAACGCTGCCATTAGGCCAGACGATAATTAAATATATACGCCAATACATAATTCAAAGTGCATCGAAACATATAATACCCACGTGCCGCGGCAGTGGGGATTTCTCAAAGTACAAATTTTTCTTGCGTTTTGACATCCAGACTTGGTCCTCGACCCCCGAACACGATCCCGGCTTAATCCCTTGGGCTTTTACTCAGACTTCAAAGCTCCAAATCACTCGAATTCAATACATAACATCTACATAGCTCGGAATCACTCCTACAAGGTATAAAACACAAAATATATGCAAAATCACTATCAATTAATGCTCAAAACGAATAAAGTACAGTAAATTAGAGTGCAATAATCAACTAAAGTACGATATTATAGTCTACCATCAACACCCCACACTTAAACCATTGCTCGTCCTCGAGAAATCAGACTACACTTCATATAGACACGACCCTTTTTAGACAACTCTCATAATTCAACATACCAAGAATATTTAAAATAGATCAAGCACTCTAACGTAACATCCTCGCCTCACTATTTGACTCACAAGCACCATGCATTTTTCACAACCCACTCACTTACTCTAACACAGAGGTCAAGGACATTACCCTTTTCTTCGTGAATCAAGTGCCCTCACACAACAATAGAGATTAGTTCCACACTCAATGGACATTAAGAACAATTAGGACCTCCAGATAGAAAGAATTCGCTCGCTCTCATAAACAACATTCATACGCCACAATAGACATACCATAGGCTTGCCCGTAGTGTACTACTATACTAATTGAGCTCATTCAGTCAAAGATCAAGTAGGACTTTAATTGGTTGTAACATAGGCTACGGGACGGGTAGGATACATTTTGATATAAGAGTGACTACACCTTCCTAAGCGCTTTTAATACATACAAGTAACAACTGAAACTCCCACTACTAGAACTAACAAAACTAACACATATACATACAACATAGAATTATCCCCCACCCCACACTTTAAGTTGTGGCATGTCCCCATGACACACAATTAAAAAGCATAAGGTAAAAGAAATTTCTCTAAATATCTAGTCGGGGTCTAAGTCGAAGTTTGGATCCATTCATCGCCTTCGGATTAATGCGCACATCTAGGCAGACATCTTCTTCTCAGACTTTTTGGGGTACACCCAACACTTATATTTCTTGCTCACTGTAGCCTTCTCCTTTGAGTCCTTCACTTTCCACTCAACACTCGCAACTGGTATTTCTTTTTGTGCCCCATTTTCTACATTCATATCAAAAGTCACCGTCTCCTTACCCACTCTCAGAATGAGTTTCCTCTCGTGTATATCTAGTATAGCTCTACCCATCACTAAGAATGGTCTTCCTAGGATGAGGGGAACCTCCTTGCTCTCCTCCATATTTACCACTAAAAAGTCTACAGGAAATACAAACTTCTCTACCCGAACTAACACATCTTCCATTAATCCCCTCAAGTATTAAAGTCATTTGGTCCACCAGCTGCAAAGATATTGGTACCGACCTTATCTCTCCAATCTCCTTCTCCAGTTTTCTGTAAATAGATAGAGACATTAAGTTAATTGAGGCACCAGAATCACATAAAGACTTGTCAAAATTTATAGTTCCTAATGAGCAAGGTATAGTAAAACTCCCTGGATCTCCACACTTTTGTGGGAATTTATTTTGCAATATAGCACTGCAATGCTCTGTAAGCTTGACCACCGAGGTCTCCTCTATTTTCCTGTTCTTTGTAAGGAACTCTTTCAAGAATTTGGAATAAGCAGTCATTTGTGAGAGCACTTCTGTGAATGATAAGTTTACATGAAACTGTTTCAGTACATCCAAAAATTTCTCAAACTGCTTGTGCAGCTTTTCTCTACATAGCTTCTAGAGGGAAAGGTAAAGAAGGCATATGCTCGCTCTTATCATGTTCCTCCCTTCTTGATTTTCCTTCCTTCTTCTTCTTCTCAGTTTTCATTGGGCCTTTTTTCTTCTTGTCATCACCACTTTTCAGCTACTCCCCTCTTTCTTTTGCAATTATCACATCTTTTGGATTGGGGTGGGATCCTTCAACACTTTCCCACTTCTCAAGGTCACAACATTCACTATTTCTTTGGTATTTCTCTCAGTAGAAGCGGGGAGAGTTCCTAGAATCCTCTCAGACAATAGTGGCTAGCTGCCCAACCTGTCTTTCCAAGTTTCAAAAACCTGCACCTATTTCTTTGATAGTTGCTCCATGTTCCCATATAGTTGCGCTATGAGTTTCAAGACTCTCATCAGTTTTCAGAATGAAGGCCTTCATGTGATCTTCTATGCCAGACAGAATGCACTGTTGAGGCTGAAATTGCTGCCTCTACTGATTTTGGAATGCTGGAGCTCCTTGTCCCTGGGGTCTAGAGTTATTTTGTTGCCAGGCATTCGCTATACCCCCATGTGAACTCCATGAAAAACCGGGGTGCCTCTGTCCCATTGCATTAAAACTATAGTTTGTCATATCATTTATTTCCTCAGTTGAGGCTTGACACTCATGAGTAGGGTGTCGTCATTCACATATATCTCATGTTGCATGAGGCTCACTTTGTATCAAGGCTAAGGTCATCTTCCTTATCTCTTTGGCCATAGCATCAAGTTATACCTACATAGATGTGTTATCATCAACCTAGTGAACACCAGTTGATCTTCTACTTTCAGCACTCTCAAAGGGCCACCGATTTGCATCTTCACATAACTCATCAAGAATTGTGACTATCTGCATCGGAGTCTTCTTCATCGACACACCTCTAGCTATGTTGCTCAATGATCTACGTGAGGCCAGTGTCAATCTATCCCAAAGGTCCTGGAGTTGCATCCAGAGTTCAATTCCACTATGTTGACACTTTCAATTAATCTCCTTAAACCTCTCCCATGCTTCAAAAACAGTTTCATTCTCTTTCTAGCAGAAATTACGTGTTTTCTTATAAACTTGCTCGTCTTAGCTGAGGAGAAATATTTATCAAGAAATTTTTTGGTCATCTCCTCCCAAGTTCTAGTTGATCCAGTGGGCAAGCTCTGAAGCCACTACTTAGCATCATCTTTCAGTGTGAAAAGGAATGCCCTTAAGTGCACTACATCTTGTGACGCACCATTAAATTGAAAAGTGTTCATAATCACTTCGAAGTCCATTAGATGTGTGTTCGGATCTTCGGTCGGCTTCCCTCTGTAGACACAGCAATTCTGAAGAGTTTGAAGCAACCCTTCCTTTAATTCAAAGTTGTTTGATGCAATTGGAGGTGGTCTAATGTCACGCCCCAAAATCGAGGAGCGCGACCGGCGCTCAACCGAGTGAACCCGGCCGAGCAAGCCTATTAGATTTCCTTCTACCCAAACTCATTCATGAATAAAGAGAATATATATGTTTTCGTTGATCAACCAATAAAGTGATTATGTTGCAATACTAATTTCTTACCATCAGTTACTTTATTTTAAGGTCTCAATTCCAAACACATTTTTCATAATCTGAAATGGAAATAGTAATTCAAGCACAACACACGAGTTTGACTTCCCCAGCACCATTATACAACCCACACTATGTCTACGGAGCCTCTATATATAAAGATGAGTACAATGATAATGCCGGCAACAAGGCCCCGGCTATACCTCAAATAGAATACACAAAGAACAAAAGATACATGACTCCGGGATGAAGTGGGGCTCACCAAATTAGCTGGGAAGAATGTGTGTTGCTATCACTGATCAATATCTCCTGCAGTGGAACCACCTGCATTTATTTAAAAGATGCAGCGCCCCCGGCAAAAGGGACGTTAGTATCGTCAAATAGTACTAGTATGAAAACTAAACACTAATTTAAGAATTCAGAAATACAAGATGAATATGATGAACCAGTGCAGCAATAGAATAATATAGATAACCACTTAAACCATAGCAAGCTTATTAAAATCTATAAATAACATTTATAGTATTTAAGATGAGATCCTTTGTAACCATCTTCACATAAAGCGGCCCCGCCGCCACACCCGGTGTATGCAGGTGGAGGTGTGCGTACAATACCACAACTCTAATCAAGAGGCCCTGCCGCCTTACCCCAATGTATGCGGGTGGATGTATAACCGCAGTACCAAGAACCTACACAAAGCAGTTATGCCGCCTCACCCTAATGTATGCGGGTGGAAATGCATCAACGATACCAATACCAACACAAAGCGGCTATGCCGCCTCACCCCAATGTATGCGGGTGGTGGTGCCACACCAATACCAAACCTATACACAGAGCGGTCGTACCGCCTCACCCCAATGTAAGCGGGTGGAGGTGCAGTCCCACAATACTAGAATCCCTACCCAAAGCGATCACGTCGCCTCACCCCAATATATATATGTGGATGGAGGTGTATCACAATCACAATCTCTATACCATAATCCCCACACAAAGCGGTCATGCTGTCTCACCCCAATGTATGCGGGTGGAGGTGTATCACAATCACAATATCTACACAACTTGGCATAATAACTTTCACATAAATCATGACTAGAAATTATAACATGTGGATACATAATCCATAGTTTGGGACGCATCCTCAATTTATAATGAAATATGATAAGAGCATTTGAAACATGAATAGAACGTATATCTTCATCACAAAACTTATCGGAATACTCCATTTATAATCAACATCTCGGAACTTACAAGGATATTCGGAATTACAATTCTTAAAGAAGAGTTTAGCCAACATACCTCACTTGAGCTTCCTTACAGTCTAAATGTTCCGAAATTCTTAGCAACTTCAATCTATTTTAGAAATATAACAAATTGAACCAAAATTAGAAAGATGATCATGGTTCTAGGTCATTTGAGTATTTTATCAAACACAAGGTGTGCATAAGGTTTCAAGGCCCTTTTATGGAGAATTCCATCATCCCACAACCCACTATTTACCATGCCTAGTTCAACAATCTTCCTACACCCCTTGATATCACATGCATGTAAATTAAACAACCCTCCTGCCCAGAAATTATCTTTCTAATTATCCAATTCTATAGAAAATTCGAAAGTGATGGTTAGGGTGTAGAATCTTGCCTCTAGGATGAAGACCTAGTGAGTTTCCCTTCTTAATCTTCCAAAACATGGGCAAGAATTGATGAACAATTATTGAAGAACACATTCTCACTCTAGGGCACTCTCCCTCACTCTAAAATATCAGATTATAGTTCAAAAATGGCCCAAAGAGTGTATTTAATGAAATAGGGTCGGGTTTTAAAAACCCAAAAAATGGAGCTCCGGAACGGTTCTGCGGTCGCATGTGTGGCCGCATAATGGATAAGCGGACCACATATCGGTCGCATAATTGCTGACAAAAATGATCAAAAATATGTCTGTGTATGCGGTCGACTATGCGACTGCATAACTGTTATGCGGTGCATTGGCCGCAGAGTGATTATGCGGTCGCATAATGGATCGCATAAACGTGCTTTTCCGCCAAGAAATTTCCTTTACTTTCCGGTGCATTATTCAACCCAAAATGTCTGGCACCATGAAACATTATTTTCTTTGCATATTTTACCGGACTTTACACTTAAATACTTTAAAATTTTTCGGGGTGTTACATTCTCCCCCGCTTAGGATCATTCATCCTCGAATGAGGGTAAAAATCCGTCATTAGCATCTTATGCAACTTAGTTTGTTTTATACCACAAACTAGCAGCCCCAAATTTGACTAACTCCCTAAATTTCCATAACTTTCGCTAGAGTTTCCTTAGTAATTAGGCCTATCCACCTGTCAGAGAGCCCCAGAAACACATCCTAACAAAATATACATATTCCAACAATGTAACATAATATAAAACAACACCAACTGTGGCCTCATAAGCAATATATTTCCAGAAAGGAATACCCTTAACGCCAATTTGTTCAAATGATACAAAATTCATAAAAAGTACGTCTTATAATTATTTTCCTAGATCATAACTTTATAAATACATGGTCATTCAAACAAATAAGGATATTTTTTCTTCATTTCTTCCTCAGCCTCCCAAGTAGCCTATTCAACCTGTTGATTTCGCCACAATACTTTCACGAAGGCAATTTTTTTATTTCTCAATTTTTGGACTTGCCGATCAATAATAGAAACCATAATCTCTTCGTAAGTCAATTTCTCATTTACCTCAATAGTCTCAATCGGAACAATGAGTGTCGGATCTCTAACTACTTTCTTCAACATAGACACATGAAACACCTGGTGTACTAATGACATCTCAGGTGGTAGCTCAAGCTTGTACGCCACCTCACCGATCCTCTGAATGATTTTGTACAGTCCGACATACCTCGGACTCAATTTCCCTTTCTTACCAAATCGCATTACCCTTTTCATGGGGGAAATTTTCAAGAATACCCAATCATCTTCTTTGAACTCCAAATCCCTACGGCGAACCTCCGAATAGGATTTCTGAAGACTCTGAGCACTCTTTGACCGCTCCTTAATGATTTTAACTTTTTCCATAGCCTGATGCACGAGGTATGGCCCTATCAAATCTGCTTCCCCAATTTCGAACCACCCAATGGGAGATCTACATTTCCTATCATATAAAGCCTCGAACGGTGCCATTTGAATGCTAGCATGATAGCTATTATTATATGAAAATTCTATGAGTGGTAAATGATAATCCCATCTACCTTTGAAGTCTATAACACAAGTGCGCAACATATCCTCAAGCGTCTAAATAGTCCGCTCTGCCTGCCCGTCAGTCTGCGGGTGAAAGGCTGTACTAAGATTCACCTGAGTACCCAAACCTTGCTGAAATGTCTTCCAAAATTTAGTAGTGAATTGTGCCCCCCGATCAGAAATGATGGAAACTGGGGTGCCATGCAACCTGACTATATGATATACAACTGAGCATACTGCTCGACTATGTCGGTAGACTTAACCGGCAAAAGGTATGCTGATTTCGTGATTCGATCCACAATCACCCAAATTGAGTCAAACTTGCGCGGAGTGCATGGTAATCCTACCACAAAGTCCATATTAATCATTTCCTACTTCCACATTGCAATTTCTATGTTCTGTGCTAACCCACTGGGCCTTTGGTGTTCGACCTTCACTTGCTGACAATTTGGACATCTTGCGACAAAATACGCCACATTCCTCTTCATATCATTCCACCAATAGACTTCCTTAAGATCATGATACATTTTCGTAGAACCTGGGTGCACGCAATACCTAGAAGTGTGAGCTTCAATCATAATTCTTTCCCGGGGACCATCTACATTTGGAACACAAAGTCGCCCTTGGTACCTTAGTGTACCATAATCCATGCCAAGAGAAAAGGCCATGGTCTTATGTTTATGAATCCCCTCTTTCAATTGCACCAATAATGGATCGTTGTATTGCTTCTCTTTGACTTCCACAACAAGCGATGATTCAGCCCTATTTTGCACAATTACCCCTCCTTCACTAGAGTCCGCAAGACAAACTCCCAAACTAGCCAATCGGTGAACTTCCTTGGCTAATGGCCTCTGATATGCCTCCAAGTGAGCCAAACTACCCATAGATTTCCGGCTAAGAGCCTCAGCCACAACATTGGCCATTCCCGGATGATATAGAATATCAATGCCTTAGTCCTTGAGTAACTCAAGCCATCTTCTCTGCCTCAGATTCAATTCCTTCTGCTTTAAATATATTGAAGGCTCTTATGGTCCGTAAATATATCAACATGGGCCCCATATAAATAATGACGCCAGATTTTCAATGCAAATACCACTGACGCAAGTTCTAAATCATGTGTTGGATAGTTCTTCTCATGATTCTTTAGTTGCCTAGAAGCATAAGCTATCACCTTCCCATGTTGCATTAATACACACCCAAGCCCGATTCTTGAAGCATCACAATATACCACAAATCCATCTATACCCTTTGGTAGAGTCAACACCGGTGCCATAGTCAATCTAGCTTTCAATTCCTGGAAATTTTTTTCACAAGTATCTGACCATTGGAACTTAATTTCCTTCTGCGTCAATTTAGTCAATGGAGAGGCAAGAGTAGAAAACCCCTCCACAAACTTTTTGTAATATCCAGCTAAGCCTAAGAAACTGCGAATCTCTGTTGGAGTTGTAGGCCTCGGCCAATTCTTCACAGCCGCAATTTTCTGAGGATCAACCTTAATCCCCTCACTAGAGACAACATGACCCAAGAATGTGACAGACTCGAGCCAAAATTCACATTTCAAAAATTTCGCATACAACTGGTGTTGATACAGAGTCTGCAACACTGCCTTGAGGTGACCGGCATGGTCCTCTCGATTGTGTGAATATACAAGAATATCGTCAATAAACACTATCATAAAAGAATTGAGGAATGGCTTGAAAACACGATTCATAAAATCCATGAAGGCTGCTGGGGAATTTGTTAGCCCAAAAGACATCACCAGAAATTCAAAATGCCCAGACCGGGTTCTAAAAGCTATTTTCGGAATATCCCGCTCCCTGATCTTCAATTAGTGATACCCGGATCTTAAATCAATCTTGGAGAAGTACCTGGAACCTTGCAATTGATCAAACAAATCATCTATCCTTGGCAGTGGGTGCTTATTTTTTATTGTGACCTTATTAAGTTGCCGATAGTCAATACACATTCTCAGTGACCCATATTTCTTTGTTACAAAAAGGACCGGTGCGCCCCAAGGCGACACACTTGGCCGAATAAAACCCTTTTCTAACAAATCTCTCAATTGTTCCTTTAACTCCTTCAATTCTGCCGGTGCCATTCTGTAGGGTGGAATAGATATAGGATGCGTGTCTGGCATCACATCAATCCCAAAATCAATCTCCCTATCTGGTGGAATCCCAGGGAGTTCATCCGGAAATACTCCCGAAAATTCATTCACAACAAGCACGGACTCAAGTGTAGGTGCATCAGCATCGGTGTCCGTAACCCGGACCAAATGGTAAATACATCCCTTGTTGATCATCTTTGTGGCCTTAAGGTAGGAAATAAACCTACCCTTTGGCACCACATCATCACCCTTCCACTCAATAACTGGCTCATTTGGAAATTCGAACTTAACAGTTCTGGTTCGGCAATCAAGCTTGGCAAAATATGAATAAAACCAATCCATCCCCATTATCACATCAAAATCTACCATTCTCAATTCAATAAGATCAGCCACTGTGTCTCGACCACGCAATGTGACAACACAATTCCTATAAACCCGCGCTGCCAAAATAGACTCACCAACCAGAGTAGATACAGAGAACGGCTCATAAAGTTGTTCTGGTTCTATCCCAAATTCCATAGCAACATAAGGTGTGACATATGACAAAGTGGAACCGGGATCAATAAGAGCATATACATCATGCGATTGGACAGTCAATATACCAGTGACAACATCTGGAGAAGCCTCTAATTCCTGACGTCTCCGCATAGCATAAAATCTGTTGGGTCCTCTCGAATTCTATGCACCACCCCTAGTTGCACTACGCCCTGCAGGTGCTGGGGTTCCTCGAGCTGGAGGTGTTGTGGATGTAGTAGCTACAGAATTAGCTGGCTGTGCCGCACCGCTGCCCATATTTCGGCGGGACGAGCAGCAATCTCTCTGAATGTGACCCCTCAAACCACACCCATAGCATACTGGTAGGTCCATGAAACAGGACCCAAAGTGCATCCTCCCACACTTAGGGCATGGAAGCCTCCGCTGCTGAAACCATCTGTCGGGATGACCCTGCTGGTGGGGTCCCCTGTTACCCTGACTGGGTCCAGATGATTGTGCACCCATCGAAGACTGGGCGAATGATTAGGATGGTCCTAATGACGCTCCCCTGAATGCCGACCTACCACCACTACCACCGAAAGAACCACCAAAGGTCCCCATGGACCGGGCCTTGCTTATACTCTGACGCTCCATTCTATTCTTCAATTTCCCGGTCTCTGTGGCTTGATAAAATGCCACCATCTTACCATAGTTCATATCGGAATTCAAGGCAGATGTAGAGGCCTCATTGATAACCAAGGGGCTAAGGCCCTGTACAAACCGGTGTACTCTATCCTCCATAGTGGGCAACATGTGAATAGCATACTTGGACATGCACGCAAACTCCATATGGTACTCTCACACATTCATACTACCCTGCTTCAGGCTTTCAAACTCAGCGGCACGAATTGCCTTAGTTTCGGCAGGCAAGAAATGATCCATAAAGGCATCTGTGAACTCACCCCACCTTGCCAGAGGGCTTCCCTCTTCACGGAATTCCTCCCACAACTCAAACCAAGAATAGGCCACCCCTTTCAGGCGGTAGGAGGCCAACTCTACTCCCTCCGTCTCTGTAGCATGCATAACCCGGAGAGTTTTATGCATCTCATCAATGAAGTCCTGGTGGTCATCCTAGGGATCAGTACCCGTAAACACTGGAGGATCTAACTGAAGAAACTTGTTCACCCTGGAACTAGCAGATTCCCCTGGATGACTGGAAGAAGTAGGCCTAACACTCAATCTTTAGGCCTCATAAGCCACTATCTATGTCAACATTTGTATGGCTCCTCTAATATCAATATCAGACACACCGGAATCGGAAGCTGGAGCTGGAGGTGGAACTGGAATATCAGTTAGAGGAACCGTTGCACCTTCTGTAGGTGTAAGGACAGGTGCGGTCTGATCAGTAGTAGTAGAGTCAGGCAGTGTAGTAACTGGAGGAATATTCTCACTCCTCGGGTGCTCACCCGCATCATCAATTATAGGGTCAACTATCACTCCTGGGGTGACATTGGCTCTTTGGCCAGTTCTTGCCTTCTTCTTAGGTGCCATGTACTGAAAATTAGAGCAACGCAGGAGTTAAAGGAGGAACAATCTTACAACCAGCTTTATCGCACGATCAAGAACATGAAAGAATGGTATTATTCCTAAATGCCCATGTAGCATCATAATTATAGATGTGGTCGACAACACACCGATAATAAGGACTCTACTAGACACGGCTCCGAGACATCCTAGGATACTTTAAAACCTTAGGCTCTAATACCAAGTTTGTCATGCCCCAAAACTGAGGAGTGCGACTGGTGCTCAACCGAGTGAACCCGGCCGAGCAAGCCTATTAGATTTCCTTCTACCCAAACTCATTCATGAATAAAGAGAATATATATGTTTTCGTGATCAACCAATAAAGTGATCATATTGCAATACCAATTTCTTACCATCGGTTACTTTATTTTAAAGTCTCAATTCCAAACACATTTTTCATAATCTGAAATGGAAATTGTAATTCAAGCACAACATGCGAGTTTGACTTTCCCAGCACCATTATACAACCCACACTATATCTACGGAGCCTCTATAGATAAAGATGACTACAATGATAATGCCGGCAATAAGGCCCCGGCTATACCTCAACAGAATACACAAAGAACAAAAGATATATGACCCCAGGATGAAGTGGGGCTCACCAAGTCAGCTGGGAAGAAGGTGTGTTGCTACCACTGATCAATATCTCCTGCTATGGAACCACCTGCATCCATTTAAAAGATACAGCGCCCCCGGCAAAAGGGACGTTAGTACCGTCGAATAGTACTATTATGAAAACTAAACAGTAATTTAAGAATTCAGAAATTCAAGATGAATATGATGAACCAGTGCAGCAATAGAATAATATAGATAACCGTTTAAACCATAGCAAGCTTAATAAAAGCTATAAATAACATTTATAGGATTTAAGATGAGATCCTCTGTAACCATCTTCACACAAAGCGACCCCGCTGCCTCACCCGATGTATGCAGGTGGAGGTATACATACAATACCATAACTCTAATCAAGGGCCTTGCCGCCTCACCCCAATGTATGCGGGTGGATGTATAACCGCAGTACCAAGAAACTACACAAAGTGGCTATGCCGCCTCACCCCAATGTATGCTGGTGGAAATGTATCAACGATACCAATACCAACACAAAGAGGCTATGCCGCCTCACCCCAATGTATGCGGGTGGTGGTGCCACACCAATACCAAATCTATGCACAAAGCGGTCATACCGCCTCACCCCAATGTAAGCGGATGGAGGTGCAGTCCCACAATACCATAATCCCTACACAAAGCGGTCATGCCACCTCACCCCAATATATATATATATTCGGGTGGAGGTATATCACAATCACAATCTCTATACCATAATCCCCATATAAAGCGGTCATGCTGCCTCACTCCAATGTATGCGGATGGAGGTGTATCACAATCACAATCTTTACACAACTTGGCATAATAACTTTCACATAAATCACGACTAGAAATTATAACATGTGGATCATAATCCATTGTTTGGGACACATCCTCAATTTATAATGCAATATGATAAGAGCATTTGAAACACGAATTGAACATATATCTTCATCACAAAACTTATCGGAATACTCCATTGATAATCAACATCTTAGAACTTACAAGGATATTGGAAATTCCAATTCTTAAAAAAGAGTTTAGCCAACATACCTCACTTGGGCTTCCTTACACTCTAAATGTTTCGGAATTATTAGCAACTTCAATCTATTTTAGAAATATAACAAATTGAACCAAAATTAGGAAGATGATCATGGTTCCATCTCATTTGAGTATTTTATCAAACACAATGTGTGCATAAGGTTTCAAGGCCCTTTTATGGAGAATTCCATCATCCCACAACCCAATATTTACCATGCCTAGTTCAACAATCTTCCTACACCCCTTGATATCACATGCATGTAAATAAACAACCCTCCTCCCTAGAAATTATCTTGCTAATTATCCAATTCTACACAAAATTTGAAAGTCAGAGTTAGGGTGTAGAATCTTACCTCTAGGATGAAGACCTAGTGAGTTTCCCTTCTTAATCTTCCAAAACTTGGGCAAGAATTGAAGAACACATTCTTACTTTAGGGCACTCTCACTCACTCTAAAATATTAGATTATAGTTCAAAAATGGCCCAAAGAGTGTATTTAACGAAATAGGGTCGGGTTTTAAAAATCCAAAAAATGGAGCCCCGGAACTGTTCTGCGGTCGCATATGCGACCGTATAATGGATATGCGGACCGCATATCGGTCGCATAATCGCTGACAAAAGTGATCAAAAATTTATTTGTGTATGTGGTCGCATAGTCGACCGCATAGCTACTTCCAGAATGGCCCTCTCCTCCTCACTTCTGCGGCCATTATGCGGCCCACAAAGTGATTATGCGGTCGCATAATGGATCGCATAAATGCGTTTTTCCGCCAAAAAATTTCCTTTACTTTCCGGTGCTTTATTCAACCCAAAAAGTCTGGCACCATGAAACATTATTTTTTTTGCATATTTTACCGGGCTTTAAACTTAAGTACTTCGAAATTTTCCAGGGTTTTACATCTAACACTTGATAAACCTTGATTGTTGACCGGTCTAGCATAATTGCCAAGTGGTCTCCAAGGCATGGGAGCTATATTTCTGAACTGGTCTGCACCCAAAGGTTGATTCTGAGCAATTCTACGACCCCTCTCTTCTTCATAGATAATCTGTGCATCTCTAATAGCTGCTTCTTCAGCATCCCGTGCAACTTGTTCTCGTCGTTGGGCTGCCTCTCTTGCAGCCAAATCCACATTATCATCAACATTTTCAGACATAGTTTCTTTGGTTAAGGATTTCTCAATATTTTCTAACGTCTTGGTGAGATTTATTTCCTTCCTCAGCTGTCGCAGTTGTTTTTCTATTTCAGGCTCGTATGGTGGCACTTCTTTTGCAGAAGCTCGAGTCATGCACCAACCTAACTTGTAGCCTATGCACAATCAAAGAACACCAAACGTAAAAAGGAAAAAAATAATTCTTGAATTAGCACTACAAACTAATTCAAATACTATTGATTGCCAATCCCCGGCTACGGCGCCAAAATTTGACGAGCTCGAAACATACGTCTAAATTATGATCGCTAATCAAGTATAGTATAGTATAATTTGGTATCCACAAGGATTGGATTTAAATAGCATTCTCGTAGTTTCTAGCTTGGTTGCTATCCAAGATTATCAACAATTGAGATTTATATGATTTCTAACTAAAATTAACTAAGAATCTAATATTATTGACTAATGACAACAGCTCTAGATAGGAGCAGGATACTTATTTGAGATCTAACTCTAGATAATTCATTTCTAATGTTTAAGTGAGTCTCTCGAATTCACTCAATTATTAGATCAAACGTTCAGCAAAAACTCCTCTCTATATTAAGTCTTAACCTCACAAGATGAACTAATTTAAGCACGTGAAGATACGCAAGAATGCGTAGTGGATTGGTCTTTAGGAAAACCTCTCTCGATTATACTCCTAACTAGGTTTAATCAATGATTGAACTAGTCTCTCTTGATTACTAAGAAGAATTAATGAACTCAACTAGCAATATCATGCAAAGATATCACAAGTTATGCCTCTCTCAATTACATGAACAAGTGAATATAGATGCAACAATTAAATCATCCAAAAATACTTCAATACATAAAACTAGAGTTATAATCCACAAATAATCATCAAAAGACCAAATCCATCAAACCCTAAAGATAACTACTCCATAAATATGGAGCAATTCATCACAAATAAAGTTAAAGTAGAGGAAAACATAAATTCAATCCAAACTCATGTCTTGAGTGAGGAAGGAATGATGAAATCCTTGTGCTCGGGTTCTTCCAACTCCTCCTTAGCCTCCTTAGGTCGAATATGTGTTAAAAGTCCACAAAATAATATTTTTCCATGAATTTATAGCAAGTAGGGTCGGGCCTAGACGAAATCACCTTCTCCTAGCTGAAATAGGAAAATTACTCGGTAAAAATTGCATGGGCGCGCTGCATGGGGTGACGCACCATGCGGGGCATTAGTGGGAAATTCTGAGAGTTGATTTCTGACAGACAGCATGAAAATGGGCAGCCACAGCGCCCCACGCGCCGCGACTTCAAAGCACCTTGGGCTTTTACTCAGACTTCAAAGCTTCAAATCACTCAAATTTATTCCATAACATCTACATAGCTCGGAATCACTCCTACAAGGCATAAAACACACAATAAGTGCAAACCACTATCAATTAAAGCTCAAAACGAATGAAGTGCGGTAAATTAGAGTGTAATAAGCGACTAAAATACGAGATTATAGCCTACCATAAGTGGCTTTTAGACCATTACGGTATTGTTTGGTATCATGCCTCATTATATACGTGTTTCTAAACTTGTGTCATTATTTGAGTTCTGATTCATATTAGAAATTGTATCTAGGCTATGTGCTATTTGTTTGAGACAGGATAGGGCTATTCTTGTTGTTTCTCAGCTATTTGCCTTAATTGTACACAACTCTCAGTTATGATGCTATATTTGTCTTAGTACTTTCTTATTTGATTCCTCACATGTTGTTGATGCCTCATATGTGTAACACTATTGAATTGAGTACAGTGAGATGTGGTTAACTGAGAATTGAGCGGTTGGTGATTGTGCTTAGACCGTAGAGACGATTTGGTATTGAATATTAGGATACGCATACGCCAAGCTCATATTGGGCGATGTTTTACTTATTTGGAGCAATATTGTTGTTGTTTTCATCAGTTGTTTCATGATATTTTCGTTGTTGAGTTTATTAAATCATGTTTATTCACATTCGTCGTTATTGCGTGATTGTTGGCTTGCCTAGAAAGTAGTGTTAGGCGCCATCGCGGCTCCGATAGGAGTTGGGTCATGGCAATCCAACATGTAATTCATCGTCCAAGTAATTATCATGTCCAATTAAGCATCAAAAGCCAAATCATAGTCCTCGAATGATTCAAGAGGTTCACGTAGTCATACAATAATTTGAGGCATAGTACAAGAATAACAAGTGCGGATGTTTATTCATAACATATGTGTGACTATGTCTAAATTAAGTATATCAATAATCTCGAGAATATCTCATCATGCTCAAATCAAGGTATCATTAACCTCAACATTTAACTCTAGCATGGCTCATTGTGTTCACGTAGTCATTCAATTGAGCAAATCATAGAACACTTAGATCACACAACCAAACAAGGCAACTCCCGAGCACGAATAACTATGGCACATGCATATATGCTCTTCACCTGCCATATACATCACCCTGCATGTAGCAAACATTCCCTCAATCTAAAGTTAGGCAAGATACTTATCTCATCTGGGCTAGTCCAAAGCTCCGAAATCCATTTTTCTTGAGAAATCATCTCTAACCAGCTCAAATCTAGCCAAACACTAACCAAAAAAATCAAACAATCTATAGGAATCGATCACAATCCATAAAATGTCTCTTGATGACCCATAACCTACCTAGTCCAAATATGTAATTAGTTTCCAAATCGAGTTCAAATCGGTGATAAAATTCTCAAAATACACTCTCTTAAAGTATAGTCAAAACCCCCAATTTTATCTAATAATTTCATATTTTGAGTGTTAATAATCCATATAGATTCTTGATATATAATCACAAATTAGGTAGGAATCACTTACCCTCTTGTCTTGTATGAAAATCTCCTAGAAATATTACCCCTCTCCAAGTTTAGGGTTTAAAATATGAGAGAATGAGCTAAAATCCTAAAATTTTAATTAATCACCCAGCTGCAGATGTCGCATTTGCGACCAATGATTTGCAATGAGTTCCCAAATGAGTCCACATGCTCGCAATTACGGAGTTCGCATTTGCGACCACAAGTTCGCTATTGCTACCAAGGTTTGCAATTGCAATTAGAAGTTCACAAATGCAAAGTTTGCAATTTCATTCAAAAGCTCACAATGGCGAAGTAGTAGTACCAGCAATCCCAAACTCAACCGAAATGGTCTGAAATCACACCGAAACTAATCCAAAACCTTCCGGACACAAATCATATATGCATTTCAATCATAAAACACGCTGCAAACCTGCTCGCGCACTCAAAATACCGAAAAATGTCTCTTGACACGATATTGATCGTCATCAAACTCCAAATCCTTAACTTAATTAGTCTCTCAACCAATGACCCAAAATACAACCGAGCCCCTCGGGACCCCGTCCATAACGACAAGTACAAATGCCTTATTATAACTTGTCCAAAGTCTCAAATTATGAATAACAACATTAAAACCAGGAATCGAAGATTGAATCCATCTCTTAACTTTCAAACATTCAAATTTCACTGAATGTGTTTGAATCACACTTAGATATTTCGGATAATAACCAAACTTTGCATACAAGTTCATATCTTCTATTAGGACCTATCCAAGGTCTCAAAACCACAATAGGAGTCTGATAACACCGAAGTTAACTTGCAATCAAACTTATGAACTCTTCAATTCTTCAAATTGCTAACTTTCGACAATAAAGCCAAAATCTTCTAGGAACATCCAAATTTAAATCTGAACATACTCCCAAAACCACCATACGAAAATATTGAAACCATCAAATCTCAATTTCAAGGTCGTGTATTCAAAAGTCAAACCTTGGTCAACTCTTCCAACTTAAGGCTTCCTAACTGAGAATTGCTCTATCAAATCAATCCCGAACCTTGTGAACATCAAAATCAACCATATATGCAAGTCATAATATATCATATGAAACTACTCAAAATCTCAAACTGCCAACGGAAATGCTAAAGTTCAAAACGACCGGTCGAGCCATTACACTATGTCATTTGGCACATGGCATAGACCTTGAGCTAATGGAGCGGGCTCGTTATTTGAAGTAAAATAAGACGGACTAGCCAATTAAATTGGACACTCAATTAAATCCATATATATTGGATTGAAGCGATAAATTAAATTATATTAACCCATAATATTTGCTTGAGCTAATTCATAAGAATTTAAAATATGACCCAAATTAATTCATGCTTTTAAGTTCAATAAAATTTAAATGTCCCCTGCTTAAAGGCTTGTTCCTATATAGGCTTGTAAGATTTTAAAGACAAGAATTGCAGTACTAGTATAGACAAGTATATTTTTTTTGTTTTTTTGTTTGATATTTAATCTTGACTCCTCATGATTAGCCCTTCCTATTTTGAAAATTTTATTCTCAATAGATAATAACAGTTTTGTTATTTTAATTGACTAACGTACCATTTATTGATAAAATGTTGGAGTCTTCTTTTGTAATGCACCAGCCCAACAACATTAGAATTGTGTCTCGTTCCTTATACAAATACCAAAAAAATTCCTTTTCCACTTGAAACTTGAGAAAATTAGCTATCTTTTTTTTTTAAAACAATTTCCAGCTACTCTTCTTGTAGGACCTCATTTTTCTTGTCTAAAACTTTTAGGGTTTTTCAGATTCTCAAACATAAAGTTTGGGTCTTCTTAAAGAGTGATGGCTCAAGTTTAAAGCCCCTCAAAATTTCCTAATGATTCAAGGCGTTAAAGTGCGCTAACGAGTATTTGATTATTATTTTGCGTGCCAAGGATAACTACATGCGAGCATATTGTTATACATATATAAAGGTTTAAAAGTGATTCGGGCTAGAAACATAGCAAGATAACCCAAGGAATTGAGTTGGGAATCAAAATACTGAAAAATAGACCAGGGGTACGACGCTAGGGGCGCTTGCATGGTGACCCCTTGAGATGCCCAAACCCTTCAAGCCTAAATGGGAGACATCATGAGTACTGTTACACCCTATAATTTTGTGCATAAAAGTGCGTCGTAAGCAAACTAATGTAGGATCAAAAATGAGATCATCTTTGAAAGTAAGTTAATCATGTTACCTCGGAGGTTACAATTATTAAAGATCATGAACAACAAGTACAAAGAGGGTGGGAGGGTTCAGAAGCTAAAGGAATTGAAGAAAATAATTCTTCGTCAAAATCGACAAGTTGGGAATGTTATAACATATAATTTTGGGGTGAGACTAGGGTAATTAACATGATAAGGAAGTTATGTTATGAGTTATGATAGTCGTATTATAGTCGTGTGTTATGTTTTGAAGTCAAGCGAGTCTTGGAACAAAAGTCGATGAAAGTCATCACAAGTTACGTTCATAAGTTTTATAGAAATTTGGGTTAAATATAACTGTGATTTTATCCCAATATACTTAGATTTACCGGTTGTTCCGCCCATCAAATGGAAGATATATGAGTCTATTTTCTAACGCATTAAACCGTTTGTCAATACAATATCGGAGTAGAGAGATATATGCATTTTTGCGAGACTGCGCAAGGTGCTAGGTAACAAGTGGGTGTGTCACCTAATTGCTTAAATGAGAGTCCAAAAATAGGCCAATTCGGGTCGTCCAAAGAGGCCTTTGAAAGGCCTATTTCCTTCATATACTTATACTGATGATAGGGCATAATAACCAGACATAATATCTGCAAAATCCTCCCAAATATTGACCACAAACCCTAATTGATTTTCTCTCTGTTTCAAGTTCTAATTGGAGGTAAAACCTAGAGTTTGAAGAACCAAGATAAGAGCTGAGTTATCCAACAAATAAGGTAAGTTTACTTCTCTCTTTCATCCATTTTTTTCTGCTTAAATGCATGGTAAGTCGTTCTATATTTGTAAGAACTCACGGGACGGTGATCGGAAGCCGTGAGTTCGAGTTATTCACTTGTAGCAGACTATTTTTTGACTGTTTTATGCTGCTGTTGTGCTGCGTGTTTTACTACTTTTTTGTGGAGTTTTGGAGTAGGAAGGGTGTGTAGAAATACCACATAAATTCACGGTGGTGGGCTTGTCATCCATCATAACATTTTTGGTCTGTTTGACACTACTACGGTGGGCGTTTGTGTATGAAGAGATTGGGGTATGTTCGGCTGTTTTATAGTATTTTTTGGTGTATATAAGGCTGGAAGATAATGTATATATGTTGTTATTGTTGTGTTCTTTTGTTGTTGGTGTTATCTTGAATTTGGAGGAAGTAAGGATTATAGGGAAGATGCTACCCGTTTTAATACAAAATAAACTTGTTGTTCGTTGTGCGATAGTTGTACCTTTCGTAACTTAATGATAGTATTATTATCATTGTTATAGATTAAGGTGCGAAGAGGCGAGTTCAACTTGGTGATTGGAAATATTGTGATAAGGTATGTTAAGTCTAATCCCTTTCTTCATTATGGCATGATCTCGTAACTACATGTGTTTGATAACGAGGCATAAAGAGAAGTTCATACTCCCGAATTTATATACATTATCCTAGTCTCATAAGTTACAGTATTCTCCCTTATCGGGACTTTCTATTTAGTTAAGTATTCTCTTCTTCCAGTCAAGAGAGCAGAGGGTCTATATATATATATAAGGTAATACAGTAATTTCACCACCATCGAGCTATAGTCGGTAGGCAGGCCCCTATTGGGCAACCTCTAATCAAATGGTAAGTTATATACCGAGCCTACTATGGCCGAGCACCTATGAGAGAGCCAAGAATGGCCGAGATACATAGCCTAGTATGACCGAGCACCTATGAGCGAGCCTAATACGGCCAAGAAGCTACACGTACCGAGCCTTATAGGGCAGGACATTTATTTTACTTACTATACTGAGAGAGTTGAGTTAGTATCAACAAGTTAGTATATCTCTAGATCATCTTTGACTCCTAGTTACTTTTAGTTATTTTATTATCAGTTCAGTTTCATCTTTCAGTTATTTTATTGCCTTACATACTCGGTACATTATTTTGTACTGACGTCCCTTTTCTGGAGACGCTGCATTTCATGCGTGCAAGTTCAGATAGATAGACGGGTATACCTCCTCAGTAGGTGTTGCCCGAGTTCAGCTTGATCGGTAAGCTCCACATTCTTCGGAGTTGTCGGGTCTAGGGTTTTGTGTACATATTATGTATATATGTTATGGGTAGGTCGGGGCCCGGTTCCGATCACATTACATCCATCAGTAGAGGCTTGTAAATATATCATGTCAGTTAGTGCAGCATGTTGGGCTTGTAGGCCTTGTATGTATATTTTTGTTGGTTTGTCAACTGTAGTAGTTATGGCAGCCTTGTCGGCCCAGCTTTATATTGATGTTCAGTCAGAGCTAATTTCCTTTCAATTTAATATTTTGTTTCGCGAACTGTCTTGCAATGTGACCCTATGGACAATATATGACATTGTATGTTCAGAGTCCCTCCATCGCAAGTTGGTACGCTAGGTTAAGTGATGCACTGGGTGCCGGTCTCGCCCCCGAGGTTCCCGGTATGACAAACTTGATATTAGAGCAGTTCTGTCCTAGGCAGTTTACAAGCAGGGTCTAGTAAGGTCTTGTTTATAGATGTGTTGCACACCACATTATATAAGCAGGGAACTACAGAGAATTTAGGAGTTGGTTACCCTTCTTTCATATCTAAATCGTGTTGTAGAACTGAGTTATAGGAAATTTGAATTAAACTTATGTGTTGTTGTTTTCATATACAGATGACGGTGACTAGGAAGACTACGGCTAGCCAGAGGGAGAGATATAACAGCAGGTGAGGGGACCAGCAGGGTACCCCTAGTAGATGGGGCCCAGTTTGAGGCCTAGGGCGAGACCCCTACTCAGCCATTACCGACTCCTCCACCACCTGAGGAGATTACTAAGGATACCGCACATCCAGTTCCACCTCCACTTCCATCAGATCCGGACTTGAGGAATGCGATGCATTTGCTGACACAGTTGGTAGCTACCCAGCAACAGGCTAGGGCATCAGCTAGTGTAGGATCTTCTGAGGGGTCTGGGAGTTCAAGGGTTCGAGAGTTTATTGCTTTGACTCCCCCAGAGTTTACGGGGACAAATCGGAGGGAGGACCCGCAGGATTTCATAGATCAGCTTCATAGGATCTTCCGAGTTATGTATGCCACAGAGAAAGAAGTAGTTGAGCTAGCAGCTTTTCGACTCCGAGATATAGCCATCCTTCTGACTCAGAAAGCAGCTAAGTTTCATTGGACAGAGGCTTGTGAGCGGAGTTTCCAAGATCTTAAGAACAAGTTGACCTTAGCGCCAGTTCTAACACTTCCAGAGGGTCCAGAGGGTTGTGCCGTGTATTGTGATGCCTCAAGTGTCGGGTTAGGATGTGTCTTGATGCAACATTGGAAGGTAATTGCGTATGCTTCAAGGCAGTTGAGGAAGAACGAGAGGAATTATCTGACCCACGACCTCAAGTTAGCTGCGGTTGTCCATGCACTTAAGATATGGCGGCATTATTTATATGGTGTCATGTTGATATATTTACAGATCATTAAAGTCTGCAATATATATTCAAGAAAAAAGAGTTGAATTTGCGATAGAGGCGGTGGCTAGATTTATTGAAAGATTAAGATGTTAACATTCTCTACCATCCATGGAAAGCTAATGTTGTAGTAGATGCCTTAAATCGCCGATCTATGGGTAGCTTAGCACATGTAGAGGCTGAGAAAAGAAAATTAGCTAGAGAGATTCATCAATTGGCTTGTTTAGGGTTCGGTTAGTAGATTCTGATAATGGTGGAGTTGTACTCTAAAACGCTACAAAATCATCTCTCATAGCTGAAGTCAAGGAAAGGCAGTACGAGGAACCAGAGTCGGTCGAGTTGAGAGAGCGAGTTTCACAGCAGAAGAAGTTGTTGTTAGAGCTCAAAGGAGATGGGGTTCTCAAATATCGGGGTTGTCTGTGTGTTCTAGATGTAGTAGGGCTACGAGACAGGATTATGTTAGAGGCACATTATTCGTGGTACTCCATTCATCCTGGGTCAACGAAAATGTATCATGTCATTAAGGATGTGTACTAGTGGAACGATATGAAGAAGAACATTGCTGAGTTTGTCACCTAGTGTCCTAGTTGCCAACAGGTGAAGGTAGAGCATCAGAAGCTCGGAGGGCTAATGTAGACTATAGAGCTCCCGACGTGGAAATGGGAGGCGATAAACATGGACTTCATCACAGGTTTTCCTAGTTCTCATCGTAAGTTCGATTCTATATGGGTGATAGTCGATAGGCTCACGAAATCAGCCCATTTCCTACCAGTCAAATCTACATATACAACCAAAGATTATGTGAAGTTATATAATAAGGAGATAGTGCGTCTACACGGAGTACTAGTATCTATTATATCTAACCGTGGGGCCCAGTTTACAGCACATTTCTCGAGGTTATTTCAGAGAGGTGTAGGGACTCTGGTGAATCTCAGCACAGCTTTTTATCCACAGACTGATGGACAAGTCGAGCTCACAATTCAGTCGCTCAAGGATATGTTGCGAGCATGTGTTTTGGATTTTAAAAGAAGTTGGGATAAACATCTACCTCTTATCGTGTTTTCATATAATAACAGTTACCACTCCAGCATCCAGATGGCTCTATACGAAGCTTTGTATGGGCGTAAGTGCAGATCTCCTATAGGGTGGTTTAATGTTGGATAATCTGGCTTACATGGGCCAGACTTGATTCAGCAGGCCGTAGAGAAGGTAAAGATTAACCAAAAGCGACTGTTGATAACCCAAAGTCGTCAGAAGTCATATTCTGACATGCGGCAACGAGACTTAGAGTTCAGGGTTGATGACTAGGTATTCTTAAAGGTATCACCTATGTAGGGCGTGATGAGGTTTGGCAAGAATGGCAAGCTTAGCGCACGGTATATTGGGCCTTATAGGATTATTCACAAAGTGGGCCAAGTAGCTTATGAGTTAGAATTGCCCTCGGAATTGGAGTATGTCCATCTGGTTTTTCACATATCTATGCTATGAAAGTGCATTGGCGATCCTACCCGAGTGGTGCCCACTGATGATGTATATATTACGGATGACTTGTCATACGAGAAAGTTCCAGTTGCCATCCTAGACCGACAAATCCGCAAGCTACAAAATAAGGAGATAGCCTCCGTGAAAGTTTCATGGAGAAGCAAGAACGTGGAAGAAATGACGTGGGAAGCGGAGGAAGAAATAAAGTCTAAATATCCCCACCTATTTCAAACTAAAGATATGGCTTGAGATGGGATGCTACAGCATATCTCTATTCATGCTAGTAGGTCATCAGGTATGCTCTTATTTTTTTGACTTTCAGTATTTATCATTTACGGTTGTGTGAGGTAAAGTGTTGCTATTTATAGACATTGGCCATGTGTGGCATGCATAGTATGTTTTTTGGTTGCGTGCAGGTTGGTTTTAGTCTAGTGTATGGAGGAGACTCTGGCAAAAATTTTCCAAAGTCTCTAAGAATAAACATTCGAGGACGAATGTTCCCATGGGGGGAATGATGTTACACCCTATATTTTCGTACGTAAAAGTGCATCGTGTGCAAACTAATGTAGGACCAAAAATGATATCATCTTTGAAAGTAAGTTAATCATGTTACCTTGGAGGTTACAATTATTGAAGATCATGAACAACAAGTACAAAGAGGGTGGAAAGGTTCAGAAGCTAAAGGAATTGAAGAAAATAATACTTCATCGAAAGTCGACAAGTTGGGAATGTTATAACATGTAATTTTGGGGTAAGACTATGGTGATTAACACGATAAGGAGGTTATGTTATGAGTTATGTTTGTCGTATGATAGTCGTGTGTTATATTTTTAAGTCAAGCGAGTTGTGGGACAAAAGTCGATGAAAGTCATCACAAGTTATGTTCATACGTTTTACTGAAATTTGGGTCATATATAACTGCGATTTTCTCCCAATATACTTAAAGTTACGGGGTGTTCCAACCATAAAATTGAATATCTATAAGTCTATTTTCTAACATATTAAACCGTTTGTCAATACGACATCGGAGTAGAGAGATATATGCAATTTTGCGAGATTTTGCAAGCTGCTAGGTGACAAGTAGGTGTGTCACCTACTTGCTTAAATGAGAGTGAAAATGGGCTAGTTCGGGTCGTCCAAAGAGGCCTTTTAAAGGACTATTTCCTTCATATATTAGACTGATAATAGGGAATAATAACCAGACATAAGCTCTGCAAAAAGCCTCCCAAATATTGCCCACAAACCCTAATTGATTTTCTCTCCCTTTCAAGTTCTAATTGGAGGTAAAACCTAGAGTTTGAAAAACCAAGATAGGAGCTGAGTTATCCAACAAATAAGGTAAGTTTACTACTCTCTTTAATCCATTTTATTTCTGCTGTAAATACATGGTAAGTCATTCTACATTTGTAAGAACTCACGGGACGGTAATCGGAAGTCGTGAGTTCGAGTTATTCACTTGTAGAGGACTGTGTTGTGGACTATTTTGTGTTGTTGTTGGGCTACGTATTTTACTACTGTTTTGTGGAGTTTTAGAGGAGGAAGGGTGTGGATAAACACCACATAAATGCAGGGTGGTGGACCGATCGTTCGTCGTAACATTTTCGGGTTGTTTGACACTACTACGGTAGTCGTTTTGTGTATCAAGAGATTGTGGTGTGTTGGGCTGTTTTGTAGTATTTTGTGGTGTATATAAGGTTGGAAAATAATGTATATATGTTGTTATCGTTGTGTTCTTGTGTTGTTGGTCTTATCTTGAATTTGGAGGAAGTAAGGATTATAGGGGAGATGCTGCCCGTTTTAATACAAAATAAGCTCGTCGTTCGTTGTACGATAGTTGTACCTTTCGTAACTTAATGATAGTATTATTATCATTGTTGGAGATTAAGGTGCGAAGAGGCGAGTTCAACTTGGTGATTGGAAAGATTGTGATTTGGTATGTTAAGGCTAAGCCCTTCCTTCATTATGGCATGATCTCGTAACTACATGTGTTTGATAATGAGGCATAAAGAGAAGTTCATACTCCCGAATTTATATACATTATCCTAGTCTCATAAGTTACAGTATTCACCCTTATCGAGACTTTATATTCAGTTAAGTATTGTCTTCTTCCTGTCAAGAGAGCAGAGGGTCTATATATATATATATATGGTAATATAGTATTTTCACCACTATCGAGCTATAATCGGTGGGCAGGCCCATATTGGGCAACCTCTGATCAGATGGTAAGTTATATACCGAGCCTACTATGGCCGAGCGCCTATGAGTGAGCCCAGAATGGCCGAGATATATAGACTTTTATGGACGAACGCCTATGAGCGAGCCTACTACGGCCGAGCAGTTACTCATACCGAGCCTTATAGAGCCGGACATTTATTTTACTTACTATATTGAAATAGTTGAGTCAGTATCAGTAGGTAAGTATATCTCCAGATCATATTTGACTCCCAGTTACTTTAAGTTATTTTATTATTAGTTCAATTTGAAATTTCAGTTATTTTATTGCCTTATATACTCAGTACATTATTTTGTACTGACGTCCCTTTTCTGGGGACGCTGCATTTCATGCGTGCAGGTTCAGATAGACAGACGGGTAGACCTAATTAGTAGTTATTGCCCGAGTTCAGCTTGATCGGTAAGCTCCACATTCTTCGGAGTTGTCGGGTCTAGGGTTTTGTGTATATATGTTATGGGTAGGTCGGGCCCCTGTTTCGATCACAATACATCCATCAGTAGAGGCTTGTAGACATATCTTGTCAGTTAGTGCAGTATGTTGGGCTTGTAGGCCTTGTAGGAATATTTTTGTTAGTTTGTCAGCTGTAGTAGGTATGGCAGCTTTGTCGGCCCAGCTTTATATTGATGTTCAGTTAGAGCTCGTTTCCTTTCAGTTTAATATTTTGTTTCACGAATTGTCTTGCAATGTGGCCCTATGGACAATGTATGACATTGTATGTTCAGAGTCCCTCCGTAGCAAGTTGGTATGCTAGGTTAAGTGAGGCACCGGGTGCCGGTCTCGCCCCCCAGGTTCGGGGCGTGACAATGAGGGAAGCTGACATTTAGAAAATATTTAAGGGCAGGATTCTCCCGATGAGTCTCAGACGCGTCCGGCCCTAACTTTCGGCATGTGAATCCTTTTAGGGCTCGTTTGGTATGAGGGATAACTAATCTCGGGATTAATTTTGATATGAGTTTATCCCATGTTTGGTTGGGATAAAATCGTTATATAATATCATGACCCAAATCCGCTAGTCGTGATGGCACCTAACCCAACCCGCTACGTAAGCCAACAGTCATATAATAACAATGAAATCGAATATTCATGATTCAATAACTCAATAGCGGAAACAATATCATAAAGTATTTGAGAATAAAACCATATTACAACTACAACCATCCCCAAAATTTGGTGTCAACGAGTACACGAGCACTACTGAAAAAGAACATACAAGAAACATCCTCTAATACAACTGCTTGAACAATAGAACAGTAAAGATTGAAATAATCGAAAGAGAACTTCCAGGACTATGGATGACATAACAGCTACCTCGTAGTCTCCCAAAGGCAGGCAACAACCCAAGTCTAGAAATCACCTCGACCGATGTACCTGGATTTGTAGACGAAGTGGAGTGTGTAGTATGAGTACAACTGATTCCATGTACTCAATAAGTAACAACACTAACCTTGGACTGAAAGCAATGGCGAGCTTAGAACAGTAGTCAAATTTAAATATCAATAACCGATAACATTTCAGAATATAAAGTAAAAACCGTACAAACAGGTAGCTCAATGATACCATGTTCAGCTTGTTCACACTTCGGAAATTAGACATGTTTTCAAGTATAACAGTTAAACCCAATACAGATAGAGCATTTCATTTAACAACTAGCAAGTGGATGGTATACCTCTATGCCTACATGTCAAGTATACATGTCAATCAATAATGTCATAGTGGATCCATCAATATTCACACTTAGCAATGTACGGGTGCCTGGCATAATTTCCCATCATCAAAGCATGTATATAAAACACTTTGCCTATGCCCACTGCTGGCACGTCAGACTCCGAAGGGGAGGATCTTACCCAAGCACTAATCATAATCATTTAGCCCAATAGTGATGTCCGGTGTACGCGTCGCCCAAAACCATAACACTTAGCCAATGTGGGCCTGGAATATGCGTCACCTCAAAATCAATACCAAACTAGTTCCATGGCCCAAACACAGTCATTTATCGTTCATGTATCAGATAAACGCATCTAAAAATACTTTTTTAACAGTATTACACATAAGAGGCATCAACAACATGTGAAGAATCAAATAAGAAATACTGAGACAGAAATATCATATAAGGATATAGCATCATGACTGAAAACATGTGTATAAATAAGGCATATAGCTTTGAAACAGCAAGGATACCCTATCAGGTCTTAAACAAATAGTACTTAGACTAGACATGATGTCTAAACATGAATCACATTTTAAATGATCAAACAAGTAGAGAAAACGCGGGGATAACAAGATATGATAGCAAAACAAGCTCGGTAATAGCCTAAAGGCTTCCCCAAACCATGAACACACCGGTGCACGTACACACCATGTCACCTAGAGCATACATTACCTCAATATCTTTCATATAACGTAGTTCTCAGGGTTAAATACCCTCAAATCCAAGTGTGAATGTGTTACTTACCTCAAAGCAAGCAACGTAATATTCCACCAAGCCCTTGCCTCGCGAATCGGCCTCCGAACTACTCAAATCTAATCCCAAACAACTTAATACCATTAATAATAGCTGTAGGAAAAAATTCCAAAAGATAAAGTTAAGATCATAAATCAAATACGCAAAGTCAACCAAAAACGTCAACCCCGGTCCCACACCTCCGAACTCGACAAAATTCATAAATTCCGAATACCCATTTGATTATGAGTCCAACCATACTAATTTCATTCAATTCCATCCACAAATCGACCCTCAAATCACCAAAATCTCACTCTCCAATACCATGGTCTAAAATCCCCAAATTTCACTTCATATTCACATAAACTAGGTGTAATAATCAATGGGCATTCAATATTTATCAATAAAAGTGATTAATCTTCACTTACCTCCTCAATTATGGTGAAACGTGATCCAAACATTGCCCTTGCGATCCCAATCTCCGCTTCAGCGGGACCGCTTCTGTGATGCAAATCGCGCACCTGCGCATTTCACTTAAGACCCTGACCTACCGCTATCCAACACTCGCTTTTTCGAGTCCGCACGTGCGGAATCCTTTCGCATCTGTAACCCATGCCCATCCAGCCACATTCCACTTCTGTCGAGCTTCCCTCGCACCTGCGTACGCACTTTTGTGCACTTCGGCCGCTTCTGCGAACTCCCCTGCCCAGCTCACCTTCCGCACATGTTGTACATTGTCCACATCTGCGGACTTTTCCCTGGAGCTCCCATCTTTGCTTCTGCGAACCTTCAGCCAAAACCTTCAACAAAGTCAACCCTCAGTCAAACCTCTGAACCTTCCAAACCTTCAACTTTCCAACTTTCACCAAAAAAGCCTCAGACCAACCTACGGATCTCCAAATCAATATACGGACATACGTCTAAGTCCAAAATCGCCATACAAAGCTATTGGAACCATTAAAACTTCATTCCGGAGTCATATACAAAAAAGTCAAACTCCGGTTAACCCTTCCAACCTAAGCTCCAACTTTGGGACTAAGTATCCCAAAGCCTAAGCTCCAACTTTGGGACTAAGTATCCCAATTCACTTCGAAACATCCCCGAAACCAAACCAACCACTCTGGCAAGTCACATAACTACAAAAGAACATAGAAGAAGCAGTAAATACGGGAACGGGAATACAAAACTCAAAACGACTGATCGGGTCGTTACATATAACTAATTCCGGGATTAGTTAGCTCGAGATTATAGTGTTATTTTATCCCCATAGGAGGATGGGATAACTAATCCTGAAGAAACTAATTCTGGAATAATTAATCATGGGATAACTTGTTTCTCAACCAAACGACCCCTTAAAGGCAAGTTGACCCTTGCTTCTCCCATTTTAATTCTTTCTCAAAAGTAAAGATCTCTCAAAACCCCATTGCTCCAAGGTTCCACCCATCAGCTAAGGTAAGATTTACCCATAGATTTTTGTTATATTCAATATTTTAACACTAGTATTGACGCTACATACTCATGAAAATTATAGATTTTCAAGAAATATTAACAAGGACTTAGGTTAAGGACATTCTAGGATTTACTACAAGGGGTAAAATGTAAACTTTATCTATAATCTTTATGAAACATTTATGAGTATTTATGATAAAAATGAATGATGGTAGAAATTGTTGGGTGTTGGTGGACCTAAATGTGCCATTGATGAAGTTAGTTGGGTTGGAAGATGATAGAATAATGGTCATGGATTTTTAATGGTAGATATTTATATCCTAAATAAAATTGTTGATGCTGTTGTTGGTGTTATTCGAAGGGATTTGGTCGATTAACCCCTAAATGGCCCATTGAGATATTTTGTGACTTAAACTCGCAGCCACTAGTTAAGTTGATTATTATGGATTAAAATGAGTAGTTATTTATTGAAATAAGTTTGACTATTGTAGATTGACGTATTTGAGTTGTTAGGAATTGCTGAGCAATTTAAGTAATGATATTGAGGTATGTTGATTTGAACGTTCTTCCATAAAATCATTCTCCAGAACTTGATGTCTTTCAAATGTATCTACATTATTAAGTGGCTTTTCAATTGGTAGTATATAATTATGGGTGACAAGTAATTATACACTTTTTATATTTTTACTTTTATTGTTGGTCTCACATGCTAAGCCTTCACATGATTAAAAAAATTGTAAATATTTGAAGCTTTCAACAAATATGACTTTGACTTTTAAAGGACTAATGCAATTGCCTATGATATGAAAGGAGAATATTATACGGTTATTGAGACTTACTTAAATACAACAATTTCGGGACAAAAGTGTCAAAAGAAAGCAAATATATTGGGAGTATTGTTATGTAGCTGAGAAGGTACAGGCCAAAGGTGCCTAATATGCGAAGCAACATGTGTCGGTGTAGGCCTATGTTCGTACTATTGGCTTGGATGACTAGATAATCTTCCTTGATTAAGATTATTGAAATTCTAGCATAATTAATGTCGATCCATACAGTATGGTGGTGAGATGGCTTAGCCGATCGGACAGAGATCGGACTCTATACCATACATGTCACGGCCCAAAATTTCATCTTAGAAATTATGATGGCACCTGGACTCTGGGACTAGGTAAGCCTAAAACATACTGAGAATTAATGGAATTTAACCAACTTAACTGCAAAATACTAATTAATAACTGAAATAACATAGCTGGACCAACATCTTTCATACAATCCCAAAATCGGTGGTACAACTCATAAGTTTTTCTAATACTAACTAGGAATATCAAGTACATCACTATCCCGGAATAATAGCAAACAATTGAAGTAAAAGGCAATAGATGATGACTCTGGGGCCTGTGAACGTCAAGCAGGGATACCTTAAAGTCTCCAACCACACGGACATAAATCTCAAAACTCACACAACCAGAAGTACCTGAATCTGCACAAAAATATGCAAAAGCGTAGCATGAGTACACCACAATGGTACCTAGTAAGTATCACGACTAACCTCAGTGGAGTAGTGACGAGGTAAGTCGAGACACTAACTAGACATAAAATATGTACATTATATTAACATAAAGCATGCAATGGAAAAAACACTAATGTACGGTTAGCAGCGCAAAAATTATTAATGTAAGACAACCAAAGGAATAATAGAACCAAAATTGGCAAAAAGAATTAAACGGGTAATAAAGCATCAACACAAACAGAACACAGATGAAATATGTATGAACTCTAAGTAAGAAAAATGGATGACAATTCAAGTAATCAAATTGTTCCCAATGCATGAATTACAACAAGAATTCTCCCGAGGCACCATTCCTCGTAACCACAAATCATAGCCACAATTCCGAATCTTACATGCATGGCATCTCATGCCCACACTATAAATAACCTTCGCATGGCAAAGTCCAAGTGCTACCATATATATTGTGTCTATTTCAAATACCAAATAAAATATTCGAGAGATTTATTTAAATACAATAAGACATAATGACAAATCATGAATAAGATTATGCGTCAAATGAGATAATGAGTTTATTTTTGAAATCAAATAAAGTAAGATAAAGTATAGTTTATACAAAATAGAGTATTAAATGAGTTTAGTTAGTAATCAATAAGGTAAAGGAAACTAACGTTTCAATAGTTCTTGATGAAAATCCCTCCTCAAAATCACCTCCTACCAAATCTAGGGTTCTACAATATGAAAAATGAGACTAAATCCCATTCTCCAGAACTTATGTTCATGTTTAGAAGTTGCAATTACGAACATTGACTCGCAATTGCGGCGCCTGACAACCCGAGGGAAAGTCGCAACTGCACATCAGCATCCGCGGACTTTTCCCTGGAGCTCCCATCTTCGCTTCTGCGAACCTTCAGCCAAAACCTTCAACAAAGTCAACCCTCGGTCAAACCTCTCAACCTTTCAAACCTTCAACTTTCCAACTTTCGCCAAAAAGTCTCAGACCAACCTACGGATCTCCAAATCAATATACAGACATACGTCTAAGTCCAAAATCGCCATACAAAGCTATTGGAACCATTAAAACTTCATTCCGGAGTCCTATACAAAAAAGTTAAACTCCGGTCAACCCTTCTAACTTAAGCTCCAACTTTGAGACTAAGTGTCCCAATTCACTTCGGAACATCCCCGAAACCAAACCAACCGCTCTGGAAAGTCACATAACTACAAAAGAACATAGAAAAAGCAGTAAATACGGGAACGAGAATATAATACTCAAAACGACCGATCGGATCGTTACATATAACTAATTCCGGGATTAGTTTGCTCGAGATTATAGTATTATTTTATCCCCATAGGAGGATGGGATAACTAATCCTGAAGAAACTAATTCTGAAATAATTAATCATGGGATAACTTGTTTCTCAACCAAACGACCCCTTAAAGGCAAGTTGACCCTTGCTTCTCCCATTTTAATTCTTTCTCAAAAGTAAAGATCTCTCAAAACCCCATTGCTCCAAGGTTCCACCCATCAGCTAAGGTAAGATTTACCCATAGATTTTTGTTATATTCAATATTTTAACACTAGTATTGACGCTACATACTCATGAAAATTATAGATTTTCAAGAAATATTAACAAGGACTTAGGTTAAGGACATTCTAGGATTTACTACAAGGGGTAAAATGTAAACTTTATCTATAATCTTTATGAAACATTTATGAGTATTTATGATAAAAATGAATGATGGTAGAAATTGTTCGGTGTTGGTGGACCTAAATGTGCCATTGATGAAGTTAGTTGGGTTGGCAGAGAAGATGATAGAATAATGGTCATGGATTTTTAATGGTAGATATTTATATCCTAAATGAAATTGTTGATGCTGTTGTTGGTGTTATTCGAAGGGATTTGGTCGATTAACCCCTAAATGGCCCATTGAGATATTTTGTGACTTAAACTCGCAGCCACTAGTTAAGTTGATTATTATGGATTAAAATGAGTAGTTATTTATTGAAATAAGTTTGACTATTGTAGATTGACGTATTTGAGTTGTTAGGAATTGCTGAGCAATTTAAGTAATGATATTGAGGTATGTTGATTTGAACGTTCTTCCATAAAATCATTCTCCAGAACTTGATGTCTTTCAAATGTATCTACATTATTAAGTGGCTTTTCAATTGGTAGTATATAATTATGGGTGACAAGTAATTATACACTTTTTATATTTTTACTTTAATTGTTGGTCTCACATGCTAAGCCTTCACATGATTAAAAAAATTGTAAATATTTGAAGCTTTCAACAAATATGACTTTGACTTTTAAAGGACTAATGCAATTGCCTATGATATGAAAGGAGAATATTATACGGTTATTGAGACTTACTTAAATACAACAATTTCGGGACAAAAGTGTCAAAAGAAAGCAAATATATTGGGAGTATTGTTATGTAGCTAGAAGGTACAGGCTAAAGGTGCCTAATATGCGAAGCAACATGTGTCGGTGTAGGCCTATGTTCGTACTATTGGCTTGGATGACTAGATAATCTTCCTTGATTAAGATTATTGAAATTCTAGCATAATTAATGTCGATCCATACAGTATGGTGGTGAGATGGCTTAGCCGATCGGACAGAGATCGGACTCTATACCATACATGTCACGGCCCAAAATTTCATCTTAGAAATTATGATGGCACCTGGACTCTGGGACTAGGTAAGCCTAAAACATACTGAGAATTAATGGAATTTAACCAACTTAACTGCAAAATACTAATTAATAACTGAAATAACATAGCTGGACCAACATCTTTCATACAATCCCAAAATCGGTGGTACAACTCATAAGTTTTTCTAATACTAACTAGGAATATCAAGTACATCACTATCTCGGAATAATAGCAAACAATTGAAGTAAAAGGCAATAGATGATGACTCTGGGGCCTGTGAACGTCAAGCAGGGATACCTTAAAGTCTCCAACCACACGGACATAAATCTCAAAACTCACACAACCAGAAGTACCTGGATCTGCACAAAAATGTGCAGAAGCGTAGCATGAGTACACCACAATGGTACCTAGTAAGTATCAAGACTAACCTCAGTGGAGTAGTGACGAGGTAAGTCGAGACACTAACTAGACATAAAATATGTGCATTATATTAACATAAAGCATGCAATGGAAAAAACACTAATGTACGGTTAGCAGCGCAAAAATTATTAATGTAAGACAACCAAAGTAATAATAGAACCAAAATTGGCAAAAAGAATTAAACGGGTAATAAAGTATCAACACAAACAGAACACACAGAACACAGATGAAATATGTATGAACTCTAAGTAAGAAAAATGGATAACAATTCAAGTAATCAAATTGTTCCCAATGCATGAATTACAACAAGAATTCTCCCGAGGCACCATTCCTCGTAACCACAAATCATAACCACAATTCCGAATCTTACATGCATAAAAACACTATAAATAACCTTCACATGGCAAAGTCCACGTGCTACCATATATATTGTGTCTGTCAAATACCAAATAAAATATTCGAGAGATTTATTTAAATACAATAAGGCATAATGACAAATCAGGAATAAGATTAGGCGTCAAATGAGATAATGAGTTTATTTTTAAAATCAAATAAAGTAAGATAAAGTATAGCTTATACAAAATAGAGTATTAAATGAGTTTAGTTAGTAATCAATATGGTAAAGGAAACTAACGTTTCAATAGTTGTTGATGAAAATCCCTCCTCAAAATCACCTCCTACCAAATCTAGGGCTCTACAATATGAAAAATGAGACTAAATCCCGTTCTCCAGAACTTATGTTCATGTTTAGAAGTTGCAATTACGAACATTGACTCGCAATTGCGGCGCCTGACAACCCGGGGGAAAGTCGCAACTGCACATCAACATCCGAGTCGCAACCTCTTGAATGACAACCATGCGTCCGAATCCTATCAAACCAACTCCGAATTGCACCAAATTTTGCGTACAATTTTCAAATAGAAAAACAGACCTATTCCAAGTTCCAAAATCAAAATTTGACCCCAATATCCCTAAAGTCAACCTATGGTCAAACTTAAGGAAATTCCTAAATCTCAAATTGTCAACTTTCGGGAAAATAAGTCAAATAAATCTAGGGACCTCTGAATTTAATTTCGGGCATACGCCCATGTTCTAAATCACAATACAAACCTATCGAAACCATCAAAATATCGTTCCGTGGTCATTTTCACAAAAGTCAAACTCAAGTCAACATTTTCAACTTAAGCTTCTAAACCAAGACCTAAAAGGTCCAAAACTTTCTTGAAACGAAACTAACCATCCCCACAAGTCATAAAACCACAAATACACATACGAAAAGCTTTTAAAGGGGAAACAGGGCTCAAATATACAAAATGGCCATTCGTGTCGCTACACATATATAATCATCACCTTGCATGTACGTCATCCACACACATAAATCAAGTAGCTAATAGGCCAATCAAGTCTTATTTGCTCAAGTCAAAATTAACCACGCCACTTACCTCTTTCTGGAATCAAATCAATAAGCAACCAAGGCATTTTCTTTAGAACAAGCCTTCACACCAATCAAATCTAGTCAAATATAGTTCAAACAATTCGAAAGAAGCTTTAGAAACTATCCATGAGTGAAAAAGACTCAATCTTTAATGAAATTTAAAAAGTCAATAAAAGTCAACCCCGGGCCTTCTTGTTCAAAATTCAAAATTCGGACCAAATCCCGATTATCCATTCACCCCCGAGTCCGGATAAGTTATTCATTTCTTAATCCGACCTCAATTCGAGGTCTAAACATCAATTTTATCAAATGTCTAATGTTTACCCAAAACCTGCAATTTCTACTTTGAAACTACTAAATTTAAGGTTAAAAATCAATGGATATTTATGGAAATACATCAAAACTAGTTGCAAATCCCTAACAAATGAAGTTTGGATGAAAACATCTTCAAAAAGCTCTCCAATATGTGCTCTAGGTTTCAAAAATGGTGGAAGATAATGAAATCCCGTTTTAGTTTTTTTATTTAACTAGGCGTCGGGTGCCCTTTGCATTCGTGGAGCACCTGTCGTATTTGCGAAGTACACAGGCTAATTGTCCTTCGCGTTCGCGGGGTCCTCATCGCGTTCGTGAGTGCATCACCCCAACCAAGCCTCCACGTTCGCGCCCAGTAGGTCGCGTTCACGATGTAGAGCCATCTTCTCTCCCCAGACATCCTAAAGCCTACGCATTCGTGAGGTTCCTCTCGCGTTCGCATAATGCATCCTTTCCGAGTCCCAAATTTCCCCTTCGCGATCGCGATCGCGGTAGTGGCTCCGCAATGGTGATGAATTGTGATACACCAGCAAAAACCAGTTAACTCTACATGTCAAATATCTAAAATAGCAAGTCTAGTCTGAGGCAAAATATAAATTAAGTAGTTAAACAAATAAGAATAACTAAAATATTACAATTTAAACATGGCGTGAGACTAAGTCTATCCGGACATAGTTAGGAATTCTAGCATACGCACGGAATCGTCATCTCATACCTGCATAGCTCCCAAACATGTAGCACATAACTAAGTAGCACCTATGGGGTGTTCTCTCACAAGGTTAGACAAGAGAGTTACCTCGCTCCGAAATCTGATATCCTGCTCCAACGCCTTTCTAACTCCTCAAACCAATGCCAAACGATCCGCAACTAGTCAAACAACGTACAAACCAATTAAAATATACTCAAAGATTCGTAATTTAACAATTAAAATCATTTCACAACTCCACACGAAAAGTCAACAAAGTCAACCCCTCGGGCCCACGTGCCCGGATTCCGAAATTTTTCAAAGATAACAAATTACCCATAGCAGTACGAACTCAAATATATAATTTATTCCCAATTCCATGTCTAATTTTGTGGTAAAAATCCAAAAATACTATTTCTAGGTTGTCTTCCAAAATCCCATAATTTCTTCAAATTTTCATGTTCCAATCCATATATAGTCAATGTATATAACTCACAATGAGTGGGAATCACTTACCTTATGATAGATGATGAAAATTCCCCTTCAAAATTGCCCCAGAACCGGCTCCAAATCAGCAAATGAGATGAAATAAGCCAAGTCCTGATTTGAATTTCCTATACACTTCCAAGGCATTACTCTTCGCGAATGCGGCATGTGCCTCACGTTCACGAAGCACCACTCAGATCCAGCTCAAAAATCCTCTTCACTATCGCGAGATAGGACCCGTGAACACGATGCCTTAACAAGCCTGACCATCGCGAACGCGACCTTGACTTTGCGAACGCGAATGCCAATTCTCCATACCCAGCTCCCCTCCTCAAACGTGACGTACTTGTCGCGAACGCGATGTACCTCTTCCCCCAAACCTTCGCGAATGCAGCTTCTCCATCGCGAACGAGATGATCAAACCACCTCCAGCAAAATCCTTCATCGCGAACACGTGTTTCCCACCGTGTTCGCGATGAACAAAACCAGAACCAACAATTATGCAATGTAAAATCAAAGGGAATTGTTTTGAAACCATCGCGGAACACGTCCGAGCTTTTGGGACCCCATCCAACCATACAAGCCAGTCCCAATACCTTATTCAAACTTTTCCAAAGGATCGAAATACCACGAATAACATCAAAACCACGAATCGACGATCAAAATCCTTCTTTTAAATTTTAAATCTTCAAACTTCACCGAATGCGTCCGGATCATACTTAGACATTCTGGATCAAGACAAACTTCACACACAAGTTTCAATCCACTAAATGAACCCATCCAAGGCCCCAAAATACCCCCCTGGAGTCAGATAATACTGAAATCCACTCCAAGTCAAACTTAGCAAATTTCAAAACCTTAAAAAATACAAACTTCCAATATTAAGCACTGAAACGCTCTTGGACCATCTGATACTCAACCCGAACATACGCCCAAGTCCGAAATCACCTTACGAACATGTAGGAACCTTCAAATTCTGATTCTGGGGTCATTTATACAAAAGCCAAACATTGGTCAACTCTTCCAACTTAAAGCTTCCGAATGAGAATTATTCTTACAAATCAACTTCGAACTTCTCGAAAATCAAAACCAACCACATGTGCAAGTCATAATATATAAAGTGAAGCTACACAAGGTCTCAAACCATCGAACGACATGCTAGAGCTCAAAACGATTGGTTGGGTCGTTACACTATACAGGTGATTAGCGAGTATCATTTATAATTCTTGCTTTTATTACCTCGCCGAGGTTAGTTATGATACTTGTTAAGTACATGAGGTCTGTTGTACTCATACTACACTTCTGTACCCTGCATGCAGATCTTGGAGCTGAGATGTTGTGAATGACGGGAGTTGGCACTGAAGACGTACCTGTTTTCCGGATATAGCTACCACTTGTTCTTGGTAGTTTTAGATTTGTAATATGTTTATGCCTATTCAAAACAAATGTTGTTTTTATGTTCATACCATCTTTCTAAATCTAAGTCTTAATGGCTCATGACTTGTACTACCAATCCTTGAGTTATTGTATTGAATTTAAGATATTTCACTTATTGATTTCTTGTTATTCTTATTAGAATTGTGTTGACTGTAATTTGGCTTACCTACTGGTTTGGGTTAGGTGCCATCACGATGAATTTGGGATCGTGACAACAACAAAAGATCAAAATAAGTTGGAAAATCCGAAATCCAAATTCATTAGGATATCTTATTTTTGTTGGATTTGTAACTCATTTATGCCTCCACGGATGATACAACAATTATTTACAAATATAAGTAATCTTGGTGACTCATCTGAGTGCTCAAACGAGCAGACGAAATTGAAGTGCAAAGAGAAAATAATTCCACTCCCATGAAATTGCAGAAGAGAATGCATGTTGATTCCTCAATATGGTATGGTGAGATAATTAGATATTAAAGAGAACGAGTGTATTGTGATAAGTTTGAAATAGGTTGAATATTGCACGACCTAATTAATGAATGAGAAAATTAAGGAGTCAATACATTAAATCAATTAACAGAGATATATTAGGGATATGACACTACTAAAAAATAATGTAATTCTGTCCACTATTTCCGACCGATTTTAATTAGTCGGAAAAACGATGGTCGAAAACTTCAAAGCGTTGACTGACTATCAAACTTTAATTTCCGACCGAAATCTGTCGGAAATAATTAAATATTTTTTTTAATTTTCAAATTTTCGACCGAAATTTGTCGGAAACTATTAATATTTTTTTTAAAAAAAATTATTTTCCGACCGAATTCGGTCGGAAATTTAAAAAAATAATAATTTTATTTAATTAAATAATTAGTTATAAATTGTAATAAATTGTTAATTTATTTTAAAAAATAAATATAAATTCATAATTTCCGACCGAATTCGGTCGGAAATTTCCATAAACTGGAGAATTTATTTGAAATTTTCGACCGAATTCGGTCGGAAATTATTAATTTCTGGGCAAAGAAAATTAAATTCCGACCGAATTCGGTCGGAAATCTGGGTAAAACCTCGGCAGAAAATGCCTATTTTTGAGCTACACCACCTGCCAATTACAACCAATATTCATCCTATAATGGCAGCATTACATTGCTGCCATTCAACCATAATTAATCAACAACAATGAATATACTAACAACAACAACAACAACAACAACAATTAACTAACAAAAACTATTAACTAACACTAACAACCATTATCTAACAACAACTAATAACAACCACAACAACTAATAACAACCACAACAACAACATACCATTTAATATTTTGTTTAATAACAAAATAACAATATAATCATCGTTCAAAATTAGTCTCAACTAAATATTGACAAGTTCAATACTTTGTTTAGCAATACACACCATTCAATGAGTTTTTTATTTAGCGTCATCTCTATCTTCACTCCTAGAACCTCCATCATCGACACATGGGGAAGGATCACGAGACCAAGGAATGGGGAAAGCACCACTAGCAAGAAGATTGGCCAGCTGACCTTGAAGGAGATTAAATTATTCGTCCCTCCTTTCTAGCTGAACTTTAAGGGTACCAAATTGTTCATCTCTCTTTTTTTCTCTAGCCTTTGTCTCTTCAAGCTCTGCTGTCAGCTTTGCGATCTTCTGTTCCATAGACGATATAGTCGACCTATCAATCGCCTCGCCTTGGGCGGAAGTCCCTATACCTTGCAATCCAGCCCTGTAGCGCCGAAATGATTTATCTGGAAGGTCGTATGCTATCCTCTTTTTAGGACCATCGACAACATCCAAACATATTCTCTGCGCTTCTTCGTCTAAAATGGGCGGTCGCGCGCCTTGTTCATTCGGTGGCAAGCTCTGAGTGTACTCCACCAAATTAATCTTGTAGCGACCCTTTATTTAGAAGATAGAAAATTACTAACTATATAATATTATAAATATTTATAGTAGTTATGAAACTTACATGTGTAGTCTCTGCCCGGTCCTCGAACCATCTAGTTGGATCTGTCGGTGCCTTCTTCTTCCGGATGTGAGTCTCCATGAAGAACTCATCATGACTCATCTTCCTCCCATATTATATTTCCTACAAATATAATAAAATGTGTTAATAAAATTAACATATATAAATATAGTTCGATAAAAATAGACCGAAATATTTTATGGAATTACTAGTTGTCTCCTCGTATCCCACATGCTCCTTAAACCCAGACAGTGCAAGGAGCCACCCTTCTCAGATGCTCGGGCCTTCTTTCCCAGTTTACTCTGCTTCTCAAATTTCTCGGTGTCACAATACCTTTGCAGATCCACCCATACATCCGGTAGAACCCATGAAGGCTTCTTTTTAACCTTTCGAGCGGAGCTGAAGGAATCAGAGAGTCTCTTACGTCATTTGTACTCCCAATTTTTACAAATTTCACGTTTATACCGATCCTCCCAGGTACACTTAGTCTGCAAATAAAGTATGTAACGTTAGATGAAAATATTGTTAATATAATGCTTAAATAGATAAGAATTGTATTAAAACCTTAAATTGGTTGAACATTTGCTGCACAAGATCCTCTGTAAAGTCACTCCAAGTCGGATAAGGTGCATTATACAACCCGCCAAGAATATCAGTGATTATCTTTGTAACCTGATGATTAGGAATGAACCTGCAACATAGAAATTACATTAAATAAAGAAGAGTAGTTATTATAATTCAGCAAAAATAAAGAAGTAATAAATAAATCTTACCCATTTCCCTTAGGCCTGATGATGATCCTATGATAACGATCATAACGCACATCATCTGGATCATCATTCTCCGATGAATCTGAAGTGTGCGCAGAAGGGGGGGGGGGCATCTGGCTCAGTGCTACTATCCCGAAGACGAAGTCTAGAAATGCTAGGAGACGAACTCCGTGGAGAGGGAGACGGGGTCCCTGATGAAGATGGCTACGATCTACACCCCTGCATCGATCTAGACCCCTATTGCGATCCAGACCACTATTGTGATCCGGCCGGCTGAAATCTAGATGGATGCGATCCAGTTGGAGATGAAGAAAATGGAGCAGATGATGGGCGTACCATATGGCTCTGTGACTGGTGACTCAATGCACCCATGTTAGTACTGGTAGGATCATGAAGAAGAAGCGGGGTATAGCCCTGTGGCGGAGAATAGTGATAATATTGTTGGGCGGGCGAATGGTGGGTAGTATGATGAGTAGATGGATGTGGTGGAATGGATGCAAGTGTGGAGTGGAAGGAATCGTGGGTGTAGCACCATCATCATGATCAATAGGCCTTTTATCCTTCCTAGACCTACCTCGACCACTACCGGCCATCTGCATAAATTAAAGAAAATGTTAGAATTGAGAATATAAATCTATATAAGTTGAGAGCGCTTGAAAAAAATAACATGCTAGTCGTCTTCGTCGACGTATCCTTCCTAGTCTGAAAATCCTTCCTCTTCACTTATTTCATTTTCATTAGGTGATTCTTCATCCTCATTTTATATGATTGTTATTTCCTCCATATCAACTTCTTCTAATATGCGTTGAGGGTGCTCCAAGTAATTTTCTAACTGATCATCCACCATTTGGTTAACACTTGAGGTATCGTTTTGGTAAGCAACATCTAGCACATTCTCAACTTCCACCCTACCAACAGGATTTGTTTTGATTACAAACAACCAATCAGCCTTATCCCTCCGCAATGGATATGGAGCATAGTACACTTGCCTAACTCTTTCTGCAATTATAAAAGGATCATAGCGATCATACTCCCTCTTTTTATTAACCTCAATTATGTTGTACTGCGAGTGTGCATTTGTACCTCTTCTAGGTGTTGAGTCAAACCACTTGCATCGGAAAAGTATGATCTTCTTATTTGGCCAACCTGAATATGACGATTCTTTGATCACACCATAAAAATCATTTTCCCCATCCTGGTTGCCTTCACCACCTTTGACACACACCCCACTGTTATTGCTTTTTTTATACTTGGAGCATTCCTCAGTGTGAAATTTGTAACCATTCATATAATACTTAGACATAGTCGTAACCGTAGGTGCAGGTCCCCAAGATATGTCTTTCAAAAATTGAAAAACACAGTTGTTTGAATTATTGACCTACATGTAGGGGTAAATAAATCACAAGTGAGCAAGTATATTTACAAGTATGTATATTCACATGTGAGAAAGTATGTAAGATGCACTTACACACTCTTTAAACTATGCCTCAAATGTAGAATATACAGCACCATGACCAAATTGACTCACGAAGTCACTGAGCGACGCATTGAAAATTATTTGTTAGTTGTATCAACCAAATTAAATAGTAGCCTGTGTAAATTAATCTTACGTCAACACTTACTTAAGAAAGGGTTGAACTTCCGGACAATTTAGCAACACATGATTTGAAGCTGATTTGTACTCCATACTACTTAGGCCCCTTTTTGTTCGATCTTTAGAACCTCGGCCTGGTTGATTGAATACGGACATTGGTGGATATAATGGATCAATCTCAATCATCACATTGTGCCGATTGGGCCTATTTCTAGCACATGGAACATGACTGTCAAAGTAGTAAGAACAAAAATGGGCAGTTTCCTTTGCAAGATAGGCTTCGCATATGGATCCTTCAATCCTATTCCTCTTTTTAACAAATCGTTTACACTTGCCGATAGTCCTGCATATTGTCATATTAGACGATAACGTTAAAGAAAATTACAAAAATAAATCAAGGTTTGATCATTACCTCTCGAATGGATACATCCACCTGCATTGATCTGGGCCTCCAAGTCGCGCCTCGTGTACAAGGTGAATTGGAAGGTGTTCAATCACATCAAAGAAACCATATGGAAAAATCCTTTCCAGCTTATTACGGATTACAGGATTGTTCCGATTCATTTGAAATAGGTTTTCTTCCCTTAATGTGGTAGAACACAAGTCTTTGAAGTACAAACTTATCTCTGTGATGGGTTTCCATATATTTTCAGGCAATCCACAAAATGCAATAGGGATTAAGGTTTCCATGAATATATGACAGTCATGACTTTTCATATGAGTCAGCTTTCCCTCAACCATATCGACACGTTTTCCCAGGTTCGATGCATAGCTCTCGGGCATCTTTAGGTTTGTAACCCACTCACAAATCTGTCGTCTTTGTTCCAAAGTGAATGTGTAGCTGGCCTTGGGCTTGAACACCTTACCATTGTTCCCAGACTGCAAATGTAATTCAGGTCGCCTGCAATATTCTTGTAAGTTCAGTCTAGCCTTCGGGTGGTCTTTTGTCTTATTCTTATCATCCATCACTGTGTTGAACAAATTGTCAAAATAGTTCTTCTTAATATGCATGACATCAAGATTGTGCCGAAGAAGATTATCCTTCCAATATGGCAACTCCCAAAATATGCTCTGTTTTGTCCAGTTATGAGTAACACCATGTCCAAGAAATCTAGAAGGTGGGGCCTCGGTAACTTTAGTGAAATTCTGAACCCTCTCCCAAATTTCCTCACCGGAATAAATTGGAGGTGACAAATCATGTTCAACTGTATTATTTTTGAATGCGTTCTTCATCCTTCTGAACTCATGATCAACTGGCAAGAACTGACTATGACAATCAAACCATGACTACTTTCGGCCATGTCTTAAAGTGAACTCTTTACCATTTTCCATGCAGTAAGGACATGCTAACTTTCCGGCAGTCATCCACCCAGACAACATTCCATACACAGGAAAATCATTAATGATCCACATTAAGTTAGCACGCAAGTTGAAATTTTGCTTAGTTGATATATCATATGTCACAACTCCATCATACCACAACTGTTTAAGCTCATCAATTAGAGGTTGCAAATATACATCAATCAAACTCTTTGGATTGCGGGGACCGGGAATAACACAATTTAAACAAATATATGGACTATTCATACACATTTCAGGCGGAAGATTATACGGCGTAATAAAGATCGGCCAGTATGAATATGGTGTTGCAGAAACAGAAAATGGCGTGAAACCATCAGCACACAAACCCAACAGAACATTCCTCGGTTCACTAGCATAATCCGGATATGTCCTATAAAAATGCTTCCAAGCTTCCCCATCTGAAGGATGACACATAACACCGGGCGGCCTTCTATTTTCATAGTGCCATCTCATATGAGGAGCGGAACTCATCGATGCGTACAACCTCTTTAATCGATGAATAAGAGGTAAGTAATGCATCGACTTCACAACAGCTTTCTTCCTGCTGGAAAGCCGCTTAAAACGAGGTTTTTCACAAAATTTATAACTTTCTAAATCTGTATCACCCTTATAATACAACATGCAACCATCTTCACAACAATCGATTCTCATAGATGAGAGTCCTAACTTAGAAACCAATCTTTTAACCTTATATAAATCTTCAGGTATGTTGAAAGTTGGGTCAACTAGTTCACTCATAAGGCCAATGAAAGAATCCATTCCCGCTTGAGAAATATTGGTATCTGATTTGATACTTAATAATCTAACAGCAACAGACAACTGAGAGTGCATACTCCCTTCCCTTAGTAGACGACTAGTGGCCTCTAACTGTTCATAAAAATATTTTGCCTCTTCGTTAGGAAGTTGTTCAACACTTTCATGGGTTTCAAAATCGAAGTGCATCCCAAAAGCATCCACAACCATTTCATGGTATCTAGGATGTTGAATGTTATTCCCCACCGACTTACTATATTCACCAACAACTACGTTATGAAATATACCATCACTACCATCAATCTCTCCATGACTAGTCCACACAAAATAATTATCCATAAAACTTTTTTTATAAAGATGAGCCTTAACATCCTCCGATCCAAAAAAATACAAACACTTGCACTTCACACAAGGACACCTAATCAACCCTCCAATCCAAAACGGTTCAAGTGACATTGCATGCGTAATAAATTCCTTAACCCCTTCTATAAATTCCTCCCTCCAAAACCGACGATTAGGATAATTCCTATTATACATCCAACTACGAGATTCCATCTACATAAAGAACGAATAAATTATATTAATCATAGTTCAAATTAATTTATAGAATTAAGTTACATAATAAACTTTAGTTACAATATAATTAATTTAAATAATTTGAGCGCTTATTGATTTGAAAGTCCATATATATCCCTAAATAAATTTTTTTAAATTCAATTAGACCATTAAAGGGAAATATAATTAAATGAAATAAAATTAGCTAACCCTAGTATTAATCATAATTAAAATTAGTTAAATTTAAAAAATTAAACCCTAGCATTAATCATAAATCATAGTCACAATATTTTATTAATCACGCCTAAATCAAGTTACGAATGTTTATAAGTTGCTTATTCTAATTTTGGATTATTGTGGGTCATGATTTATGGATGAGAAATTATTGTGGAAGAAATAGCATGATTCGGCCAATACTAGTATTGAGAGGGTCATTTATACTTTAGGGGGCTATTAAAGGTTATAACTTGATAAATTACCAATATTCCAACTTGAATTATTTAACGTCTTGGGCCTTGGTTTCCACCTAAGCCCAATCAAATTAAAGCGACCTGGTGTTTACTTATTCAATTACCTAACTTACTACCCAAACTGCATAAGAAATTGTAAATAACTTCATGAACTATCAAAGTAATAATTTTTGAAGTCAATGACTTATTCATACTAACAGTAAATCACAATCAACTCCAACTATTAAAACTAAAAATAATAGTTGGAGTATCAAATCATATCAGCACATACCAACTTATATACAGAACAAAGCATATCATGTAAGAAAAAGAAAAAAAAACTAATCAGGATACACATTTCAAAGCATTAGCACAATTTACTCGTAACAAGAAAAGAAAAGAGAAAGAAGCGGACCTTAGTGTAGCAAGATTTCTTTCTTTAATATATTAGAACCTCAAAAATATGTAACAACAATAAATTTTGACGAAGCCCAAACGATAAGTTGTGACTGGTTTTGTGTTGTTTTTTTTTGGGGGAGGGGGGGGGGGGCTATTAGGGGATGATTTGGGGATGGTTTAGAGCTGTTTTTTGGGGTAATTTGGAGCTGGAATTTGGGGTATTTGGAGGTGAGTTTACAGTTGCGTTTTCACTGCGGTTCGGATAGGTTTAACAGAGAATTTGGGACTGGTTTTAAGGGGGAAAACTGCTGGAATTTAGGGGTGTCTTGGAGCTAATTTTTGCAGCTCTTTTCTGGCGGTTCAAGGGTTGTTTTAATGGAGTTTTACATGGGTTTGCGGCTGGTTTGAGCTCGAGTTTTTTTTTTGGGGGGAGGGGGAGGGGGCTATTAGGGGATGATTTAGAGCTGATTTTCGGGGTAATTTGGAGCTGAAATTTGGGGTATTTGGGGGTGAGTTTACAGTTGTATTTTCACTACTGTTCGGATAGGTTTAACAGAGAATTTGGGGATGATTTTAAGGGAGAAAACTGCTGGAATTTGGGGGTATCTTGAAGCTGATTTTCGCAGCTATTTTCTAGCTCTCTCTTTTGTGGGTGTTCTCTAAAATTAAAAGGTAGGTTAGGATTTGGTTATAATTTATATATATATATATATATATATATCAAATAAGTATTAAATATTATTTATTTAAAAGTTCTTTATTATTTACACACACAAATATATACTTATACTATACTGCTATACTATACTCGATATAACATTAGCTATATTAAGATGTCTATATATATATATATATATATATATATATATATATATATATATATATATATATATATATATATATACTAAGTGTATAGTATATAAGCTATATTCGATATAACATTAGATTTCACTGGGTTGTTGTTGTTGTTGTTGTTGTATATATAGTATAGTATAATATATATACTAAGTGTATAGTATATAAGCTATATTCGATATAACATTAGCTATATTAAGATGTCTCTCTCTCTCTCTTGTTGTTGTATATATAGTATAGTATAATATATATACTAAGTGTATAGTATATAAGCTATATTCGATATAACATTAGCTATATTAAGATGTGTGTATATATATATATTTATATGACTGATAATATAATAATTTTTACACATTTAGTTAAGTTAAACCACATATACAAATTATATTTATAATAAATATTAATTGATAATTCAACAAAAAATATAAAGTAGTCCATATAACATATTAAATTATGCTAATAACATAAAAAATAAGCATCATATATATACTAAGTATATAGTATATAAGCTATATTCGATATAATATTAGCTATATTAAGATCTCTCTCTCTCTCTCTCTCTCTCTCTCTCTCTCATATATATATATATATATATATATATATATATATATATATATATATATATATATATATATATATATATATATATATATATATATATAAATGTATAGTATAATATATATACTAAGTGTATAGTATATAAGCTATATTCGATATAACATTAGCTATATTAAGATGTCTATTATATATATATATATATATATATATATATATATATATATATATATATCAAATAATTAATTAAGTAAAGTTTATTTAAAAGCTATTTATTATTTACACACACACACACAAATATTAATAAATTTATATTTTAATTATTTTAAAATCGTTTTTCCGACCGAAATCGGTCGGAAATAAACTTATTTCGGTTGGTTAATTAAATATATATAATTTTTATCTTAGGCGGGAATTAATTATTTCAAACTTTCCGACGGATTTCGGTTGAAAATTTGGAAAATCTTTAATAAATAATTATTTTTGTACATTATATACACACCAAATATTTGACCAATTTCCGACCGAAATCGGTCGGAAAGTTAGAAAACTTTTAATAAATAATTATTTTTGTATATTATATACAAGTACGATCAAATATTTGACCAATTTTCGACCGAAATCGGTAGGAAAGTTGGAAACATTTTAATAAATAATTATTTTTGTACATTATATACAAGTATGACCAAATAATTGACCAATTTCCGACCGAATTCGGTCGAAAATTTGGAAAAGTTTTAATAAGTAATTATATTTGTACATTATATACAAGTATGACTAAATATTTGACCAATTTCTGACCAAAATCGGTCGGAAAATTGGAAATTTTTTAATAAATAATTATTTTTGTACATTATATACAAGTATGACTAAATATTTGACCAATTTCCGACAGAATTCGGTCGGAAATTTGGAAAAATTTTAATAAATAATTATTTTTGTACATTATATACAAGTATGACCAAATATTTAACCAATTTCCGACCAAAATCGGTCGGAAGTTTTATTTTTTTGTTGTCAGAAAACTTTTGTTGACTTTTCCACTAAATACTCTTATTTCCGATCGATTTCGATCGGTTTTTTTTCCGACCGATTTCGGTCGGAAAGCCTTGGACGGAAATCACCTTATTTCTAGTAGTGTGAAATAGTGTAGCTTTTTAAAAAATTGTATTATATGTAATATTTTAAAAGTAATTGTAACTCATTTAAATAAGTATCAAATAAGTTGTACTCCGTGTGAATTTCTCTTTTTTTTCCTGCATTTTCTAGTTCTTATATGCAGTCTCTAGCACAATTAAAGAAAAATACACCCCGCATTATTAGTCAATGAACTTAAGCTAAAAGATTGCACTTAACAAATACTGATAACGGTTATGAGTTGATCTAGATGCTATATTTATCATGTCTTTTAGGAATCTCACAGTGTTATAGTACTCTCTAGGTTGTAGTTAACGTTACTTTTCAGGGAAGACTATTCTTAAAATTAATTTAACCTCTAAATAATCTGTAATGCACGAGCATGCGAACTAGTTAGGGTAAAGCAGTATTACGTTAGTGCTTGATGTCTTATAAAATGTTACAACTAAGACTGTCTGCCTATGACTATGCGAACCAGAGAGGACTAGTTAGGAGAAGAAAAAGATATGGCACATAATGATTATTTAAATTCTCACAGATAATTTTTCATTTTTCGAAATTCTAATTTGAAAAAATAAAGTATCTCTTAAGAAGAAAAATATACTCTTGCAAGTGTAATAATTTAACGAAGGACTGGAGACCCAATCATGTACTTATTTTATAATTATTATTTCTCATTTTTGAGATATCCAAAATGATTAATAAGGAAGGATTGGTGACCCAATCATGTACCGAATTTTTTCTATAATATTTTCACAATTTTTAAGAATTGAAATTCATTAAGAATCAAAATTTAAAATTTTCTCCCTTTGAAACTAAATATAACCTATCAATTTCTTGTCCCAATTTATGTGAAATACCTTTATTTTTAGTGATTTATCCAAAAAGAATGATAATTTTTTTATATTTAGAAATAATTTAATTTTAAACTTCTCATATTACCGTTATTAAGAAGATTTATAATTACACAAATATCTATAACTTTTTTTAGTACCTTTCTTTCTTAAATTTAGTGACCAATAAAAGTGTATCACATGTAATGGGAAAGAGGGAGTACTTCAATATATATTTTTCCTCTGTTGCTTTTAATGTAATGGGAAACTAAAATTTAACATGTTAAACTCTCTATAGTCATATTCGACACAAACTAAAATGAATGAAGTACTTTCAAACACAACACAGGAGATTGAGTTTTCTGATTAACATTTAAAGAACTCTGAAATAAACCCCCAAAAAAAAAATGAAAGAAAAAAATCAGAACAGCCACAGAACGCTGGTCGTAGTATATCTACTTAGAGAATTTGAAAAGGTCAGGATCAAAACCATGGTGATGGAACACTGGATATTTTTGTGTGCCCGTGGGATTAACCAAATTATCTCCGATAGCTGCTTGAGACTGCAGTGCGCCTTGGTTTGAAGCAAGAAGCTTATCCAAGAAAGACCAATCGCCACTAAATTTGTCGTGTTGAGGAATAATATTGAAAGTACTGTTGCTACAACCTGCTGCTCCAGCTGCTGATGTTAGTCTCAATAAGTTCTGATGAGAACATTCATTAAGGTTCATGTTAGTACTCAAAGGAAGCTGGGGACATGGAGTAACTGATAATAAGTCTGGACTTAGCAGTTGAGGGAGGTGCATTGAACCATCAAAGTTGGACGCATAGTCGTAGCAGGCTTGATGATGAGGTTGTTGCATATTCTGTTTTGGATCAGAACTGCCAGACTTCATATGATCCACAAAATGTAACTGTTGCTCCTGATCATCTTCACCCAACTCGTGTTGGAAACCTCTAGTGTAGTTCTTTTTCTTGAACACCCTACAAACAACCCAGCCATCTTCCTGCAATGGCTTGAACAATATTGAAATGTAAAATTTAGTATCTTTTTCTTGTATACCCTACTCTACATAAAAGAGGAGGAGTTCAAATTGTTTTGAGACATATATAGTTAACCAATTAAAAGTCTGCTCTCTTAACAGGTTAAATATTTAGACAAGATGGTCACATAATGTTACATGGTATTAGAGCAGTCATGTGATTTTGGATTCAAATTTCATTGTCATCCAAAAGAAGAAGAAAAACATTTTAACGTGTTTGGCCCATGAAAAAAGAATCAAACTTCACAAGAGAGAGGACAGGCCAAGACATAACATGACTATACACTACTCAAAAACTATGATCAGGGTCGAATGTGGCATTATAGCGATGATTTCAATTAAATCCATAACTTATAAGTAAAATTTTATTAAAATATAGTATGAACTCATAAAAGCTGAATCCATATAGATTAAATCCTGAATCCGCATCCGACTGATCAAAAAGTAAAAACATAGCTGTATTGGGAAGTTACTAAGTACCTCAACTTCAGCAGTGTTGTCATCAAGGCGATACTCATGCATGATCCAGTCAGTCTTTTGGCCATGAGGTGCGCGTCCGGTGTAAAATACAAGAGTTTTCCTCATCCCAATCCTCTTGGAGTTGCTAAGGTAGATTGCTTTATCCCGCCCTGTCGCCTTCCAGAATCCAGCTGTCGTGGCTCTATTTGTTCGAGTCCCTGTTGGGTACTTCTTATCCTTGTGGCTGAAAAAGTACCATTCATTCTGTGGACCTGATCCTATTCTACATATTTCTGCATGTCATCAATTTTGAATTTAGCATATGCTTGTGTGGATAAACGTGCATGCAAGCTATTCTTATACTTATATATTGATAAAATGCGCTTAGGCGAGGCTGCAGAATACAGTCAACTTATCCACCACATTAACCTAATTTGAGTAAATATTTACATGTTTATGCATCTGTATTGACAACAAGTGGGCCAAATTGAGATAACGCTTGCATTATTCCCCCTTTCTTAATCAACTGGCACAGGTGGGGTTAGGTAGATATTACGTGTTTATTGATATTACAAAAGTTACATAAGTTGGTCATGGTGTAAGCTCTATTTTCAATATGATATTTCATTTTGTAAAAATTTATCTGCACAGCGGATATAAGCCAAATCTTGAATAAATCATCTTTTTATCTGGTTTTATATATATTCCCCTATATAATTATAAAGTCATTGTGTATGATTTTGTTCTTTAGAAGAAGTTGATTTAGATCCTTGGAAATTTTGGTGATTATAGGAGATTCTTTATGTTTTTGAAGTACAATACATTTTTGGTGAGAGAGAACTCTCATGTTTATGATCAAATCCGCTTTCTATTGATAAATCAAATGAGTGCTTTATCGATTAACTTGATCTACGGACTTTCCCAGCATTATCGATATCTAACTAAATAAGTTCCCTAAATGGAGAAGATTTAAATGTAGTGGTGAAGGAGACTATTCTTATTCCGTGTTTGCCTTTTAGGTTAATTACCTGAAAAAAGAAAGTTATACGAGACTGTAGAATGAGGAGGCAGTACAGTACATCCTCCACATTCTTCCCTTCACATATCCACAATACTGCATGAATGAATAATTGACGTGCGTTTTCTAGCTTCTTTCTTTTTAAGAAAAAAATTTAAGTCCTGTTACCATTGTTCAGATACAAATAATTGTAGTTGTAGCATATCTTACTCAGAAAAAGCAAGAAGTAAAATAGGAAAATGGACTAACCTTTGAGGTCCCATGGTTCAAGTTTGTTAAGATCGACTTCCCTAATAACGTCCAAGTCTATTGCTTCGTAGGAAACTTTCTTCCTTAGATAATAATAAAGAAGCTCCTCATCTGTGGGGTGGAAACGAAACCCCGGAGGAACTGAAAGCTGTCCATTTCCTGCTCCTGACATCATTATGCTGATATCCTCACTCGAAATTGCTAAACGTATATTCTATCCTGCAAGACGCACAAAGTATACGAGCAAAGCAATATATTAGAGCAACTAGAATTAAAAGTCAAGTGAAAAAGGAAAACTAATTTTATATGTAATATATGACTGAAGCACCCCTCAGGCCCCAGGGTCAAATCTGACTGCAGACTGCATGCACGAAGGGGGAATATCTTTCTTTTCATGAATGAAAAGAGAAGTGCAAAATTACGGGTTCCACGAATAAGTGCTTTACTAATCAAAATAAAGAGAGTAAAAAACGACTCAGTACTAACTTGATCAATAGTTAGTCTCTGTTCCTCACTGCTAAAGAAAAATTACTTTTCTCACTTGTCTTCAAGAGAATATAATTAATTAAGAGTGATAATACTCCGGGAGATTAATCGCTCGCTCAGTGAAAACGAGGAAAAAGTGTTAGCAACAGGATGGTCTAGCTTGTTCGAACTTGAAAAGCAAGCAAGTTTTTTTTCCTAAAATTTGAGATGAAGAAAAAAGATATATTTTGAGAATGAATGAAAAGACTGCGATCAGATCTTTAGGGTGAATGATATATGGAGAGAGAAACTGGAGCGAGAATGTTAAAAACTTAGGAAAAATAATAAGGAAAGAAGTGGGGTGTTATGTGGACAACGAAATTAATTGGATGTTATGTGTACTAGTCTCGTGTGAATTGTGGTGTGGAAATAAAAGGGAAGAAGTTACTACCAGACTTTGGAAAATGTCGTTGAACCGGAGACCCCATCCTGGAATTCGCCGCATATAAGTGATGAAAATCTGCTTAACTACTGTAAATATTGTTTTGTTTGTGTTATCTCTCTCCATATATCCCTTTAGCCATGCACAGTCAAAGTCAAAGACTAATACATTCCTTTTTTCTTCCTTTTACATAGGAGTATTACATGTATATTTCCCATTCTTCTTCCTTTTTTTAACTTAATTTTCCAACTTATCATTTTCCTATCCGTTGACAGAAACACTTACTTGGAGATTGGTTAATTTAATCATGCATTGAGTATTTGGGTTACGTATTAGAACAGGAGGATCATAAATTTTAATACAAAATTGACAGGTCCATCATGTATGGTATTATAGACGCAATAAAAGACACTTAAACTGGCCTCTTATTATTGACACACTTATATTAGCTTTCTTTTTCTTTCTTTATTCCCCTTTTCAGTTCTTGACTTCTTTTCGTTTATCTCTTCTGCCTTTTCTTTTTAACTAACTCATCAAGAAGGGAGATTACATTCTGCAATAAAGCAGTAATATCCTGCCTGCCTGTTTCAGAGATTTTTGTGCCAATTTGAAAAATATAAAGAACTTCTAATGCTTTTTATTTTTATTTTGTATAATGTTGGTCTAAAATGAATTTAAATGGAAAAAAAGAGTCAATGAGAATTTATATAATCAATCTTTAAGTTGTTTGAAACTGAATCTTAGGTGTTGTAGTATCAAGTGAAACTACTTTACCAACATAAGATTATGATTTAAAGAAATCAATTGATAAATTACTGATTATGCATGGCTTAGAAGATTTAAAGTAAAGGAATAAAAATCATTGGTCAGAGAATTATAAGAACAATTTGTTCCAACGGCGTCAAAATAAATTGTCATTTTGACTCTTAATTTCAGCTTTCAGGAGTCAGCTGTTTAGTTGATTAATTGGAGGCATAGAAATACACGTGAGCGCTGAATGAAAAAGAAAGCAATATCCTCAAAGTCCGCGGGATCCAACAAAAGATGCACAACCCAAGGTCTTAATGTCCTTAAAATATCACCTCATGGAGCTGGATGTTAGTCATCCTTCGTTTTCTTTTCTTCAATTAATTTATTTCATTTCAGACAAAAAAGGATTCATACGCTATCTCTTTCCCCCGTCTTGCCTCCCCCGGTGTATAATATTTTTATATTATCAACTTAAATTATTTGTAATAATAATTGATATTCTTAACAAATATGATCTGATAATTAAAAAATATAATTAAATAACATGTTATAATAGGTTAAATTGCACTTATGTTAATGTATACTTCTTTTCAATTTATGCAGTACTTTTCTTTTTATACTCCATTAGTTTCAAAAATTTGGCTATTTATATTTTAAAATAACTAAATTTTAGATTTATTATTTTATTCTAAAAGAAAATATATTTTTGTGATCACATAAATATCATAACATATTTAATAATGTAAGTTCCAAAAAATTATATTTCTCTATTTAATTTAATGTCCAATTAACCACCGTCATATAAAATAGAACGAAAGGTATATAACTTAAATCCAACTAATAATGAATTAATGATAATGATGTGCACAACTATCCTTATTCCCCTCTCCGTTTTCTCCTCCCGTAGGCTATAGTTTGTTTCATAGGCCTGATAGCTGGTCAAACACGGAGATCAAACACAGCCCCTGGAACATGAATTACAGAAAAAAGGATGAATTATCTGTCCTTTTAAAATCCCAATCAAATCCCAAAGCCAAGTTAAGAGTATTTTATGGCACTACAACCGGTTCCGTCGCCTTCACGAACACTGCACAAAATTAAATTTGTAGCTTGCTGAATGGAAACGATCATAATTAATCTACGTACTAATGAGAGCCTTAAATGTCGTGAAAATGAATCTTGCATCAAAGTTAGTGAAGCTTGAAATTCAGCAATCCCATATCCTCCTTTCATGCATCATGAGAATATTGATAATGTCAAGAACTATGAGAAAATTGTATGATATATTCTGAGCTCCAAGATTATCTGTCTAAGCTGATATAGATATTTAATCAATTTAATTTGGCGTGCAAATTTGATAAACTTAGAAGAAATTAACAATTCTTTGAACAGCAAACTCTGTCAATTCTCCAAAGCTATCAATATTAGTGAACACAAACTTGGGATAACAAGGTTCAAATTTTCAAAAAATCATACATTCGTATTTAGAAACAATTTAATTTTAAACTTTTCATTTTATACTCAATTATAATAAGATGATTTATAGCCACACAAATCTATACTGATTTTGAACTATAAGTTTTGATATTTTTTTTTCTGAAATTATGTGCCCAATCAAACATGAATAAGGACGAAGGATATAGTATATACTTATGATACTAAAAACTAGTGCCTATTTGGCGCAGTAGAATTTATTTCTTTCACTAAATAAATGGTCCACTTACTAGAGCTAGTTATTATAACACTACTAAGTTACAGAAAACTATTAATGGGTCAATTGCTTAAACATTTGTAACAAAGTTGCTGTTGTAGAGAAATATGTCTCATACTAAGCATTGCCGATATGATTATCTACTTTCAAGAAGATTCTTAATAAAACTTTTAGCAAACTAAATTCACAGAACCAAACACTAAACTATAAACTTACCAATATGTTAAGAAGAAGAAACATAAACAGTAATCTTATATTCAAGAAGAAATCGACCACGACCTGGAAACCAACAATTTCAGCCCATTATTTGATTATGGTATCACAATTAATTAAAAAATTATTAGGCGATAATTTCTTTAAGAGCCTAGAAGGTATTTAATTTTTTTTTAATTTAATGTATGAATAAAATAGCTTTTATAGAGGAATCTTAATAATTTAGTTGGTTGGCTACCTGAACTTCCAACTTTTTGGTGAGGGTTCCATTTTCCACCTTATAATCCTCTCTCCTATTTCTCCTTCCCCTACCCAAAAAAGTTAGCTTCTATAAGCATATTGACATGGCCCTAGCATTGGACTTGGCACCGTAGGGCATTTGGCTGAGCCTGAGCGGTCCTCAAGGCTGCCTCACCAAGTTTAGCCACAACCTCGTGCAAGCACTCCAAATGCAATGCCAACACTCTTCATACACTTAACGGCATCGTGCAAACATAAACGAAACAATTCTTGTATAGCACCGACTCCAGGATTTTTAGTAATGAGATTCAAGATTTGAAGAAGTTTCTTTGTTCGGTGATATTTATAACAATGAACAGTAAACTTTTCGACAGCAGGGTTTACATAAAAAAATTTAAAGCAAAATACAAATTAAACTATTGTATAGGGAAAAATACGATATGACATGTGGCCGCTTAAAGGAAGGACAGGTGGAACACAAGATAGGAATGGCCACCGAACATAGCTATTCCGCTTGTAACCGGAAGGAATAACGATTATAAAATGAGTATTAAATGCTTTGCGCCCGATAACATTTAATATAAAATATTTTATAGCATTAAGGATGATGGCCCGTTACAAAGAATTTGGCATTTATGACTAACGTTACATCTTCATCAATGACCCTCAAAATTAACATTAAATAAGGGCATGATCCTAGGACTTCCTTCCCTAGACATAGCTATAAATAGAGAGCTCAGTTATCATTGTAAAGGACGAATTTTCTGGCTAACTTACACTACATTCTATACAGTATTTTAATACAATTTTATTTTCTCGCTTTTGATCTCATCATTGTTATACCTGGAAACTCTGTTCCCGGACTCATCAGATCTGTCGTTCCATCTACATTCTAAGGCTAAGTATTGTATATTTCATCAGTTATTTTGATTATCTTTTGGATCAAATTAATTCACTTGTCTAGAAACTACGAACAAATTTAATTATACCATTTTACGGGTAAACAGTTTGGCGCCCACCGTGGGACCTAGACAGTCGTGCGATTAAATTGATCCTTGCCTTTTTTTACTAACGTGTTTGATTATTTTGTCTTAGCAAAAATCACAAAAGAAATAGCAGATAACACTGTTAACGGCACACGCAACCCTGAAATTCAAGAGGAACAACCTCATTTTGAGGATTCAATCAGTGACACTCACAATGAGGGGAACGACGCCATACCGGTACATGACAAGCGGTACCCTCGACAGGTTCGGGAGGCAACTCCTGATGATGCTGATGAGGAGCATGTGGCGGATACAGTAAGGGTCCTGCAAGAGTAACAGGCAATCATTCTAGGCCATCTCACGCGATAGGATCAGGTTATGACAGAACTGAAGCAGGTGCTATCGGGTGCCTCAAATAATGCCAACAGGTGAGATCCAGTTCTTCCTGATGTTCCCGCGAACCAGACGATGCAGAGAGTTGATAATAACACTCCTAGGGGCGAAGTTGGCTCCGACAGGGCTGTGGGGAGTAGATCCGGCCTCAACAATGAGAACGATCTGTTCAAGGATGAACTTTTGCTGTTCATGAAGGAAGTACACGCTTGCATGGATCAAATCCCCGGCGCACCACCAGTACTAAAAGGCCCAAACTCGAAGAAGTATATTCAATTACCGTATAAACCGAGCTCAACCCTCGAATTAATCCCGAAGCGGTTCAAAATGCCCGAAGTGCCAAAGTATGACGAAACTTCAGATCCACAGGAGCACATTACCACCTACACAACATCAGTGAAAGGAAATGATTTGGCTCCTTACGAAATTGAGTCGTGTTGCTGAAACAATTTGATGAGACTCTCACGATGGGAGCTTTAACGTGGTATTCATTATTGCCCGAGCATTTCATAGATTCCTTTGAGATGCTCGCGGATTCTTTCATCAAAGCTCATGCCGGTGCCAGAAAGGTACAAGCTCAAAAGACAGACATATTTAGGATCGCGCAGGGAGAATCCGAATTATTAAGAGAGTTCGATACCCGGTTCCAGAAGGAAAGCATGTTACTACCGGCAAGCCCAGATGAATGGGCGGCTGAAGCGTTCAACAAAGGTTTAAATCAGAGAAGTTCGGACGCTTCCCGGAAGTTGAAGGAAAGTCTGCTCGAGTTTCAAGCGACGACTTGGGCGGATCTCCACAACCAGTACGAGACAAAAATAAGGATCGAAGACGATCAGGTTGGCTTTCCATTATTGACCAAAGGATGGGAGAAGAATAGAGAAAAAAAAATATGATATTGACACGGATAGACGGACTTTAAAGGGCCGATTTTTGCCCTACGAGCGGACAGGAGGTCGTGGCAGGAGCTTCCGGACAACAGACTAGTTCACCATTGATAGAAGGACCGATCGTGGCCGGAACAATAGATCGCTACCGGATAGAGAAATCTCGGGGTCGCGAGATTCTTCTTACCCAAAGTTGTCAGAGTATAACTTCAACTTCACTGTGGTGGAGTTGGTATCGGCCATGAGAAATATCAAATAGGCACGATTCCAAAGACCTTTGAAATCTGATCCCAGCTAGAGGGATCCCAATTTATGGTGTGCATACCAAGGCACTAATGGCCACAGGACTGGGGACTGCCGACACCTCCGTGAAGAAGTGGCAACACTGGTAAAGAATGGTCACCTTAGAGAATTCTTGAGTGACCGAGCTAAAAACAATTATGGTTGGAATAGGGGCGACATGGAAACCTCGAAAGCAGGAGAAGAACCCCCACGCCAAACGATCAACATGATCTTCGGAGGAAATGAAATTAACGGGGTCACCTTTTCAGCAGCGAAGAAGACAAAACTATTGATAAGACATAGTAAAAGGCTCCGAGAAGACGATATCACATTTACAGACGAAGATACAGATGGATTACTGCTACCGCACAATGACACATTGGTAATTTCTTTAAATGTGTTAGATTTTAAAATTAAAACATGTTTTAGTGGATCCAGGAGGTTCATCCAATATCGTACAATGGAGCGAGCTAAACTCATTGGAAGCAATATCTCGGCAACGAAACTCCTCACCGGATTCAACCTCACAAGCATGACAACCCGGGGAGAAATTTTGCTGCTCACGAACGCTGAGGGAGTAATGAAGACAACTCTCTTCGAAGTGGTAGATGGAGACATGGGTATAACATCATCTTGGGAATACTATGGTTGCACGAGTTGAAAGTTGTGCCTTCAACATATCACAAATTGTTAAAGTTTCCGACACCCGAAGGGATCAAACAGGGGTGATCAACCGGCAACAAGGGAGATGAATGCAATTTCGATCTCTAGTAGCAAAGGAAAGGAACGTACAACATAGCAATTACCAGAACCGGCACCTGCCCCAAACCAGATGAAGTTAGTCCGGAGATAGAAAAGTCAGAACAATACCAGGTACTAAGGTATTTCCAAGTACTAGAAGAGACAAATGCGACGAAGTCCACGGCAGAAGAACTGGAGAAAGTTGCATTGTTCGAAGAATTCCTAGAAAGGAAATTCCATTTGGGAGCAGGATTGCACCTAGAGCTCAGGTCTGCTTTTATCGAATTCCTTAAAATTAATGCTGATTGTTTTGCATGATCGCACGAGGATATGACAGGAATCCCGACAGAGGTAGCCGTACACAAGTTAAGCTTGGATCCCAACATATCTCTGGTAAGGCAAAAGAAGCACCCTATTGCTGAAGCAAGGAATAAATTCATCAAAGAAGAAGTAACCCGTTAACTTAATATTGGTTCAATCCGAGAGGTAAGATATCCGGACTGGTTAGCCAATGTAGTAGTAGTTCCTAAGAAAAATATTAAATTTAGCATGTGCGTAGATTATAAGGATCTTAATAAGGCGTGCCCAAAAGACTCATTCCCATTGCCAAATATCGATCAAATGATTGATGCCACGACCGGGCACGAGTTAATGAGTTTCCTCGATGCTTATTCTGGGTACAATCAAATCAAGATGGACCTAGAAGACCAGGAAAAGACTTCGTTTATAACAAATTTTGGTACATATTGTTACAATGTGATGCCCTTCGGGTTAAAAAAATGCCGGAGCCACTTATCAACGGCTCGTGAATAAGATGTTCAAAAAACAAATTGGAAAGACTATGGAAGTATATATAGACGATATGCTGGTTAAGTCTTTGAATGCAGGTGACCACCTAAAGCATTTGTAAGACACATTCGACATCCTGAGGGACCATAATATGAAGCTTAACCTCGAGAAGTATGATTTCGGGGTCAGTTCGTGTAAGTTGCTAGGGTTCCTAGTCTCACAAAGGGGAATTGAGGTAAATCTCGACAAAATCAAGGCCATAGAGGACATCCCGGATCAATTGTCTAATGTAAAAGAAGTCAGGAGGCTCATAGGGAGATTGGCAGCTTTGAGCAGGTTCATTTCCCGTTCATCAGAAAAATGTCATCACTTCTTCGCACTACTCAAAAAGAAAAATAATTTCGAATGGGCACCGGAGTGTCAGCAAGCCTTGAAGGAGTTGAAGAAATATTTGTCAAGCCCTCCGTTGCTCTCAAAACCAAAATAAGGTAAAATGTTGCTAGTCTACCTCGCGATTTCAAAAGTTGCGATAAGTACAATTTTAGTCCGGGAGGATGATGGAACGCAATCTCCCATTTATTACGTTAGTAAAATTTTAACGGAAGCAGAAACTGGCTACCCACATCTGGAAAAGCTGGCGTTAGCTCTCGTAGTCGCTGCTCGGACGATGAGGCCCTACTTCCAATTCCACCCGATAGATATGGTGACTACTTTCCCTCTGAGGAATATCCTCCATAAACCCGAGCTCTCGGGTAGATTGGCCAAATGGTCCGTCGAAATGAGCTAGTTCGATATAGAATATAAACCGAGGACTGCAAATAAGTCGCAAATCTTGGATGACTTCGTTGCCGATTTTAGTCCGGGACTATTGCCTCTGGCGGCCAAGGAGGAAATAATGGTGTCAGAATAGACATCGGGAGTTTGGACCTTATTTACGGACGAAGCTTCTAACGTAAAAGGGTCCGGGCTTGGAATAGTCTTGATCATGCCTTCGGGGGAAACCTTAAGAAAAGCCATCAGAACGATTCTTTTAACTAACAATGAAGCAGAGTACGAAGCTTTGATTACAGGGCTCGAATTGGCCCGGGGGCTTGACTCTGAAATCATCAAATCAAAAGTGATTCGTAGTTGGTGGTGAATCAGGTCTACGAAATTTTTGACACCAAAGAAGAACATATGCAGTGATACGTGGTAAAAGTACAGGCTTTATTGGCAAAATTCTGAGAGTGGTCAATTACTCATATCCCGAGGGAAGATAACTCGGAAGCAGCTATATTGGCAAATTTGGGCTCAGCGACAGAAGTCCAGGGATCGGAATCAGTAACGGTAGTACAACTGATGAACTCAGTCTTGGACACAGATGGTTACTATCAGGTGAATTCGACTAGATTGGTCTGGGACTGCAGAAACGAAATAATCGATTATCTCGAGCATGGAAACTTGCCCAAAGACCCCAAAGCATCAAGAGCGTTACGCGCCAAAGCTGCACATTATAGCTTCAAGAAAGGCCAATTATACAGAAAATCATTTCAAGGCCCGTTGGCCCGGTGCTTAGGAGCATCAAAAACTAACTATGTCATGAGAGAAGTCCACGAAGGGATATGCGGCAACCACTCAGGTGCAGATTCTTTGGTGCTGAAATTAGTTTGGGCAGGATATTACTGGCCCCGTATGGAACAAGATGCCAAAGACTTCGTACGAAAATGTGATAAGTGCCAATGCTATGCACCACTAGTACATCAACCGGCAAAATCCCTACCTTCGGTTCTATCCCCGTGGCCGTTCATGAAATGGGGAATGGACATCGTCGGACCACTACCACCGGCTCCCGAAAAGGTAAGGTTTCTTTTAATTTTGAATGACTATTTTTCTAAATGGGTGGAAGTAGATCCTTATCAGAAGATCGGAGAATGCGAAGTGGTCGACTTCCTGTGGAAAAATATAATTTGCAGGTTTGGAATACCAAAAGAGATCGCATGCGACAATGAGCGCAGTTTATCGCTACAAAAGTTACAAAGTTCCTTGAAGATTTGAAGATAAAGAGGATTAGCTCTTCACCTTATCATTGGAAGCATCAAAAGGCAACTGGCTCGAAGAATTACTGGGGTTCTATGGGCCTATTGAACAACAGCCAAGTTAAGCACGGGAGAAACCTCTTTTACCGGCACAAAAGCTTTGATACCGGCGAAAGAAGGGGAACCAACCTTAAGGTATTTGGAGGCGAACGAAGAATCGAACAAGGAAGCAATTCTAATCAGCTTGGAGCTGCTCGAGGAACGCAGGGACTTGGCGCATGTCAGAATGGCAGCTCAAAAGCAGAGAATGGAGCGATATTATAATCGAAGAGCCAACCTCTATTATTTCAAAGTAGGAGACTTGGTCTTGAGGAAGGTAACTCAAAATATCCGGGAACTCAACGCGGGCAAGTTAGGCCCAATATGGGAAGGCCTTACCGGGTTTTAGCTATCACCGGGAAAGGATCATACGAGTTGGAGAACCAGAATGGTGACAAGTTGCCCAACAACTAGAATGTGGCTCACCTCAAAATATATTATTGCTGACAAACAACAGTCAAACGGAACGTATGTGCTGCACTCTTTTTCCCTTCATTCAGTTTTGGTCCCAATTGGATTTTTTTGGCAAGGTTTTAAATGAGGCAGTGACAGAAAGCATACTACGTAGACAGTAGCAATAAGATCTCCGATGCCAAGGCTTTACTCGGGGGCGATTAGGTAATCTTTTGTTCGATAGCAAATTCCCACTGGGAAGTTAAGTTTGCTACCGAACAAAGGTTACCTGATTGTTCACGAGCACAAACTACTAGAGGACTGTAAGGTATTCTTTCGCTCGATAGCATGGGTTCCTAAAGGGAAACAATATATGTTGCCGAGTGAAGGATTACCTAGCAATGCATTGGTGGAATCTTCAAAGATACAAGACTTTCAATGTTCCAATTCACATTCTTCGCATTCGAATACTAGGGGAATGATATGAGAATACGACAACACTGAATGCCACATCAATTGGAGAACGAAAATCTGGGAAGATGATACATCATCAGAATCGGGGACTGCGCAGCCAGTCGCGTAGAAACAAGTTGTACAATATAGTCACAAGTCATGTCAATTTCTTTTTTGCATAGCAAAATGCTTGTGTACTTTTGAAAATAAAAGGAATTAAATTAAAAGAAATCTTTTTGTTTTTATCTTGTTTCTTGTCTGAACAATGAGTTAATTTTACCATTTGAAAGTTAAACAAGTACTTCAAATGTTAGTGCCGTAATGAACAAGAGACGTTCTTTTCAAGAGCACCGTAAACATAAAAGGGCCCTCTCTTATAAAACCCTCTCGTTAAAGGGTTGGATCCGGAAGAATCAATGCCCGAAATCTAGAATGCCATCGGGGGAAAATACACCCGAAGTCACATACGAAAAAGACGCAAAAAGCAAATTTGGAACCATGGAAACCCTCACAAAAAGACGCAAAACGCAAAAAGACGCAAAAATACTCATGGAAACCCTCACAAAAAAGGGATAATACTCGGAACCAAAATGCATCGAAGAATACGCATCCGAGATTACACATAATAAAGCGCGAACAGAACAACATGCACAGAATATTTGAGCAAGTACGAAAGTTAAAGACTTGCCTGAATATTCAAATGAAAGTAAGACTCAAACGATACTTGAGCAAAAAATATGTTTTTATTTACAAGGACGCGCCAAAATGATAAAGGTACAAAATAGAAAAAGAAACAGAAAGCTAAACTGTAACGCCTCCGGAATCAGGAGGAATAGAAGTATCCGTATCCCGGGGAGTAGTAGATGGTTCCACCGATGGCTCAACATTTCCCTTAGCTTAGTCTTCGGCATCATCGCCTTCCGATCCTTCTTCAATTTCAGAAAACTCGGAACCAGAATCAGAAGAACCTGGAGCGTCAGACTGCGCCGGGAGTCCATTTTTTGCAGCCAACTCAAGCTCTTGGGCCTTAGCAATTTCGGCATCAATGTCAGTGATACCAGTCTTGGCCTCTTCTAAGGATTTTCTCCTCGTGCTATACATGGAATACGGTTTTTCAACCATGAGGGAAGCCGCTCGGCGCTTGAGTTCTTCTTTGAGTTGAGTAACTTCGGTGGAAAGGTTTTCCTGGGTAGACCTAGCATATTTGAGACTGACATCGAGCTCACAGACAGTTGAACTAAAGAGTCTATTATGCTCGATAGTTTTCCTATACTTCTCTTCTAGCTGGGCATGTTTTTCCACCATAACAGCAAGCTCTTCACTTTTGGAATTTAAGGTTGCTTCCAAATTAATCACTCTTTCAGCGGAGGCAGCCTCACGATCACTTGCAGCAAGAACGACGTTTTGGACTTCTGCCCATTTAGCTTTGGCTTCATCAAATCTAACCCTCAGCGGCCTAATTTCTTTGCTAAGGTTTACCACTTCTTGCTCGCTCTGCTGCAAACGGGCCTCCAAACCAACAGCCTCAGTAACCTTAGTTTCTAGTTCTGAGAGGCGGAGAATAGTCTGGTCCCGTTGCACCAAAAGCTGATTCCGTTTAAAAGTAAGTTCTTCTTTCTCAGGAATCAGCCTTTGAAGGCCCTCAAAAGAAAGAAAGTTGGCCTATAAAATAAGAGGAGGATTATGCGTATAAGTAAAATTTTGGCGCCTAACTTCATGGCCATAATTACCTCGATAATCGGTAAAAGCTATGCTGAATCGTTGGATGACGCATGTTTGGGGCATTAAATGCAGAGAAATGTGCGTCTAATCAACTGTCAGAAAATTTCAAAGGGAGTTATAGTAATTCCCGCCAAAAAGATGCTTTCTACCAACTTCCTGGTAACTCAAGATTGTGTTACCGGAAAGCAGGGGGACTATTTGTATAAGAAAAAATATGATATGACACATGACCGCTTAAAGGAAGGACACGTGGAATACAAGATGGAGATGACCACCAAACATAGCTATTCCGCTTGTCACCAGATGAAATAACGATCATAAAAGGAGTATTAAATGCTTTGCGCCTAGTAACATTTAATACAGAATATTTTACAGCATTAAGGGTGATGGCCCGTTACAAGGAATTTGGCATTTATGTCTAACGTTACATCTTCATCAATGGCCCTCATAATTGACATTAAAGAAGGGCATGATCCTAGGACTTCCTTCCATAGACATAGCTATAAATAGAGATCTTAGTTATCATTGTAAAGGATGAATTTTCTGGCTAACTTACACTACACTGTATACAATATTTTAATACAATTTTATTTTTTCGCTTTTGATCTCATCATTGTTGTGCCCGGAAACCTTGTTCTCGGACTTATCAACTCTGTCGTTCCATCTACATTATAAGGCTAAGTATTGTATATTTCATCAATTATTTCATTATCTTTTGGATCAAATTAATTCACTTGTCTAGAAACTACGAACAAATTTAACTGTACCGTTTTAAGGGTAAACAACTATCATTTAAAATTAAATTATATATAGGTCAATACTATTACATTAGGACGTTATTGAAGTAACTTTTTGTTTTAAAATCTAAGTGGGCGTTTGGACATAAGAATTGTAAAATTCCAAAAAAAATGAAAAATATTTTCAAGTGAAAAGGGTATTTGGAAACTAGAGTTGTGTTTGGATATGAATATAATTTTGGGTTATTTTTGAAGTTTTGTGAGTGAAAATTTTGAAAAATAAGTTTTTGGAGTTTTTAAAATTTTTGGAAAATTCCAAAATTCATTTTCAAATGAAAATTTGAAATTTTATGGCCAAATATTGATTTCAGAAAAAAGTGAAAAAATTTTGAAAAAAATAAAAAATTTCTTATGTTCAAACGGGCTGAGTGCTAATGCGAAACCCAAATGTCACGATCGAATTTCTAGCTGTCATAAGGGGCACTCGGTCTTAACTTGACCGACCAAATTAAATATTTTATTCTTTTTAAAATGTGGAACCCTATGCAACCCAAGGCAATACTTAATGAAAACTCAGAGTATAATCTGGAAAAAACTTCCTGAACAAATCAATAACTGATCTTTCTGTCTTTCTGAAACTGTAACACTTTCTGTCAAAATAAAGTTATTCCGAATATGTGCAAAACTTAAGCACACATGGAAATTATAGCTCAACTGATTTTGAAGAACTAGCGGACTGCCCAGGAGACAAGTTTCCTGGCTAATCCTAAAAATATTTAAATAAAAACTTGTACTGATCCAAAATTTCACCTTAAAGATCGTGATTGCACCTAGTTGCCAGGACTAGGTATGCCTATCACATAACGAGATCAACAGAAAATACCAACTTAGATACTAATAAAAGCTGAAGAGTGCCATAATATAACCAAAAGCGGAGTGCAATAGTCATGAATACCAAAACCCGGTAATATTGGGTAATAAGCTCTATAATAAGTACATAATAAGTCTCAAAGTGTACATCACTGTTTGGAATACATAAACAGTAACAAAGCAACAAAAGAGGGTGACTCTGAGGCCTGCGAGCGGGACAACAAGTATACATTGAAGTCTCCAGCTGCTCGAGTGGATCTGCACAAATAATGTGCACAAGCGTAGTACGAGTACACCACAGTCGGTACCCAGTAAGTATCAAGACTAGCTTTGGTGGAGTAGTGACGATGTTCAAGCCAAGACACTCACTAATCAAATAACCCGTGCAGAATATCAATATAAAGCTCACAACAAAAAGCATAACAAAATAAATATCAACAAAGAATAGGACATGTAATAAAACGGCAAATTAACCGACAACTCGTAAAACACAAAGTGAATTCATTTAAGGAAAATAAGGATATATTCAAATTATCAACCCGTTCTAACACAAGAATAACATTAAGAATCACCCCAAAATACCACATAACATAATCAACAAGCCACACTTATAATAATGCTGGAGCTTCACAATGAAATGTTTCCCCCTATATAACTACACGCGCATAAGCCCCTTTATCTCGCCGTGTGTGCATCACAATGAAGTTTTTCCCTTATTTACAACACGCGCATAAGCCCCGTTATCTCGCCATATGTGTATCAATAAACACCATCCTTATGTCACCGCATGCATATTTTGCCATCCTTATACTCCACACAATAACAATCAATTCGCACAATATGTACACATGTGCCACAACATCACCACGATAATAATGTCAAAGTCACAACAAGATATAGCCCACAACTCAACAACAATGTGTACAAGAAATCATAACAAATTATATTAGGATGCGGGGGGTGAACAACAATAAAACATATTTCACATAACAAACAACTCCAATTCAACGCATATTAATATTAATAGCCTAAGGTCTAAACCGGTCAATTACCATATATACGCCCGTGTACACACTCGTCACCTTATGTACACGTCGTTTGGCATAGCACAAATAAAGAAACTTAGGCCAAATCCTAAAGGGAAATTTCCCAACACAAAATTAGGCAAGATACTTACCTCAAACACGCTAAGTCAATATTTTAAAAATCCCTTCCCACTTGAATCAACCTCCGGGCGGCTCGACTCCAGCCAAGACAACTTAATAATATCAGTAAAAACATCTAGGAAACAAGCCTAAAGAATAAATGCAACCCAAAAAATCAAATCCGGGCCCGCAGCTCGAAACCCGACAAAACACATAAATTTCGAACACCCATTCCAATATGAGTCCAAATATATATGTTTAATCCAAATGTGACCTCAATTCGACCCTCAAATCATCAATTTATACTTGAAAAACGCTTTTACTAAAATCCCCAATTTCTTCAATTAAATTCATCAATCAATCGCTAAAATCAAGGTTAGAATTATGAAATATAAATAAATCTGAGTAAAAAATACTTATCCAATCCAAATCTTGAAAATTTCTTCCAAAAGCGCCCAAAAATCTGAGCTCTATATCTCAAAATGGGATGAAATGACCAAATCCCTCGAAATAGAGTACTTAAGTGGTCTGCCAAATTGTACACATCATCATGGAACCACCTTTGCGATCGTGAAGACCAAACTCAACCCAGCTGCTGCCCCTTCTTCGCGAATGCGATAGCCCAGTGATGCCTAACTCAACTATTCCTACGCGAATACGCTCTTACTCTCGCGATCGCGAAGTCTAGAAGCCTGTCTGGCCCGTACGACCTCCCATTCTATGCGAACGTAGAGCCCAAGGCGCGAACATAAAGGCTACTGCTTCCCATGCTATGCGAATGCGACCACACCGTTGCGAACACTTAGAACAAAACTCACCTACCACCAGAATATCTTCCACGAACATGACTCCCTTGTCGCGATCGCGATGAGCAAAACTTGACACTAACATCAGCAGTCTAAAACAAGGGAAAAATGATCTGAAACACATCTGAGGCCCCCGAGACCCCGTCCAATCCTACCAACCAATCCCAAAACATAACACGAACCTACTCGAGGCCTCAAATCACACAAAACAAAATCGAGACCATGAATCGCACCTCAATTCAAGCTTAAGTAACTAATCCAAATTTTCAATTTCAAAACTTACACTGAACAACCCTAAACACCTCGGAATGACATCAAATTTTTTATGCAAGTCCCAAATGATAAAGTGGATCTATCCCAACTCCCAAAACAAAAATCCGAACTCGATTCAATAAAGTCAACTCTCGGTCAAACCTATCAAGCTTCCAAAACTTCAACCTTCCAACTTTTGCCAAATAAAACCAATTTAACCTTGGGACCTCCAAATCCAAATTCGGATATACGCCTAAGTCAAAAATCAGCATAAGAACCTATTGGAACTATTAAAATACTATTCTGGAGTTATCTAAATAAAAGTCAAATTTCGGTCAACTCTTACAACTTAAGCCTCAAATCAAGGGACTAAGTTTCCCAAAGCAATCCAAAACTCTCCAGAAACCAAACCAACCACTCTAGCAAGTCAAATAATCATATATACACATATGGGTAACCTCAAAAGGGAAATGAGGCTAAAATACTCAAAACGACTGGTCGAGTAGTTACATTCTCCCCCTCTTAAATAAAGTTTCATCCTCGAATGAGTATAGAGACATACCTGAAGTGCCAAAAAGATGAGGATAACGGCTCCGTATATCAAGCTCGGTCTCCCAAGTCACCTCCTTGACCGGTTGACCTCTTTATTGAACCTTCACCTATTCAGTGTTCTTCGACCTCAACTTCCGGACCAGCCTGTCCAAAATAGCTACCGACTCCTCAACATAAGTCAAATCTTTGTCCAATTGCAACCAGCTGAAGTCTAAAACATGTGAAAAATCACAATAGTACTTCATGAGAATGGAAACATGGAACACCAGGTGAACGCCCGACAATCTTGGTGGCAATGCAAGTCTGTAGGCAACCTCATCAATTCTCTCAAGAATCAAAAGGCCCAATATATTGAGAGATCAAATTGCGCTTCTTCCCGAACCTCATCACACCTTAATGGGTGAAACTATAAGTAAGACCCTCTCATACACCATGAGTGCCACATCACGAGCTCTCCTATCCGCATAATTATTTTTCTTGGACTGTGATGTACGAAGCCTCTCCTGAATTAAATTCACTTTATCCAAAGCATCATGAACTAAATCAGTGCCCAACAACCTAGCTTACCCATTCTCAAACCATATAAGGCTTCAAAAGGAGCTATCTGGATGCTCGACTGATAGTTATTATTATATGCAAACTCCGACAATGGTACAAACTGATCCCATGAGCCCCCGAAAACAATGATACATGCATGTAACATGTCCTTCGAAAGCTAAATAGTGCGCTCGGACTGCCCGTTCGTCTATGGATGAAATGACATACTTAGCTCGATCTGTGTGCCTAACTCACGCTACACAACTCTCCAAAAATGTAATATAAACTACGTCTCCAGATTGGATATAATAGACACCTATAGACCATGAAGGTAAACAATCTCACGAAGAAAAATCTGAGTAAGCTTTTCTAAATAGTAGGTAGTCATGACTGAAATGAAGTATGCAGACTTGGTCATTCTGTCCAAAATAGCCCACACTACATCAAATCTACTCAAGAGTTAGTCCAACTACAAAATCTATAGTGCTACACTCCCATTTCCACTCCGTAATATCAAGCCTTTGAAGCAACCCACCCCGTCTCTAATGCTCGTACTTAACCTACTGATAGTTCAAATACCGAGCCACATACTCCACAATATATTTCTTCATTATTATCCACCAGTAGGTTTGTATGGTGATATTAGACTTATGATCATGCGCGGATTTGGATTTGAAGTTTTGAGAAGGTTTTGGCTCTATTTACCTAAAGATGAAAATTTAAACGTTTTGTGAGTTTATAGGTTTGACTGGGAGTTGACTTTGATGTTATCGGGATTCGACTGGTTTTCCAAACCTTGGGTATTTTTGTTTAGTTGATTGGAACTTGTTTGTAAAGTTTGGTTGAAATCTGGAATGTTTAGGCATGGTTTGGGCAAGTTTGGTGAAATTGGAAAGTTTAGAAGTCAGGAGATGGATTTTGATCTTCGATACTTGGTTTTGATATTAGTTATGGTGTTTTGAGAATTTGGATAAGTTTTTATTACGTATTTGGACTTGTTTATATAGTTGGACGGGGCCCCGGTGGGCTAGGGTGTGTTTCGAAATGATTCCGGACCATTTTGGAGTTGGTTATATTGCTGGCATTGGTGTGTCACACCTGCAAGATTTTGGTGCATAGGTGCGACGTTGCACCTGTAAGGAATTTATGCGCATTTTCAAAGGACTGATTGATTAGTAGTGATTGCATCTGCGAAAAGATGTACCGCAGATGCAATGTTATAGGAGCGAAGCTTGGTCACACCTGCGGGTCGCAAATACGACATGTGAGCTGTATGTGCAAGGGTTGGTTGTTTTAGTGAAGCTCGCAAATGCAAGGTTTTTGTCGCAGAAGCACCTGTGAGGGACGCATATGAGAGTTGCCCAACATAAGGGTTTTAATTTGAGTTTTAGCCCTTTTTTACTATTTTGAGTTTCGAAGCTCGGGTAAAGGTGATTTTGGAAGGATAATTCAGCACTACTTTGAGGGTAAGTGATTTCTACTTGATTTTGGTTATATCTTGTTTTTCCATGAATTATTACACTTAGATAATTGAATTTGAAAGATAAATTTGGATTTTTTGCCTACAATTTAAGACAGTGTAAATTGGGGATTTGGGAGTTGATTTGAACTCTGTTTTGGAATCTAATTACATATTTGTACTCGTGGGTTTATGTATAGCCAAGATCTACCCCTTAACTTGTGTTTCGATCATGTGGTCGTAGGTATGACTCTTGATTACTTTTGGGGATTTGATTAAAGATTGAAGCTTTATTGTTTGAAATTGATTCCTATGGCTTTGTTTGATGTTATTGAGTTGTATTTGACTAGATTCGACTTGTTTGGAGGTTGATTTCTGCGGGAAAGCTATTTTGGATGGTTGAAGACTACCGGGTGGAGGTAAGTCTGTTGTCTATCCTTGTAAGAGGAATTTCTCCTCATAGTTCATCTATATGCTACTTGTTGCTCAATATAGGAGTCACGTATATGCGACGTGACGAGTGTATATCCGTAGTTAGGTTATGACCATATATGGTAAATGTTTGGCTTATGATTAAGCTTTAGTTGGACTATTAGAGTTTATTATTCGTGTTTCATCGATTCTATGACTACTTGATGACTCGTAATTGTGGTTAGAAGCATGTTCATGGTTATGGCTTGTTGATGATTGGTTTGCAACATTAAGCTTTTTTATCGAGTAGTAGTCATATACTTGTCTATTGATTCATGATTTAATGGTTAAATAGTTTACTTCATTCATGTTAAATATTATAATAAGACTATTGGACAATGAAATTGATTATTGAATTTCTTAGATGACTTGAATTACATAATTAGCCATAGCCATATGTGCTTTTATCCATATTATATTTTTATGATTCGGTTCCTTCAATTGTGGACAGATTGACCAAGTCAGTGCATTTCATTCCGGTCATGACTTCCTACACTTGAGAGAAGTTGGCTCAGATCTAAATCAGAGAGATTGTCCGCTTGGATGGTGTGCCTATTTCTATTATATCGAATTGGGGCACTTAGTTTACACGTCACTTATGGAGGGCTGTTAACCGTGAGTTGGGGATGTAGGTTGAGCTAAGCAATGGATTTCACCCTCAGGAAGATGAGAAGTCCTAGCAAACCATGCAAATCCTTGAGGAAATATTGAGAGCCTGTGTTATTCATTTTGGAGGCAAGTGGCATTAGTTTTTACCATTATCCTACAACAACAGTTACCAATATAGTATTTAGATGGCTACATATGAGGCATTATATGGTAGGCAGTGTCGTTCTCTGGTTGGTTGGTTCGATCATGGAGAGACTAGGTTGTTGGGCACTGATTTGGTCCGTGATTCTTTGAAGAAGGTGAAGTTGATTTAGGAGCGGCTTCATACAATGCAGTCTAGGAAGAAGAGTTATGCTGATAAGAGGGTTCGTGATGTGGCTTGCATGGATGGTGAGAAGGTGTCCTTGATATATTTGAGGTTTTAGAGAGAGTGGGTAAGGTGGCTTACATGCTTGCTTTGCCACCTAGCTTGTCGGGAGTTCGTCCGGTGTTCCATATTTCCATACTTTGGAAGTATCATGAAGATCAGTGACATGTGTTAGATTTTAGTCCAGTGCAGTTGGATGAGAATTTGGCTTATGAATAAGAGTAGGTGGCCATTTTGGATAGGCAGGTTCAAAAGTTGAGATCGAAAGAGATCGCATCAGTGAAGCTTCAGTGGAGAGGTCAACAGACTGAGGGTAAGTGATTTTTACTTGATTTTGGTTGTATATCTTGTTTTCCCATGGATTATTACACTTAGTTATGGAATTTGAAAGAGAAATTTGGGGTATTTATTTTTACAATTTAAGAGAGTATAAATTGGGGATTTTGGAGTCAATTTGGACTCGATATTCACATATTTGGACTCATAGGGCTATGGGTAGCTTCGCTGGAATCTACCCCATGACTCGGGTTTTGACCATGTTGGCCTAGGTTTAACTTTTGTTGACTTTTGGTGATTTGATTAAATATTGAAGATTTATTGATTGGAATTGATTCATATGATTGGAATTGATTCATATGGCTTTGTTTGTTGTTATTGAGTTGTATTTTACTAGATTCACTCATTTGGAAGTTGATATGAGAGGGAAAGTTATTTTGGAAGGTTGAAGACTACCTGGTGAATGTATGTCTCTTGTCTATCCTTGTAAGAGGGAATTTTCCCTATAGGTGATCTATTTGCTACTTGTTGCTCGATTTAGGAGCCACGAATATGCAAGGTGACGAGCGTATATACGTAACTAGGTTATGGCCATATCCGATAAAGGTTTGTCTTATGATTATGACTTGATTGGACTATCTGAGTTTAGTATTCATGTTTCATTGATTCTATGACTACATGATGACTCGTAATTGTGGCTTAGAAGCTTGTTTAGGGTTATGACTTGTTGGATTGGGTATAAGTGATTGTTTTTCCATATTGAGCTTCTTTGTCAATTCGAATTCATATATTTGTCTATTGATTCATGATTTGGTGGTTAAATGGCTTATTTCATACATGTTAAACATTATAATAAGACTATTGAACGATGAAATTGCATATTCAATTTTTGAGATAAATTGAATTACATGATTAGCCATAGCTATCTTTTAGCCATACGTGGTTTTATCCACATTGTATTATTATGATCCGGTGAATTCAATTATATTGCCTCATATATATATATTTATGAGTTGGAGAGAGTTGAATATTGTGAAATGATGAGAATCCTAGCACCATATACATTATGAGCAGATATTGGTTGTATATGATGTTGTGTGGATTGGGTAACATGCTGCAATGGTATTATGTGTGGATCGATTTGCACACCAGAATGATAGTATGTGTGGATTGGGTGGCACGCTGCAACGCTATTAATGCTATTAGTGGATCGACTTTTACGCCACAATAACGCTTGATTCGGTACCCTCCTTCCGCAGTCAGGTAAATACCCATGTTAGTTTGGGCCCGATGACTGCAGATACTTAGATTTATATTGTGGACACTCGGTCAATGTTGACTTTATGGAATCGTGTAGATGGGAACTTGTATTGGATTATGACCATGCATTAGCAGCTTAGGCTCATGCAATGGCTCTTGTATCTATATGACTGTCATTTGGCTAATCATGTTTGTAAAAGATTGAGATATATGAGATTGTGTGCTATCTCCTTCCTGAAAATCATGTGTATATTCTAGCTTTACTATGGTCTATTGGTGCATTTGATTAATGATATCCTGCTTTATTCCATGTATTGTTTATGCCTCTTATGATTATTGAGTTGTTAGTAGTTGCGACTACTAACCTCTTGCCACTACTTCTTCGAGGCTAGACTAGATACCTATTGAGTAATATGATTTGTACTCATACTACACTTTTGCACATTTGGTGTAGGTCCTAAGGATGGTTTTGGTTGTATTCACCCAACAAAGCAGGATTGCTATTAGAAAACTTCATGGTGAGCTGCTTACTGGATTCGATAAGCAACACATGAAGCCCCCCTTTCCTACTCTTTACATCTGTCTTGTATTTTTTTTCTTTTTCAAACAGACCTTGTATTCAGTTCAAATCTTGTACTCTTATTAGATGCTTGTGACTAGTTGTGACACTTAGGTTTTTGGGAGAGTTTATAAGACGGTTGTGGTCATGTTTAGACACTGTCTAAGATTCATGCACATTTGATATTTGGGTTGTGTCATATTCCCTTTTGTTAATTACATTATGAATCGGTTAATGGCTTGTAATTGAATTTTTATGTTGACGTGAGTGTTGGCTTGCCTAGAAAGAGTGTTAGGCGCTAACACGACATTTGGAGGGATTTTGGGTCATGACATCTCTGTAGCTAAAATAGGTCTAGGCAACCTAGTGCGTTGATACCAACTTGTCACGAGCCAAAATCTAAACCAACGGGGTCGTGATGGCACCTAACATTGCTTTCTAGGTAAGCCAACACTTAACAATAAATAAGGAAACGAGACTAACAGTTAACAACGTATTAATATAGAATAAGAGTGAAACTCATAAATACATGATACGTCTAAAACAATGTCATCTAATCAGTCCCCCAAGATTTGGTGTTTCAGAGTAAATGAGCTACTAGGAATATTAAATACAAAGTCTGAAAGAAATACAATATTGTATGGTACAATAAATAGTAAGGAAGATAACAAAAGATTTCTCTAGGGCATGCGGATGAGGGTGAAGCTCTACCTCGAGTCGTCTATCTGGTATCGGCTAAACACCTCTTGAAGACTCCGCTGGTACCGATATTCGAATATGCACAAGAAGTTCAGAAGTATAGTATCAGTACAATCGAACCAATGTATTCAACAAGTATCGAGCCTAAGCTTGACGAGGTAGTGACAAGGCTATGACAATATACTTACCATATGAACATGTACAATTAAAATAATCAACAAAAATAGCAATAGAGATAACAATAATATTAATAGAATAAGAGGCAAAAAATAGTAAAAAGGGTCCAATAATCGAAGTAACAACCACGTTTCTAAAATAACACAGTCAAAACCCTATTTCAGCTGCTCAAATCTACAGGGAAGAAACAATATCCATAATCAACATAACCAAAGCCCATTAAGGATGACTATATCAAAAACAACACCAAGATTCATAACACGTACGTTGTGACGCACAATCCGATCCAACACAAACTCAAAAATTATTGTTGCGGTGGCTACTTGATCCTTTGGCAATACTATTGTTGCGCTGAGCAACCTGATCCTTTTCATAGTAATGTTGCAGGGCCAACCTATTCCAACATACCAATTCACGTATAAACAACAACACAACCAACATGGAGAGGTTCATAATAAACTACTGAAGATAATAGATAAGCATGATTTTCCAAGGAAAAAATGAACACGAACATGGAGTAATGGAAATCCCATATCCAAAAGAAAATCTCACTCATATAACTGAATAAGAACCCAAACTAGGTCATTAACATGCAAACGATAAAATGGTAACAAAATCCAACATAGCTTAGGTAGTTAAGACATGAAATAAGTATAGTATGAAACAAGTAAAGACATGTACTAGTAAAGGCATATATTAAGTAAAAACATGTAACAAGTAAAAGCATGTATAAAGTAAAGACATATGTCAAGTAAGGGCTTATAACAAGCAAGAGCATGTATCAAGGAAAGGCATGTAGGAAGTATCAGCATGTAATGAGAAAAGGCATGAAATAAGTAAAGGTATGAAATAAACTAGTTCTACTCGATACTTACCTCTTTTTCGAAACCAAATGAATAATCCAACACCGCTTTGGCTTTAGCCAAGCCTCCATACAACTCTAATCTAGCCAAATAATGCTTAAATAAGCAAAACAAGCTTAAGGAACTACTCTAGCATAATAAAGGTTCGATCTTTAGCATATTTTGAAAAGCCAACAAAAGTCAACCCGGTCCCACTTAGTCAAAATCCTAAATCAAAAACAAATCCTGATTACCCATTAATCCCCGAGTCGAAATATGTGATTTGTTCCTAGATCTGACCTCAAATCGATGTCTAAATCTTTGAAATATCAAATCCTAAGTTTCTACCAAAAAATCCTATTTTTACTCTAGGAAAATTTGTAACCACCCCAACCACCCTCCGTAGGATGTCGTGATGGCACCTAGTCTCTTAGACTAGATATGCCTAGCATACATGAAGAATTAACAAAAATAAAAATAAAACTCCCAATTAAACCAACAGCTATCATAAAAAAGACTCCACAAAACAACTAAATATAACACCCAAAATTTGGTGAGACCTAGTCACAAGCGCTACATGAGTATACTGAAACATCCCTATATAATAGTATCTATAAAATTAGATAGAGAGTGACTCCGAGGCCTGCGAATGCCGTCAGGTATACCTTGAAGTCTCCGATCCAAGATCAACTAATGGATGCCTAGGCTGGTATGAAGTACCTAGATCTACATAAAATGATGTGCAGAAGCGTCGTATGAGTACACCAAAATGGTACCTAGTAAGTATCAAGCTTAACCATGGTAGAGTAGTGACAAGGTCAGGTGACGAGCGCAACACACCACTTTAATTATGCTCGCTAGTCAAAGATAGTATAGGATAATATCGTATCTACATGGATTGGAGTTAAGTAGTATTATCATAGTTTGTAGCTAGATTGCTATTCAAGATGATCAACAATTGAGATTTCTAACTAAAATTAACTAAGAATCTAAAGCTATTGACTAATGAGTATTTTAACAAAGGTAAGCGAGGAAGTTATCAGTGGGAGAAAATAGGGGTTGATATGATAGCTGCAAGATAATTGTTTGGGATCTAACTCTAGATAATTCACTTCTAATGTTCAAGCAAGCCTCTCGAATTCACTCAATTATTAATTCAAACGTTCAGCAAAAACTCCTCTCTCGATTAAGTCTTAACCTCGCGAGATGAACCAATTTAAGCACGTGAAGATATACAAGAATGCGTAGTGGATTGGTCTTTAGGAAAATCTTTTTCGATTATTCTCCTAACTAAGTTTAATTAATAATTTAAAAAGCATCTTTCGATTACTAAGAAGAATTAATGAACTCAACCAACAATATAATGCGACTATATCACAAGTTATGCCTTTCTCGATTACATGAACATGTGAATATAGATACAACAGTTAAACCATCCAAAACGATTCAATACATAAAACAAGAGTTATAATCCCCAAACAAATATCTATATACCAAATCCATCAAACCCTAAAGAGAACTACTTCATAGATATGGAGCAATTCATCACAAATATGTTTAAAGTAAAGAAAAACATAAAACGATCCAAACTCGGGTCTTGAGTGAGGATTGAATGATGAACTCCTTGTGATTTTGCCTCTCCAACTCATCCTTAGCCTCGTTAGGTCTAATATGTGTGAAAAGTTCTGGAAATAATATTTTTACATGTATTTATACCAAGTAGGGTCGGGCCCAAATGAAATCACCTTTTCCTATGCGAAATAGGACAATTACTATGTAAACTTTGCACAGGCGCGCCGCATAGGGAGAAGCACCATGCGGGGCATTAGTGGGGAAATCCATAGAGTTGTTTCTGACCGTCAGTAGGAACTTTGCACAGCCGCGGCACGCCACGCGCCGCACCAGTGCATTTTTCTTAGAGTATGGATTTTGCATTCGTTTTGACGTCCAAACTTGGTCCTCAACCCCCGAACAGGATCCCAGCTTGACCATTTTGGCTTTTACTCAAACTTTAAAGCTCCAAATCACTCGAATTCATTCCATAACATCTACATCCCTTGGAATCACTACTACAAGGCATAAACACGCAATAAGTACAAAACACTAGTGATTAAAGTTCAAACACAATAAAAGTGTAGTAAATTAGAGTGCAATAAGCGGCTAAAACACGAGAATATAGCCTACAATCAACACCCCACACTTAAACCATTGCCCGTCCTCGAGCAATCATACTACACTTCACATAGACATGACCTTTTAAAATAACTCTCGTGACTCATCATACCAAGAATATTTAAAATAGATTAAACACTCTAACATAATATCCTCTCCTAAAGATTTGACTCAAAAGCACCACATATTATTTATACCCCGCTCACTTACTCTAACATAGAGTTCAACGATATTACCTTTCCTTCATGAATCAAGTGACTTCACACAACAATAGAGAGTAGTTCCACACATAATAGAATTTAAGAACAATTAGGAACTCAAGATAGAAAAAATTCACTCACTCTCAGAAATAACATTCATATGCCACAAAAGATGCACCATAGGCTTGCCTGTAGTGTACTACTCTACTAATTGAGCTCATTCAGTCAAGGATCAAGTAGGACTTTAATTGGTTGTAATGTAAGCTGCGGGATGGGTAGGATACATTTAGATATAAGAGTGACTACACCTCCGTAAACACTTTAATACATACATTTCATTGTTCAGAACCCCACACTTATGTCAAATCATAACTCCACCTTCACAACGATATACATTAACTCCTAACTTCTTTAAGCATAATAACATCAAGAGTTACCATTATCAAAGAACATTTTTCACAATTATACATTATTTATTTGTTTTTCTTATTCAATTCAAGTGCCGCTTACTTTTTCAAAACAATGCACCTTCCTTCTTATTTCAGTAGTTCCACTCAAAAGCCCAACCAACCACCCCACACTTCAACTTTTACAAAGTTCATAACAAATTCAAGTGCTCACTAGAGGTAAATGGTTCAGATGGATGGTCAATTCAATCAAATGGGTAAGGCTTGTACTGTGGTTGCCAAAGAAACATGATTACAGTCTCAACAGGGTTAACTAAGATACATAACAATTAGGTGGGTAATAGCATATAACTGGCTCAACATAGAAATGCCTAAATCACTTCCCCGGCTGAATAAAGCTACTATTTCACTTTACAAACATACGGGGCAAGTTCTAGACATCAAATGCAATGCACAAAATACACAAAACTTCACACACACATGGAACATAACTTACTCAGGATCGGATTCATCAAGACATTCTAGTCAAAGCAGTTAAGCAAAGTTAAGATCATACAATTTAAGGTACTGATACAAGAGTCAAAAATTGAGCCTAAGCATCACAACTAAAGCACTTACTATTATCAAGGCATAATAAAGTTAGGACATATTGCCTTCCAATTCAAATCATAGCACAAGGTTCACTACTCCTCTACAAAAAAAAAATAACTACACCTGGTTCAAACAAAACCCTTGAAAAATAATCGCGGCACAAAGAAAAACCTAGGAGAATTGTTACACTACCTTCGAAACAAAATCTTTTTGTCTTTTTCCTTCCGACTTTAATCCCTCAAGAAACCTGTCGATGATATCCATCTTCGGGAAGAATCGAATATTTTTCAATTTTTATGGTGTTTTAATTTTCCAACTACTACAACTAACAAAACTAACACATTTACATACAATATACAATTACCCCCACCCCACACTTTAAGTTGCGGCATGTACCCATGACACACAATTAAAAAGCATAAGGTAAAGAAAACTTCCCTGAGCATCTAGTCGGGGTCTGAGTCGAAGTCGGGGTCCATTTATGGCTTTCGAACTAACGCGCACATCCATGCCGACAGCTTCTTCTCAGACTTCTTGGGGTTCACCCCACACTTATCTTTCTCACTCAATGTAGCCTTCTCTTTCGACGAGCTCTTCACTTTCCACTCAGCACTTGCAGCTGGCTTCTCCTTTTTCATCCCCGCTTCTACATTCATATCGAAAGTTATAGTCTACTCACCCACTCTAAGCATGAGCTTTCTCTCATGTATATCTAATATTTCTCTACCCGTTGCTAAAAATGGCCTTCCTAAGATGAGGGGGACCTCCTTGTTCTCCTCCATATTCACTACTATAAATTCTACAGGAAATACGAACTTATCCACCCAAACTAAGACATCTTCTACTATCCCCTCGTGTATCAGAGTCATTTGTTCTGCCAACTACAAAGATATTGGCACTGACCTTATCTCTCCAATCTCCTTTTCTAGTTTCCTGTAAATAGATAGTGGCATTAAGTTAATTGAGGCACCCAAATCACATAAAGATTAATCAAAATTAATAGAGCCTAAAGAGCAAGGTATAGTGAAAATACCTGGATCTCCACACTTTTGTGGGAGTTTATTTTGTAATAACACATTGCAATGCTCTGTGAGCTTGACCACTGAGGTCTCTTCTATCTTCCTCTTCTTTGTCGGGATCTCCTTCATGGATTTGGCATAAGCTGGCATTTGTTAGAGCACTTGTATGAATAGAAAGTTTACAATAACCTATTTCAACACATCCAGAAATCTCTCAAATTGCTTGTCCAACTTTTCTCTATATAGCTTTTAAGGGAAAGGTAGAGCAGGCATATGCTCGCTTTCATTAGATTCATCCCTTCTCGAAGTTTCCTCCTTCTTCTTTTTGTCAGCTCCCTTCTTGCCTTTCTTCTTCTTAGCACTATCATTCTTCAGCTTCTCACCATTTTCCTTTCCAAGTAACACCTCTTTTTGGATTGGAGTGATATCTGTCAACACTTGGCCGCTTCTCAAGGTCACCACATTTACTGCTTCTTTGGGATTTCTCTCAGTATCAACTGGTATAGTTCCTGGTATCCTCTGAGACAATAGAGTGGCTAGCTGCCCAACCTGTCTTTCCAAGTTTTTAAAACCAGTACCTATTTCTTTGATAGCCACTCCATGTTCCCGTATAGCTGCACTATGAGTTTCAAGCCTCTCATCAGTCTTGATAATGAAAGCCTTCATTAGATCCTCTAGACTAGGCTAAATGGGATGTTGAGGCTAAAACTGCTGCCTCTGCTAATTTTGGTATGCTGGAGCTCCTTTTCCCTGTGGTCTAGAGTTATTTTGTTGCCAAGCAATCACAATGCCTCCAGGTGAACTCCATGAAAAACCGGAGTGCCTCTAACCCGTCACATTATAATTTCCCACAGCATTTACTTCCTCAGTTGAGGCTTGACACTCATGAGTAGGGTGTCCTCTTCCACATATATCACAAGCTACGTGACGCTCCTTTTGTATCGAGGCTAAGGTCAGCTTCCTTATCTCTTTGGGATAGTCAAAGATAGTATAGTATAATATCGTATCCACAGGGATTGGAGTTAAATAGTATTATCGTAGTTTGTAGCTAGATTGATATTGTAGATGATCAACAATTGAGATTTCTATGATTTCTAACTAAAATTTACTAAGAATCTAAAGCTATTGACTAATGACTATCGCAGCATAGGTAAGCTAGGAAGTTATTAGTGGGAGAAAATAGGGGTCGATAGATTAGGTGCAAGATAATTGTTTGGGATCTAACTCTAGAAAATTCACTTCTAATGTTCAAGTGAGTCTCTCGAATTCACTCAATTATTAGTTCAAACATTTAGCGAAAACTCCCCTCTCAATTAAGTCTTAACCTCGCGAGATGGACCAATTTAAGCACATGAAGATATGCAAGAATGCGTAGTGGATTGGTCTTTAGGAAAACCTCTTTCCATTATTCTCCTAACTAGGTTTAATCAATAATTCAAGTAGCCTGTTTTGATTACTAAGAAGAATTAATGAACTCAACCAACAATATAATGCAACTATATCACAAGTTATACCTCTCTCGATTACATGAACATGTGAATATAGATGCAATAGTTAAATCATCCAAAACGATTCAATACATACAACTCGAGTTATAATCAACAATCCAATATCAATACACAAAACCCATCATACCCTAAAGAGAACTACTCCATAGATATGGATAAATTCATCACAAATATGTTTAACGTAAAGGAAAACATAAAATGATCCAAACTCGGGTCTTGAGTGAGGATTGAATGATAAACTCCTTGTGCTTTTGCCTCTCCAACTCCTCCTTAGCCTCCTTAGATCTAATATGTATCAAACGTCCTGGAAATAATGTTTTTGCATGTATTTGTACCAAGTAGGGTCGGTCCCAAATGAAATTGACCTTTTCCTAAGCGAAATAGGACAATTACTCTGTAAAATTTGCACAGGTACACCACATGGGCGACGCGCCATTCAGAGCATTAGTGAGGAAATCTAGAGAGTTGTTTCTGATAGGCAGTAGGCCTATTGCACAGCCGCGGCGCGCCATGCGTCGCACTAGTGCATTTTTCTTAGAGTACGGATTTTGCATGCGTTTTGACGTCCAAACTTGGTCCTCAACCCCCCGAACACGATCCCGCCTTGACCATTTTGGCTTTTACTCAAACTTTAAAGCTCCAAATCGTTTGAATTCAGTCCATAACATCTACATCCCTCAGAATCACTCTTACAAGGCATAAACACGCAATAAGTACAAAACACTAGCGATTAAAGCTCAAACATAATAAAAGTGTTGTAAATTAGAGTGCAATAAGCGGCTAAAACACGAGATTATAGCCTACAATCAATACCCCACACTTAAACCATTGCCCGTCCTCGAGCAATTAAACTACACTTCACATAGACATGACCTTTTAAAATAACTCTCGTGACTCATCATACCAAGAATATTTAAAATAGATTAAACACTCTAACATAATATCCTCGCCTAAAGATTCGACTCAAAAGCACCACACATTATTTATACCCCGCTCACTTACTCTAACATAGAGTTCAACGACATTACCTTTCCTTCATGAATCAAGTGGCTTCACACAACAATAGAGAGTAGTTCCACACATAATAGAATTTAAGAACAATTAGGAACTCAAGATAGAAAGAATTCACTCACTCTCAGAAATAACATTCATATGCCACAAAAGATGCACCATAGGCTTGCCTGTAGTGTACTACTCTACTAATTGAGCTAATTTAGGACTTTAATTGGTTGTAATGTAGGCTGCGAGACAGGTAGGATATATTTAGATATAAGAGTGACTACACTTCCCTAAGCACTTTAATACATATATTTCATTGTTCAGAACCCCACACTTATGACAAACTATAACTCCACCTTCACAACGATATACATTAACTCTCAACTTCTTTAAGCACAATAACACCAAGAGTTACCACTATCAAAGAACATTTTTCACAATTATACACTTTTTTTTCTTTTTCTTATTCAATACAAGTGGTGCTTACTTTTTCAAAACAATGCACCTTCCTTCTTATTTCAGTAGTTCCTCTCAAAAGCCCAACCAACCACCCCACACTTCAACTTTTACAAAGTTCATAACAAATTGAAGTGCTCATGAGAGGTAAATGGTTCAAATAGATGGTCAACTCAAACAAATGGGTAAGGCTTGTACTGTGGTTGCCAAAGAAACAGGATTATAGGCTCAACGGGGTTAACTAAGATGCATAACAATTCGGTGGGTAATAGCATATAACTGGCTCAACAAAGAAATGCCTAAATCACTTCCTCGACTGAACAAAACTACTATTTCACTTTGCAAACACACGGGGCAAGTTCTAGACATCAAATGCAATGCACAAAATACACAAAACCTCACACACACATGGCACATAACTCACTCAGGATCGGATTCATCAAGACATTTTAGTCAAAGCAGTTAAGCAAAGTTAAGATCATACAATTTAAGGTACTTATACAAGAGTCAAAAATTGAGCCTAAGCATCACAACTAAAACACTTACTATTATCAAGGCATAATAAAGATAGGACATATTGCCTTCCAATTCAAATCATAGCACAAGGTTCACTACTCCTCTACAAAAAAAAAATAACTACACCTGGTTCAAACAAAATCCTTGAAAAATAATCGCGGCACAAAGAAAAACCTAGGAGAATTGTTACACTACCTTTGAAACAAAATCTTTTTGTCTTTTTCCTTCCGACTTTAATCCCTCAAGAAACCTGTTGATGGTATCCATCTTCGGGAAAAATCGAATGTTTTTTAATTTTTATGTTTTTTTAATTTTGCAACTACTATAACTAAGAAAACTAACACATATACATATAACATACAATTATCCCCCACCCCACACTTTAAGTTGTGGCATGTCCCCATGACACACAATTAAAAAGCATAAGGTAAAGGAAACTTCCCTGAGCAGCTAGTCGGGATCTATGTCGAAGTCGGGGTCCATTCCTTGCCTTCGAACTAACGCACACATCCATGCCGACAACTTCTTCTCAGCCTTCTTGGGGTGCACCCCACACTTATCTTTCTCATTCAATGTAGCCTTCTTTTTCGACGAGCTTTTCACTTTGCACTCAACACTTGTAGTTAGCTTCTCCTTTTTCACCCCCGTTTCTATATTCATCTCGAAAGTTATAGTCTCCTCACCCATTCTAAGCATGAGCTTTCTCTTGTGTATATCTAATATTGCTCTACCTGTTGCTAAGAATGGTCTTCCTAAGATAAGGGGGACCTCCTTGTTCTCCTCCATATTCACTACTATAAATTCTACAGGAAATACGAACTTATCTACCCGAACTAAGTTATATTTCACTATCCCCGCATATATCATAGTCATTTGTTTTGCCAGCTACAAAGATATTGGCACCGACCTTATCTCTCCAGTTTCCTGTAAATAGATAGTGGCATTAAGTGAATTGAGGCACCAGAATCACATAAAGATTTATCAAAATTAATAGAGCCTAAAGAGCAAGGTATACTGAACCTCCCTGGATCTCCACACTTTTGTGGGAGTTTTTTTGCAATATCACACTGCAATGTCCTGTGAGTTTAACCACTGAGGTCTCTTCTATCTTCCTCTTATTTGTAGGGATCTCCTTCATGAATTTGGCATAAGCTAAAATTTGTGAGAGCACTTCTGTGAATGGAAAATTTACATTAACCTGTTTCAGCACATCCAAAAATCTCTCAAATTGCTTGTCTAGCTTTTCTCTATACAGCTTTTGAAGGAAAGGTAGAGCAGGCATATGCTCGCTCTCATAAGATTCATCCCTTCTCGAAGTTTCCTCCTTCTTCTTTTTGTCAGCTCCCTTCTTGCCTTTCTTCTTCTTATCACTATCATTCTTCAGCTTTTACCCATTTTCCTTTTCAAGTACCACATCCTTTTGGATTGGAGTGATATCTTTCACTACTTGGCCGCTTCTCAAGGTCACCGCATTTACTGTTTCTTTGGGATTTCTCTTAGTATCAGCTGGCAGAGTTCCTGGTATCCTCTCAGACGATAGAGTGGCTAGCTGCCCAACTTGTCTTTCCATGTTTCGAAAACCAGTACCTATTTCTTTGATAGCCACTCCATGTTCCAGTATAGCTGCGCTATGAGTTTTAAGCCTATCATCAGTCTTGATAATGAAAGCCTTCATTACATCCTCTAGACTAGGTTGAATGGGCTGTTGAGGCTGAAACTGCTGCCTCTACTGATTTTGGTATGCTGGAGCTCCTTTTCCCTATGGTCTAGAGTTATTTTGTTGCCAAGCAATCACAACACCTCCAGGTGAACTCCATGAAAAACCGGGGTTCCACTGACCCATCACATTATAATTTCCCACAGCATTTACTTCCTCAGTTGAGGCATGACACTCATGAGTAGGGTGTCCTCTTCCACATATATCACAAGCTGCGTGAGGCTCCTTTTGTATCGAGGCTAAAGTCAACTTCCTTATCTCTTTGGGATAGTCAAAGATAGTATAGTATAATATCGTATCCACAGGGATTGGAGTTAAATAGTATTATCGTAGTATGTAGCTAGATTGCTATTGAAGATGATCCATAATTGATATTTCTATGATTTCTAACTAAAATTTACTAAGAATCTAAAGATATTGACTAATGACTATAGCAACAAAGGTAAGCTAGGAAGTTATCAGTGGGAGAAAATAGGGGTTGATAGGATAGGTGCAAGATAATTGTTTGGGATCTATCTCCAGAATATTCACTTCTAATGTTCAAGTGAGTCTCTCGAATTCACTCAATTGTTAGTTCAAACGTTCAGAAAATATTCCCCTCTCAATTAAGTCTTAACCTCGCGAGATGAACCAATTTAAGCACGTGAATATATGCAAGAATGCGTAGTGGATTGGTCTTTAGGAAAACCTCTTTTGATTATTCTCCTAACTAGGTTTAATCAATACTTCAACTAGCCTCTTTCAATTATTAAGAAGAATTAATGAACACGTGATTACATGAACACGTGAATATAGATGCAACAGTTAAATCATCCAAAATGATTCAATACATAAAACTAGAATTATAGTCAACAAACAAATATCAATACACAAAATCCATTAAACCCTAAAGAGAACTACTTCATAGATATGGAGCAATTCATCACAAATATGTTTAACGTAAAGGAAAACATAAAACGATCCAAACTCGGGTATTGAGTGAGGATTGAATGATGAACTCATTGTGATTTTGCCTCTCCAACTCCTCCTTAGCCTCCTTAGGTCTAATATGTTTCAAATGTCCTAGAAATAAAGATTTTCTATGTCGTTATACCATGTAGGGTCGGGCCGAAACAAAATCACCTTTTCCTACGAAAAATAGGATAATTACTCTATAAAATTTGCATAGGCACGCGGCATGGGGCGACGCGCCATGCGGGGCATTAGTGGGGAAATCTAGAGAGTTGTTTCTGATAGGCAGTAGGACTTTTGTACAGCCGCGGCGCGCCACTTGCCGCCCCACGTGCTGCACCAGTGCATTTTTCTCACCGTACGGAGTTTGCTTGCGTTTTGACATCCAGACTTGGTCCTTGACCTCCGAACACGATCCCGGCTTTATCCCTTGGGCTATTACTCAGACTTCAAAGCTCCAAATCACTCGAATTCATTCCATAACCTATACATCCCTCGAAATCACTCCTACAAGGCATAAACACGTAATAAGTACAAAACATAAGCGATTAAAGCTCAAACACAATAAAAGTGTATTAAACTAGAGTGCAATATGTGGCTAAAATACGAGATTATAGGCTACCATCATTAGGTCAAAACACCTACTGGAATAAATAAAGAAACTGAACAGGTATAGTATAAAATAATAATGGAAACAATGGAAATAATACCATGAAGAAATATAGCAAGAATAGCTACACTGAAATCAAAGCAATTAAGACATCACGGAAGAAACACATAATAAGAATGCCAAGGAAATGATGCAGACAAATATAAGTGATGTAGACGAAAGATTGCAAAAGTATCACTACTGAGGTACCGCCTTGTAGTCTCGTTTCACAATCAAAATCTATAGTCTTTCCTTATATCACCGCAGAAGCCTTGCATCTGGGTTTAAAAATGTTCCCGAAATACCTACCCGTGTTTTAGATCACCTTATCACACCGTGTGGCTTCAAGTAGTTCCCCTACTAGCAACACGTGTATCAAGACCACATTATCTCACCGCATACGTATCAACCCAATCCTAATACCAATGCAAGCGTATCAATATTACAACATATCATAAATCTCACCTCAAGTGCCCTATAAATAGCCCATGGCTCAACCACAATATGTATAAGAGCCTCAACAATAGCAACCGAAAGTGAATATCTCAACAAGAATGGTATTTCAACAATTTACAACTTTGCCTCAATGTGAATCACGTCCTTTATAACTCCAACACCACAATTCAACAATAAGATATTCCAAGAAATAACAACTTCAAGTCAGGTAACTCAACAGTTAAATATTCAACAAGGAAACAAGAGAATGATAACTTCAACTAACATATAAAGGCAAATAACAAGTAAGAGATTAGACAAGTATTAACAATTCCAAGTGAAGCATGTAAAGATAGACTAACGATGATGGATATCACATGTGATGACTACTAAATTGAAGGCATGAAAAGAATCTACATAGCTTAAACCGGTCAATAACCACATTCAGCCTCTGTACCCACTCGTCACCTTGCGTACATGGCTTTCACATATCACAATTAACACAAAACAACACCAATCCTAAGGAGTAATTCCCCCACACAAAGTTAGGCAAGATACTTACTTCAAAACACGCTAACTTAATCCACTAGTAGGCCTTTTATGCGATTATCCAACAACGGCTCGAATCTAGCTAAAATAACTTTATACCATGAATACAAACCATAGGAAACTATTCTGAGAAATATAGTTACAATCTCTAAAGAAAATTAAAAAGTCAACTCAAAACGTCTACCCCAGGCTCGCATCTTGAAACCTGACCAAACTTACAAAATCGGAACACCCATTTGATAATGAGTCCAACCATACTAAAATTACTCAATTCAAATCTCAAATCAACCTTCAAATCCTCAAAATATAGTCTATGAAGTTTTCACAATTTTCCCCAATTTTTCAAACTCAAAACACTAATTAAATGGTAAAACAACGATGGATTCATGTATAATAGCCAAATACGAGTTAGAATTACTTACCTCGATCAATTACTTCAAAAATCCCTCTCGAAATCGCCCAAACCGAGCTCTCTAAGTCAAAAGATGAAGAATGAAATAAAACCCTCGAATTCACACTTTTCTGCCCAGCGATCTTGCTTCTGCGAGCCCTCAGCCGCATCTTCATCTCCGCACCTGCGGAATTTCCATAGCATGTGCGGTCCTCACATAAGCACCTAAAATATCGCACATGTGGACCCCTAAGCACATCTGCGGAGGCCAGCCGCTTCTGTGCGTTCGCTTCAGCGGAGGGATGACCGCACCTGCTGTCCCAGCTTGCCAGCCCAACTTGCACTTCTGTAGATCGATGGCCGCTTCTGTGGTGCCGTACTTGCGGCCCAAAGTGCGCAGGTGTGATTGTACTAGAACCTCAACAGCTTCAGCAATCCATTAACTCCAAAGATGATCCGATTTCAATCCGATTCACACCCGGGGAAACCAGGACCACGCCCAAATATACCAACAAGTTCCAAACACATAGAGAACCTACTCAAGGCCTAAAATCACATCAAACAACACCGTTTCTAAGAATCGCAACCCCATCCAAACCTATGCAAACAATGAATATCCAACTTCCAAAACTAACACCGATTTATATTAAACCAACTCCGATTGACCCCAAATTTTGCACACAAGTCATAAATGACACAATGGACCTATTCCAACTTTTGGAACCAGAATCCGACCCCGATATCAATAAAGTCATCTCCCAGACAAACTTCTCGACCTTCTAACCCTTCAACTTCTAAATTTCGGCAATTCAAGCCAAAACGACCTACGGACCTCAAAATCAACATCCAAACACGCTCCTAAGTCCAAAATTACCACAGGAAGCTATCAGAACCATCAAAACTCCATTCCGAAGTCATCTAAACAAAAGACAAACTCCAGTCAACTTTTTGAACTTAAGCTTCCAACTTTGGGACTAAGTATCCCATCTCACTCCGAAACTCACTCGAAACTAAAACCAACCACCCCAACAAGTCACATAACCACAATATAACATAGAGGAGGCAATAAATAGAGGAACAAGGCTAAAATACTCAAAACGACCGGCCGGATCGTTACTTCTCCGCCTCTTAAAACAAACGTTTGTCCTCGAACGAGTATAGAGACATACCTGAAGTGGTGAAAAGATGAGGATAACGGCTACGCATATCATGCTTGGTCTCCCAAGTCACATCCTCGATTGGTTGACCTCTCCACTGAACCTTAACTGAAGCAATGCTCTTTGACATCAATTTTCGGACCTGCCTATCCAAGATGGCCAACGGCTCCTCAACATAAGACAAATCCTTGTCCAATTGGACTGAACTGAAGTTTAACACATGGGACGGATAACCGTGATGCTTCCGAAGCATAAAAACATGGAATACCAAATGAAATTTAGATAGACTAGGTGGCAATGCAAGCTTGTAGGCCACCTCACCGATCATCTCAAGGATCTTAAAAGGTCCGATATACCTAGGTCTCAACTTGCCATTCTTCGCGAACCTCATCACACCCTTCATGGATGATACTCGGAACATGACTCGCTCTCTAACCATGAATGCACATCACGAACCTTCCGATCAGCATAATGCTTCTATCTAGATTGGTCTATACGAAGCCGATCTTGGATTAACTTGACCTTCTCCAAGGCATCTCGAACCAGATCCGTGCCTAATAACATAGCGTCTCCCGGCTCAAACCAACCAACTAGGGAACGATATTGTCTTCCATATAGGGCCTCATAAGGAGCCATATGAATATCGATTGGTATCTGTTGTTGTAGGCATACTTCGCATGAGGAAAGAACTGATCCCAAGAACCCCCAAAATCCATAACATAGGCACGAAGCATATCTTTCAATATCTGAATGGAGGGTTCGGACTGTCCGTCCATCTGAGGGTAGAATGTTGTACTCAACTCAACCTGTGTGCCTAACTAACACTGTACAACCCTCCAGAATCGCAATGTAAACTACGTACCCCGTTCAGAGATGATAGATACCGGCACGCCATGAAGTCGGACAATCTCGCGAATACATACTTGAGCCAACTGCTCTAAAGAATAGGTAATCACCACCAGAATGAAATAAGCCGAGTTGGTCACTCTATCCCCAATCACCCATACAACGTTAAATTTCTTCTGAGTCCATGGAAGCCCAACAACAAAATCCGTGGTAACTTGCTCCTATTTCCAATCGGGAATCTCAAGTCTATGAAACAAATCACTTGGCCTCTGGTGCTCATACTTCACCTGCTGATAATTTAGGAACTAATCTACAGACTCCACTATGTCCTTCTTCATTTCCTTCAACAATAGTGTTGCTTCAAATCCTGATACATCTTAGCGGCACCCGGATGAATGGAGTACCACGGACTATGGCCCTCCTGAGGAATCAACTCAGGCAAACCATCCACATTGGGCACACATAACCGGCCTTGCATCCGCAACAAACCGTCATCCCCAATGGAAACCACCTTGGCATCGCCGTGTTGTACTGTGTCCTTAAGGAGAAGCAAATGAAGGTCTTCATACTGACGCTCTCTGATGCGATCATATAGATAAGACGGAGAAACAATACAAGCTAGAACTTGACTGGGCTCCGTAATATCCAATCTAACAAATTGGTTGGCCACAGCCTGAACATCCAGTGCTAATGTCCTCTCAGTTGCCGATAGATATGCTAAGCTGCCCAAGCTTTCCACCTTTCGACTCAAGGCATTAGCCACCACATTAGCCTTCACGGGATGATATAGAACAGTGATATCATAGTCCTTAAGTAACTCTAACCATCACCGCTGCCACAAGTTAAGATCCTTCTATTTGAATAGATGCTGTAGACTCCGGTGGTCGGTGTAGACCTCACAAAGGACACCGTACAAATTGTACCGCCAAATCTTCAAGGCATGAACAATAGTTGTTAATTCCAGGTCATGGACATGATAATTCTTCTCATAACCCTTTAGCTATCGAGACATGTAGGCAATTACCCTACTGTCTTGCATCAACACCGTGCCAAGGCCAATACGTGATGCATCACAATACACAGTGTAAGACCCTGAAACCTTAGGCAACACAAGCACTGGAGCTGTAGTCAGAGTAGTCTTGAGCTTTTGAAAGTTCTTCTCACACTCCTCGCTCCATCTGAACGGAGCACCCTTCTATTGTATTTTGCAATTGTGAACTCTTATTTGCAATTGCACAGCTCCCAAATGCAAACCCCTAGTCGCAAATGCGAAGGGGCTTTGAGTCGTCGAAGCTAGCAAATGCAACACCCACATCGCAATTGCGAGGGTCACAAATGTGATCCCAGTTTCGCAATTACGAAGCTGGCCTCCACCATCTCATCACTGTAACTGTGAGGTCTACTTTGCAAATGCAAACCTTTCATTTGCGAGCAATTCATTGCAATTGCAATTACTGCAAAAGTAGCAATTCCAAGTCAAGCAAAATAGCCTAAAATCAATCTGAAACTCACCCGAGCCCCTCAGACCCCATTCCAAACATCCACATAAGTATATAAACCTTTTATAAACTCACTCGTATGCTCAAAACATCAAAATAACATAAAGAAATAATAATCACGAATAAAACTGAAAGATTTCAAAGTTCATAAACTCATTTTCTAACTTTTCACAATAAGCACCGAAATGACCTCCGGTCACCCAAGACCCCAACCAAACATGCTTACAAGTCCAAAATCTCATACTAACCTACCAGAGTTGCCAAAACACTGATCCGAGGTAGGTAATGTTTTGCATACTTCTATATCTTTTTTGCATTACTTAACTTATATTTTGGTATTTTAATGATAAATTGGGTGATGTTTGAGGTTAATTGAGTTTATTTTATGTGTAGGACCAATTGAACGTAAAGTGAATGAAACGTTGCACAAAATGATGTTGAAAATACATGAATAGAGCACGAAAGGAAGATAAGCACAAGGCACGGAAGAGACGAGGCCCCAGGTTGCATCCTACTTGACCTAGGGAGACTAAGAGCTTGCCTTAGAACATGCCTTGCCAGGTCCAGATCACGCCTTGGACTTGGCCTTATGCAGGTGCTCATATCAGCGAGGAATTTGTTTCCTTGTTGATTTTTGACTTGGAGATTTTAGACCAAATCTATAAATACCCCTAAACGTATCTAAGAGGGGGTTGGATGTTTTTGAAGGCAAAAAGGGCCAAGAAACACAAACAACTCACGGAATCATCTCATCTTCTATAATTAATCCAGTACCTAATATTTGTAGTTTTTATGATTCAAAATAATTTATTGATTGTTCATATGATCATGAGTGGCTAAAATCCCACTTGTTCAGGGGTTACGGGCCGATCTTTAATATTGTAGTTTGACAGTTGTTGAGGTTACTTGATTTAATTATATTGATTTGTTCGTTATATTTGGCTTAATTATTTTACTGTGTAGCTAACAGTAGAATACTATCTATGAATTTATAGTTAAACTAGAAAGTAGAACTATATATTACATATAGGATTGAATATAGTAAGTTCTTGAATTTGGGTATTAGAGAATAGATTCAAGATTACGTCATTATACCATTCATAAATGAAACTTTCAAAAGTACCTTTTCACCCACCATAAATGCCATATCGTGAACTTGCCTGTCCGTATAACTCTTTTGTCGAGATTGAGCCGTGCAAAGTCGTTCCAGAATCAACTTCACCTTCTTTAAAGAATCACAAACCAAATCAGTACCTAACAATATAACCTCACCGGGCTCAAACCAACCAATAGGAGAACGATACCACCTATTGTTTAAAGCCTCATACATAGCCATCTGAATACATGGTTGGCAACTGTTGTTGTAAGCAATGTCCGCCAATGGTAGGAAATGATCCCAATGGCCTCCAAAATAAATAACATTGGCTCTCAACATATTCTCCAGAATCTGAATGGTTTGCTCGGGATAACCATCCGCCTGTGAGTGAAAAGCAGGTGCTAAGCTCCACCTGTGTACCCAACTCATGTTGAACATCTCTCCAAAAGTGCAAAGTGAACCGAGTATCCTAGTCCTAAATGATAGAAATAGGCATACCATGCAACCAAGCAATCTCTCTAATGTAGATTTGAGCCAACTCTTCCGAAGTGTAGGAAGTCGTCTCATAAATGAAATACACTGGCTTAGTCAATCTATCAATAATGACCTAAATAGCATCAAACATTTTCAATGTATGTGGTAAACCTACCACTAGGGGTGTTCACGAAAAACTAAAAAATAGAACCAATACAATAACCAAACAAAATTAGGGAAAAAGCCAGCTTTTTTGGTTTGATTTAGTTTGATTTTGGTTTTGACAGAAAAAAAAAAACCGAAACAAATCGAATATATAAAATTATATATGGTTATTTTAAAAAATTACAATTTATATATATATATATATATATATATATATATATATATATATATATATATATATATATATATATATATATATATATATATATATATTCTTCTTTTATTTTGAAATTTATTTATATGTATATTTTAAAACTCTTGGGCAACAGTGAACCCTAGCTCGAGTAGCAATCATTGTGACTTCAAGTCTGCAACTTGTGGTTTCCTTCGATTAATTTTATTGTTGATTTTTGTTGTTTATTCTATTATCTTTTAAAGCGGTATTTGTTTCTACTATTAATTATTTTCCCTCTTTTTAGAGTTAAATGTTCATCTGACTGTAATAATTTCATGTGGTGTTGGATCTTAAATAGCTTCAATCTTTATATGCAATTTTTTCTATGTATTGTGATTTTCTTACTTTATTAATTTTAAACAAATGTTACATATTTTGTGGCTCTCGCGGATGTAAACTAGTACTTCAGAAGTAGAGGTGAACGTTCTTTCAACTGCACATAAATTCCTTAACTAGAAGGTAACAATATTCTTATTGCTGATTCAAGTACTCTCAAACCTCCTAAAAAGAATAAATGAACAACTCCTTTTGAAAATTATTATGGTATTATGAATGGAAGGGAAACGTCTAAAACTTAGAAACTGTCACGACCCCAGTTTTCCACCTTACAATGTCGTGATGGCACATAGTATCTAAGACTAGGTAAGCCTAACATGTAATAATAACTTAACAAAAATAATCAAACATAAATACTAAAGCAAGATGGATAAACTCATATAAACTTCCAAATAGCATCTCAACCAGAACTCTCCCAAAATCGGTGGTACTGAGTCATAAGCTCTACAGAATAATCTAGAATATCTACTACAACACTTTATGAATAAGAAATACAAAAAAATAAAAAGATAAGGGAAGGTGACTCCGAGGCCTGCAGACGCCGAGCAGGTATACCTTGAAGTCTCCGAAAAACAGCTACAATCAGTCACTTACGTCCAGCACGACAAAACGTATATAGAGCTGCACAAAAAGATGTGCAAAAGTGTAGTATGAGTAAACCACGACGGTACCTAGTAAGCATCAAGCCTAACCTCGGTAAAGTAGTGACGAGGCCATGTCAAGACACCTACTAGGACAGAATAAACATAAACAAATATAATAATGAGAAGTAATGGAAAGCATAGGAATAAGTGATAACGAAGCAGGTTAACAACATTGAATAATGACAGGATTGTAAGGATAGACATAACAAGAAGGAAACAAATAAAGAAAACCACAATAGTCAAATACGGACAAAACTGATAAGACGAGAAAAAATGAAAGCAACAGGAACGGTTTAACCAATAACTATTTACAACATGAGATAAACAACAAGAATAACAAATGAGGTACCGCCTCGTATACAACAAGAATCACAACCGAGGTACCGCCATGTATAACCCGTGTACCCACTCATCACCTTGTGTGCACGGCTTTCACATAACTTAAATGATACAATCAATCCCAAATCCTAAGGGGTAGTTCCTCTACACAAAGTTAGGTAAGATACTTACCTCAACTAGGCCAACTCAACCCTCAGAAATATCTTTTCCCCTAAAATCTGCCTCCACATGTCTCAAATCTAACCAAAATTGACTTAACATCATCAAACAATGCAAGGAAAAATAATTACAATAGATAAAGCTATGATTTTTATACTTTTCTAAAAAGTCAACCCAGGGTCGGCCCAGTCAAAAATCGGGTCCAAGGGTAGATTCCGACTACGCATAACCCCACAAGTCCACATACGATTAGTTTCAAAATTCGAGTCCAAATCGACTCTCAAAATTCATTTTCTCATTTTTCAAAAACTTGACAAAATTCCCCAATTTTTCCTCTTTGATTCACATGATTTTGATGTTAAATCTATGATATATTAATGAAATATACTTGGAAATTGATTAGTATCACTTACCCAATGTTTGTAGATGAAATCCCCTCTCCAAATCACCTCCTACCGAGTCTAGGGTTCTAAAATGAGAGAATAGTTTGGAAAATCCCGACTCCCATCCCTTTTGATAAGTTGCAGATGTAACAATTGCGACATGGTTTCACAATTGCGAACCCTCGCAACTGCGAAAGATTCCTCATAATTTCCGCCTCTGGCAGCCTAAGAGGAGATCGCAAATGTGACATTGGCTTTGCATTTATGAAGCCCGTCCTCCTTACAAATGCGACATTTTTGTCGCAAATGTGAACTACCCAATTCCCATTCAACTTCGCAATTGCGAGCCAGGTATCATAATTTGAGATTCCCAGCTAAGCTCGCAATTGCGAACCCGGTGTTCGCCAATGCGACACTAGAGGCATCAGCACACCAGATTCCTATTTTCAGTTCAAACCATTCTGAAACATGTCTGAAACTCATCCAAACCCTCAAGGCTCCAAACCAAACATCCACACAAGTCTAAAAAGTTCATATGAACTTGCTCGCGCAATCAAAACACAAAACACATGAATTTCAAAGTAAAGTTTAAGAACTTCTAGATTTGTAACTAAGCATACGAATCCCATCAAATCAACTCCAAATGATACCAAATTTCGCATACAAGTTCTAAATAGCATAATGGACATATTGCAAGTACAAAAACCAAATTATGATCCAAATAGGAAAAAGTCAACCTACAATCAAACTTCTAAACTTCAAATTGCCAAATTATGGCAAAAAAGAACAAATCAACTTATGGACTTCCGAATTCGATTCTTGGCATACGCCCAAGTCCAAAATCACGATATGAAGCTATCGGAGCCATCAAAACAACATTCCGTGGTCGTTTCACAAAAGTCAACCGTTGGTTAACATAAACAACTTAGGCTTCAAAGCCAAAAGTCAAAGGGTCATATTCAACTTGAAATCTTCGAGGAACGAAACTAATCAACCTCGTAAGTCATAAAATAATAAATACACATGTGTGAAGCATCAAAATGGGAAACGGGGCGTAATTACACAAACTGATCAGTCAGGTCATTACATTCTCCCCCTCTTAAAACAAATGGTGGTACCCGAACGTGCATAAGGACAAACCTAATGTGATGAATAAATGAGGATAATGACTCCGCATGTTGTTCTCGATCACCCAGGTCGCCTCCTCGACCAGATGAACCCTTAAATGAAATTTCACTGAAGCAATATTCGTTGATCTCAACTTACGAACCTATATGTCCAAGATATCCACCGGCTCCTCAATATAAGTCAAATCCTCATCCAATTGAACTGTGACAAAGTCTAAAACATGAGATAGATCACCATAATACTTCTGGAGCATAGAAACATGGAACAACAGATGAACTGCATAATATATAGGCGGCAATGCAAACTTGTAGGCAACCTAACCAACTCTCTCAAGGATCTCAAAAGGACCGAAATACCTAGGGCTCAAATTTCCATTCCTCTAGAACCTCATCACACAGTTCATGGATGAAACCCGGAGCAAAACGCGCTCTCCAACCATGAATGCAACGTCACTAACTCTCAGATCGACATAACTCTTATGTCTATACTCAGTTGTATGAAGCCGGTCCTGATTCAACTTGACCTTCTCCAAGTCATCTCAAACCAAATCTATGCCCAATAACTTAGATTCTTCCGGCTCAAACCAACCAACTGGAGAACGATACCGTCTCCCATATAGGGCCTCATATGGAGCCATCTGAATACTCGGTTGGTACCTGTTGTTGTAGGAAAACTCCACAAGTGGAAAGAACTGAACCCAAGAACCCCCCAAATCCATAACACAGGGACAAAGCATATCCTGTAATATCTGAATTGTGCGCTTGAACCGCCCGTCCTTCTGGTGTGAGATGTTGTTGTTACACCCTATATTTTCGTACGTAAAAATGCATCGTAAGCAAACTAATGTAGGAAAAAAATGAGGTAATATTTAAAAGTATATAAAGTAAATTAATCATGTTATCTCTGAGGTTACAAATATTGAATATCATGAACAATAAGTACAAAGATGGTTGGACGGTTCAGAAGCTAAAGCAATTGAAGAAAATAATGTTTCGTCGAAAGTCGACAAGTTGGAAATGTTATAACATGTACCTTTGGGGTGAGACTAGGGTTCTTAACATTATAAAGAGATTATGTTATGATTTATATTTGTCGTATGACATCCGTGTGTTATGTTTTGAATTCAAGCGAGTTGTGGAAAAAAAGTCGATGAAAGTCATCACAAGCTACATTCATAAGTTTTACTCAAACTTTGGGTCAAATATAACTACAATTTTATCCCAATATGCTTAGAGTTATGGGGTGTTCTACCCATAAAATTAAATATCTATGAGTCTATTTTCCAACGAATTAAACTGTTTGTCAATACGACATCGGAGTAGAGAGATATGCGCATTTTTGCGATACTGCGCAAGCTGCTAGGTGACCAGTAGGTGTGTCACCTACTTGATTAAATGAGAGCCCAAAAATGGGCCATTTCGGTTCGTCCAAAGAGGCCTTTTAAAGGCCTATTTTCTTCATATATTAGACTTAAAATAGAGCATAATAACCAGACATAAGCTCTGCAAAAAAACCCTCCCAAAAATTTCTCACAAACCCTAATTGATTTTCTCTCCCTTTCAAGTTCTAATTGGAGGCAAAACCTAGAGTTTGAAGAACCAAGATAGGAGCTGAGTTATCCAACAAATAAGGTGAGTTTACTGCTCTCTTTCATCCTATTTTTATTCTGTAAATTCATGGTAAGTCGTTATATACTTGTAAGAACTCACGGGACGGTGATCGGAAGCCGTGAGTTCGAGTTATTCACTTGTAGCGGACTGTTTTGTGGACTGTTTTGTGTTGCTGTTGGGCTCGTGTTTTACTACTGTTTTGTGGAGTTTTGGAGGAGGAAGGGGGTGTAGAAACACCATATAAATGTAGGGTGGTTGGCTGGTCGTTCGTCATAATATTTCCGGGTCGTTTGACACTACTACGGTGGTCGTTTTGTGTATGAAGAGATTGGGGTGTGTTAGGCTATTTTGTAGTATTTGATGGCGTATATAGGGCTGGAAAATGATGTATATATGTTGTTATTGTTTTGTTCTTGTATTGTTGGTGTTATCTTAAATTTGGAGGAAGTAAGGATTATAGGGGAGATGCTGCCCGTTTTAATACAAAATAAGCTTGTTGTTCGTTGTGCGATAGTTGTACCTTTTGTAACTTAACGATAGTATTATTATCATTCTTGTAGATTAAGGTGCGAAGAAGTGGGTTCAACTTGGTGATTGGAAAGATTGTGATAAGGTATGTTAAGGCTAAGCCCTTCCTTCATTTTGGCATGATCTCGTAGCTACATGTATTAATAATGAGACATAAAGAGAAGTTCGTATTCATGAATTTATTCACATTATTCTAGTCTCATAAGTTACAATATTATTCCTTATCGGGACTTGATATTTCAGTTTAGTTTTTTCTTTATTCAGTCAAGAGAGCAGAGGGTCTATATATATATATACAGTATTACACTATTTTCACCACCATCGAGCTATAATCGGTGGGCAGGCCCCTATTAGGCAACCTCTAATCAGATGGTAAGTTATATATACCGAGCCTACTGTGGCCGAGCGCCTATGAGCGAGCCCAGAATGGCCAAGATACAGAGCCTAGTATGGCCGAGCGCCTATGAGCGAGCATACTACGGCGGAGCAGTTACACGTTCTGAGCCCTATAGGGCCGGACATTTATTGTACTTACTATATTGAGAGAGTTGAGTCAGTATCAGCAGGTAAGTATATCTCCAAATCATCTTTGACTCCCACTTAATTTCAGTTATCATATTATCAGTTCGGTTTCAGCTATCAGTTATTTTATTTCCTTACATTCTCGGTACATTATTTCGTACTGACGTCCCTTTTCCGGGGACGCTGCATTTCATGCATGCAGGTTCAGATAGACAGACGGGTAGACCTCCTTAGTAGGTGTTTCCAGAGTTTAGCCTGATCGGTAAGCTCCACATTCTTCAGAGTTATCGGGTCTAGGTTTTTGTGTACATCTTATGTATGTATTTATATATATAATATGGGTAGGTCGGGGCCCTGTTCCGATCACAATATATCTATCAGTAGAGGCTTGTAGACATATCATGTTGGTTAGTGCAGTATGTTGGGTTTGTAGGCCTGGTATGTATAATTTGGTGGTTTGTCAGCTGTAGTAGCTATGACGGCCTTTTCGGCCTAGCTTTATATTGATGTTTAGTTAGCGCTAGTTTCCATTCAGTTTTATATTTTGCTTCACAAATTATCTTGCAAGGTGGCCCCATGGCCAAAGTATGACATTATATGTTCAGAGTTCTTTAGTCGCAATTTGGTACGCCAGGTTAGGTGAGGCACCGGGTGCTGGTCTCGCTCCTAGGTTCGGGGCGTGACAAACTTGGTATTAGAGCAGTTCTGTCTTAGGGAGTCTACAAGCCGTGTCTAGTAGGGTCTTGTTTATAGATGTGTTGTGCACCACATTATATAAGCAGGGAACTACCGGGCATTTAGGAGTTGGTTACCCTTCTTTGAAATCTAAATCGTGCTATAGAACTGAGTTATAGGAAATTTGAATTAAACTTTTGTGTTGGTGTTTGCATGCACAGATGACGATAACTAGGAAGACTACGGCTAGCCAGAGGAGAGATATAGCAGCAGGTGAGGGGACCAGCAGGGTACCCCCAATAGATGAGGCCCAGTCTGAGGCCCAAGGCGAGAACCTTACTCAGCCATTACCGGCTCCTCCACCAACAGGCTAGGGCATCAGCTGGTGCAGGAACTTTTGAGGGGTTTGGGAGTTCAAGGGTCCGAGCGTTTATTGCTTTGAGTCCCCCAGAGTTCACGGGGACAGATCAGAGGGAGGAACCGCAGGATTTCATAGATCAGCTTCACAGGATCTTTCGTGTTAAGCATGCCACGGAGAAAGAGGCATTTGAGCTATATAGCCATCCTTTGGTACGAGGGATGGGAGAGGTCCAGGGGACTTGATGCACCTCCAGCTATTTGGGAGAATTTTTCAGATGCCTTCCTTGACCAGTACTTACCGTGGAAGATCCGACAGGCTCGAGTCGATCAGTTTCTAGCCCTCAAGCAGGGTAATATGAGTGTTCGAGAGTATAGTCTCCATTTTGACTCATTGGCCAGATATGCACCATCCATAGTTGCTACTATGTGGGACAGGATTCACAGGTTTATAGCAGGGTTAGCCCCAGAGTTAACCGAGGCATGTGCCACCGCTGCATTGCAGGATAGTATGGATATCTCCCCGATTCAGGCATTCACCTAGAATATAGAAAGGGGTAGGCGTCGACAGCAGGGTACAGAGAGGGCTGAGCAAGGGCAACGTAAGAGGATGAGATTTCCCAAGTCTCAAGAGCAATCTCAGGGTAGTTATAGGACCCAGTACTTCGAACGGCCACCTAGGCCTCCGCCACCTCAGTTACAGGGTTACAGGTATGACCACTATACTCAGTCAGGACCAGGTGAGAGCTCACGGGCATCGGGTTTGCAGCGACATCGAGGTTCTGCGCAGACATGGTCATTTCCTCCGCGGTGTGACATCTGTGGTAGAGGACACTTGGGCTAATGCCGAGCAGGTTATGATGCTTGTTATACATATGGGCGTCCGGGGCATATGATGCGAGATTGCCCAAATAGAGATTCTGGGGGAATGGCACAACCAGCGAGTTCAGCAACAGGATCATCTATGTCCGTGCATCCTTCAGGGCGCGAGTCTCAGTCTTCGGCTGGTAGAGGTCGGGGCAGAGGTAGAGGTTCCAGTTCAAGTGGTAATCAGAACCGTATCTATGCTTTAGCGGGTCGACAGGACCAGGAGTCTTCACCAGACATTGTGACAGGTATATTAACCATTTGCTCTCACGATGCTTATGCTTTGATAGACCCAGGATCTACTTTATCGTATATTACCCCATTTGTCGCGAGGAAGTTTGGTATAGTGCCTGAAATACTAAGTGATCCTTTTGCGGTATCTACACCGGTCGGAGAATCGATTATTGCTAGACGGGTTTACCGAGGTTGTACGGTGACAATTTGTAGTCGTCAGACCTCAGCTGACCTAGTTGAGCTAGAGATGATGGATTTTGATGCTATCATGGGCATGGACTGGTTGGCAGCTTGCTATGCCACAGTTGATTGCCGAGCAAAGGCAGCCAGATTTCATTTTCTGGGTGAGCCAGTCCTTGAATGGGTAGGTAATACACCAACACCCAGAGGTAGGTTTATTTCCTATCTGAAGGCGAGGAAAATGATCGCAAAAGGGTGCATTTATCATATTGTGCGAGTTAGAGATGCAGATGCTGAGATACCTACGCTTCAGTCTATTCCCGTAGTCAAAGGGTATGCATATGTGTTTCCAGATGAGCTTCCAGGTATTCCTCCTGAGTGAGAGATTGATTTTAGCATCGATTTGCTTCCAGGAACTCAACCAATATCCGTTCCTCCGTATAGAATGGCACCTGCTGAATTGAAGGTGTTGAAGGACCAGTTAAAAGATTTGTTGGAGAAAGGTTACATCAGGCCCAGTACCTCACCTTGGGGTGCACCGGTACTATTTGTGCGGAACAAAGATGGCTCGCTGAGGATGTGTATCGATTATAGGCAGCTGAACAAGGTAACTATTAAGAATAAGTATCCACTTCCAAGGATTGATGACTTGTTTGATCAGTTGCAGGGGGCTAGATGCTTTTCAAAGATAGATTTGAGGTCGGGGTACCACCAGGTCAGAGTTCGGGAAAAAGATATTCTGAAGACAGCCTTCAGGACCTGATATGGCCACTTCGAGTTCCTTGTCATGTCCTTCGGGTTGACTAATGCACCCACTGTATTTATGGACTTGATGAATAGCCTATTCCGGCCATTTTTAGTTCTGTTCGTGATAGTATTTATTGATAATATTCTGGTTTATTCCCGTTCAGAGGATGAGCATGCGGACCACCTGCGAGCGGTACTCCAAACCCTCCATGATCGTAAGTTGTATGCTAAGTTTTCTAAATGTGAGTTCTGGTTGAAGTCTGTAGCATTCTTGAGGTATATTGTATCAGATGAAGGTATAAAGGTAGACACTCAGAAGATTGAGGCCGTGAAATCTTGGCCTAGACCTACCACTCCGACAGAGGTTCGTAGCATTCTAGGCTTAGCAGGATACTACCGGAGGTTCGTAGAGCGTTTTTCCTCCCTTTCGGCACCATTGACGAAGTTGACGCAGAAAGAAACTAAGTTTCAATGGACGGAGGCTTGCGAGCGGAGTTTCCAAGAACTTAAGAACAGGTTGACCTCAACGCCAGTTCTAATACTTCCAGAGGGTCTAGAGGGTTATGCCGTGTATTCTGATGCATCAGGTGTCGGGTTAGGATGTGTCCTGATGCAACATGGGAAGGTAATTGCGTATGCTTCAAGGCAGTTGAGGAAGCATGAGAGGAATTATCCGACCCAGGACCTCGAGTTTGCTGCAGTTGTCCATGCACATAAGATATGGCGACATTATTTATATGGTGTTCATGTTGATGTATTTACAGATCATAAAAGCCTACAATATATCTTCAAGTAGAAAGAGTTGAATTTGCGACAGAGGTGATGTCTTGAGTTATTGAAAGACTACGATGTTAACATTCTCTACAATCCAGGGAAAGCTAATGTTGTAGCAGATGCCTTAAGTCGCCGATCTATGGGTAGCTTAGCACATGTAGAGGCCGAGAAAAGACAATTAACTAGAGAGATTCATCAATTGGCTTCGTTGGGGGTTCGGTTAGTAGATTCTAAGGATGGTGGAGTTGTACTCCAAAACACTGCAAAATCATCCCTCATAGCTGAAGTCAAGGAAAGGCAGTACGAGGACCCAGAGTTGGTCGAGTTGAGAGAGCGAGTTCCGCAACAGAAGAAGCCACTGTTAGAGCTCAAGGGAGATGGGGTTCTCAGATATAGGGGTCGTTTGTGTGTTCCAGATGTAGCAGGGCTACGAGACAGGATTATATCAGAGGCACATTATTCATGGTATTCCATCCATCCTGGGTCGACGAAGATGTATCATGACATTAAGGATGTGTACTGGTGGAACAATATAAAGAAGAACATTGCTGAGTTTGTTGCCCAATGTACTAGTTGCCGGCAAGTGAAGGTAGAGCACTAGAAGCCCGGAGGGCTAATGCAGACTATAGAGATCCCGACATGGAAATTGGAGGCGATAAACATGGACTTTATTACGGGTTTACCTCGTTCTAATCGTAAGTTCAATTCTCTATGGGTGATAGTCGATAGGCTCACGAAATCAGCTCACTTCCTACCGGTCAGATCTACATATACAGCAGAAGATTATGCAAAGTTATATATTAAGGAGATAGTGCGGCTACACGGAGTACCAGTTTCTATTATATCTGACCGTGGGGCTCAGTTTACAACACATTTTTGGAGGTCATTTCAGAGAGGTCTAGGGACTCAGGTGAATCTCAGCACAACTTTTCATCCATAGAGCGATAGACAAGCCGAGCGCACAATTCAAACGCTCGAGGATATGTTACGAGTATGTGTGTTGGACTTTAAAAGAAGTTGGGATGAACATCTACCTCTTATCGAGTTTGCATATAATAACAGTTACCACTCCAGTATCCAGATGGCTCCGTACGAGGCTTTGTATGGGCGTAAGTGCAGATCTCCTATAGGGTGGTTTGATGTTGGAGAATCTGGGTTATATGGGCCAGACCTGGTTCAACAGGCCATAGAGAAAGTAAAGTTTATCCGGGAGCGACTATTGACAGCTCAGAGTCGTCAGAAGTCATATTCTGACGTGCGACGACGAGACTGGGTATTCTTAAAGGTATCACCTATGAAGGGCATGATGAGGTTTGGCAAGAAAGGCAAGCTTAGCCCACGGTATATTGGGCCTTATAGGATCATTCGGAGAGTGGGCCAAGTAGCTTATGAGTTAGAGTTTCCCTCAGAATTGGAGTCTGTCCATCCAATTTTTCACGTATCTATGCTACGGAAGTGCATTGGCGATCCTACCCGAGTGGTGCCCACGGATGATGTACAGATTACAGAGGACTTCTCATACGAGGAAATTCTAGTTGCCATCCTAGACCGACAAATCCGCAATCTACGAAATAAGGAGGTAGCTTCCGTGAAGGTTTTATGGAGGAGCAAGAATGTAGAAGAGATGACGTGGGAATCGGAGGAAGAAATGAAGTCTAAATACCCCCACCTATTTCAAACTGAAGATATGGCTCGAGATGGGACGCTACAACACAGATCAATTCAGGCTAGCAGGTCATCAGGTAAGCTTTTATTTTTCACTTTTAGTATTTATGATTTACGGTCGGTGAGGCAAAGTGTTGCTATTTATAAACATTGGCCATGTGTGGCATGCATAGTATGTTTTCTGGCTACGTGCAGGTTGATTTTAACCTAGTGTACGAAGGATACTCTGGCAAAATTTTCAAAAGTCTATAAGAGTAAACATTCGAGGACGAATGTTCCCAAGGGGGGAATGATGTTACACCCTATATTTTCGTACGTAAAAATGCATCGTAAACAAACTAATATAGGACCAAAAATGAGATAATATTTAAAAATATATAAAGTAAGTTAATCATGTTACCTCTGAGGTTACAAATATTGAAGATCATGAACAATAAGTACAAAGAGGGTTGGACGGTTCAGAAGCTAAAGCAATTGAAGAAAACAATGTTTCGTCGAAAGTCGACAAGTTGGGAATGTTATAACATGTACCTTTAGGGTGAGACTAGGGTGCTTAACATGATAAAGAGATTATGTTATGATTTATATTAGTCGTATGACATCCGTGTGTTATGTTTTGAAGTCAAGCGAGTTGTGGAAAAAAAGTCGATGAAAGTCTTCACAAGTTACATTCATAAGTATTACTCAAACTTTGGGTCAAATGTAACTGCAATTTTATCCCAATATGCTTAGAGTTATGGGGTGTTCTGCTCATAAAATTAAATATCTATGTGTCTATTTTCCAACGAATTAAACCGTTTGTCAATACGACATCGGAGTAGAGAGATATGGGCATTGTTGCGATACTGCGCAAGCTGCTAGGTGACAAGTAGGTGTGTCACCTACTTGCTTAAATGAGAGCCCAAAAATGGGCCATTTCGGGTCGTCCAAAGAGGCCTTTTAAAGGCCTATTTTCTTCATATATTAGACTTAAAATAGAGCATAATAACCAGACATAAGCTCTGCAAAAAAATCCTCCCAAAAATTTCCCACAAACCCTAATTGATTTTCTCTCCCTTTCAAGTTCTAATTGGAGGTAAAACCTAGAGTTTGAAGAACCAAGATAGGAGCTGAGTTATCCAACAAATAAGGTGAGTTTACTGCTCTTTTCATCCAATTTTTCTTCTGTAAATTCATGGTATGTCGTTCTATACTTGTAAGAACTCACGGGACGGTGATCGAAAGCCATGAGTTCGAGTTATTCACTTGTAGCGGACTGTTTTGTGGACTGTTTTGGGTTGCTGTTGGGCTGCGTGTTTTACTACTGTTTTTTGGAGTTTTGGAGGAGTAAGGGGGTGTAGAAACACCATATAAATGTAGGATGGTTGGCTGGTCGTTCGTCATAACATTTCCGGGTCGTTTGACACTACTACGGTGGTCGTTTTGTGTATGAAGAGATTGGGGTGTGTTGGGCTGTTTTGTAGTATTTGATGGCGTATATAGGACTTGAAAATGATGTATATATGTTGTTATTGTTCTGTTCTTGTATTGTTGGTGTTATCTTGAATTTGGAGGAAGTAAGGATTATAGGGGAGATGCTGCCCGTTTTAATACAAAATAAGCTTGTCGTTCGTTGTGCGATAGTTATACCTTTCGTAACTTAACGATAGTATTATTATCATTCTTGTAGATTAAGGTGCGAAGAGGTGAGTTCAACTTGGTGATTGAAAATATTGTGATAAGGTATGTTAAGGCTAAGCCCTTCCTTCATTTTGTCATGATCTCGTAGCTACATGTGTTAATAATGACACATAAAGAGAAGTTCGTATTCATGAATTTATTCACATTATTCTAGTCTCATAAGTTACAATATTATTCCTTATCGGGACTTCATATTCAGTTTAGTTTTGTCTTTATTCAGTCAAGAGAGTAGAGGGTCTATATATATATATACAATATCACACTATTTTCACCACCATCGAGCTATAATTGGTGGGCAGGCCCCTATTGAGCAACCTCTGATCAGATGGTAAGTTATATATACCGAGCCTACTGTGGCCGAGCGCCTATGAGCGAGCCCAGAATGGCCAAGATACAGAGCCTAGTATGGCCGAGCGCCTATGAGCGAGCATACTACGGCGGAGCAGTTACACGTTCTGAGCCCTATAGGGCCGGACATTTATTTTACTTACTATATTGAGAGAGTTGAGTCAGTATCAGCAGGTAAGTATATCTCCAGATCATCTTTGACTCCCACTTAATTTCAGTTATCATATTATCAGTTCGGTTTCAGCTATCAGTTATTTTATTTCCTTACGTACTCGGTACATTATTTTGTACTGACGTCCCTTTTCCGGGGACACTGCATTTCATGCATGCAGGTTCAGATAGACAGACGGGTAGACCTCCTCAGTAGGTGTTTCCATTATTTAGCCTGATCGGTAAGCTCCACATCCTTTGGAGTTATCGGGTCTAGGTTTTTGTGTACATCTTATATATGTTTTTATATATATATTATGGGTAGGTCGGGGCCCTGTTCCGATCACAATATATCTATCAGTAGAGGCTTGTAGACATATCCTGTTGGTTAGTGCAGTATGTTGGGTTTGTAGGCCTGGTATGTATAATTTGGTGGTTTGTCAGCTGTAGTAGCTATGATGGCCTTTTCGGCCTAGCTTTATATTGATGTTTAGTTAGCGCTAGTTTCCATTCAGTTTTATATTTTGCTTCGCAATTGTCTTGCAAGGTGGCCCCGTGGCCAAAGTATGACATTATATGTTCAGAGTCCTTAGTCGCAATTTGGTACGCCAGGTTAGGTGAGGCACCAGGTGCTGCTCTCGCTCCTAGGTTCGGGGCGTGACAGTTGTACTCAACTCAACTTGTGTTCCTAACTCATGCTACACATCTCTTCAGTAATGCGATGTAAACTGCATGCCCTGATCCAGAGATAATGGATACCACCATGCCATGAAGTCGAACAATCTCCTGGATATAGATATGAGCCAACTGCTCTGAAGAATTGGTAGTCACCACTGAATGAAATGAGCCGCCTTGGTCAACATATCCACAATCATCCATACAACGTCAAATTTCTTTTAAGTCCATGGGAGCCCAACATCGATGTCTATGGTAACACGCTCCCATTTCCACTAGGGAATCTCAAGTCTCTGAACTAAACTGCCTAGCATCTGATGCTCATACTTTACTTGCTGACAATTTATGCATCAAGCTACATACTTCGCTATATATTTATTCATTCTCCTCCACCAATAGTGCTTCATCAAATCCTGATACATCTTAGTGCCCCCCGGATTAATGGAGTCCCGCAAATTACGGTCCTAATCAAGAATCAACTCACGCAACCCACCCGTAGTAGGCACACATAACCGTCCCTACATTCCCAACACACTTTCATCCCCAATATATACTTCTTTGGCATCGCCGTGCTGAATCGTGTCCTTAAGGACAAGCAAATGGGGGACGTATATGGACGATCGAGAAACCACGCAAGCAAGAACCCGAGTAGGATCTGAAATATACAATCTAACAAGCTGATTAGCTAAGGCCTGAACATCCATGGCTAGTTGCCTCTCAGCTACCGATAGATATGCCAAACTACCCATACTCTCCGCCTTTCGGCTCAAGGCATCGGCCACTATGCTGGCCTTCCCAGGATGATGCAAAATAGGGATATTATAGTCTTTAACAACTCAAATAATCTATGTTGTCGTATGTTAAGATCTTTCTGTTTGAACAGATGTTGGAGACTTTGGTTCTCGGTATAGACCTCGCATGGAGCACCATACAAGTAGTGTCTCCAAGACTTCAAGGCAGGGACAATAGCTGCTAATTCCAAGTCATGCACCAGATAATTCGTTTCGTGATCCTTTAGTTGCCGAGACGTGTAGGCAATCACCCTACCATCTTGCATCAACACCACGCCAAGCCCAACACGTGATACATCATAATACATAGTGTAAGACCCCGAACCAGTAGGAAACACCAACACTGGGGATGTAGTCAAGCTAGTCTTAAACTATTGAATGCTCGCCTCGCACTCCTCGGACCATCTGAAAGGAGCAACCTTCTAGATTAATCTGGTCATAGGTGCATCAATGGATGAGAAACCCTCTATGAAATGGCGTTCATATCTGGCAAACCCAAGAAAACTACGAATATCAGTAGCTACAGACGGTCTAGGCCAACTCTGAATTTCTTCAATCTTCGTGGGGTCTACCTTGATCCCCTCACTCAACACTACATGACCCAAAAACGCTATCGAATCAAGCACTTTGAGAATTTTGCATATAACTTCTTCTCTCTCAAGGTTTGGAGCACGATCCTCATATGCTTCTTCTCCCGACTGCGGGAATACACTAAGATGTCGTAAATAAACACAATGAAAAATGAGTTGAGATATGGCTAGAACACATTGTTCATCAGGTGCATAAACGTTGATGGAGCATTGGTCAGCCCAAATGATATCAGAAGGAACTCTTAGGGACCATACCGAGTCCTAAATGCAGTCTTCTAAATATCCGGATCCAGAATGTTTAGCTGATGATACTGTGATCATAAATCAATCTTCGAGAATCTTTGGCACCCTGTAGCTGATCAAATAATCATCAATGCATGGCAATGGATACATGCTCTTCACTACAACCATGTTCAACTTCTAATAATCAATACACATGCGCATAAAACCATCCTCTCTCTCACAACCCTGCATACCTGTCAATCTCCGTGCGATCTCTACCACCTGCTGATATAGGGTATCTGTCTCCAACTCTCGAGCCATGCTGAATTTACTACTATAGTTGAGCTGCTCAATGAATCTACAGACTCGCTCCCAGACAGTAGAAACCAAGGCAGGTGCATGTCTTGACAAATCACTAAATCTGACAGCATACTCTGACACTATCATAGTACCCTAGTGCAACTGCTCAAACTCCGTGTGCCATGCATCCCGAAGGGTCAAGGGAACAAACTCTCTCAAGAACATCTCTGAAAATGGAGTCCATGTAAGTGATGTTGCATCGGTTGGGCTACCTCCTCGTAAACCTGCCACCGCTAATATAATGCTCCTGACAGCTAGAATGTAGTGAAAGCAACTCCGCTCGTCTCCACAATACCCATGGTGCAGATAATGCAGTGGCACTTCTCTAGAAAGCCATGTGCATCCTCTGAAGATAAGCTACTATAAGTAGGAGGATGATACTTCTTGAACCACTCAAGTCTAAGTTGCGCCTCCTCAGATGCCACTGCCTTAATTTCGGGCTGAACCGGAACAACAAGTTGTGCTGGCATAACCTCTGGGACCTGATCAACATGGATCCACTACTCTGAAGTACATGTCGCAGGAGTTTAAGATCCTCCCATAGCAGAGCCAGCCCATCCTTTCGGAGAGAGGAACATTTTACTAAATATGTTTGAGTCATTTCCATCATCCTCTTCCCTTGCAAAAATGAATATGTCTCCTACTATATATAAAACCTTGTCCAAAAAATATGATTACCTCTATGAAGTATATATCATATCCGACGAACAAAAAGTATCTTCCACTGAACTACCCCTTATAAACCCTTACTCAACCTTTGCCAAAATATCATTTGCACCATGGACCCAAATCCGTTCCTCAGTCCAACAGAAACCAAAAGGAGTCAAAGAATATGTTGCTGCCTCAAAACTTGACCAACATCATATTCTTGCCACTTGAGAGGAACAATTTATTACCCTCCAAATTCCAGATGATTTTCCCAGACAATGGAGAGATCATGGTTTTACCCATATCCATTTTGGTGCTATCCGAATTGCTCTGACTTATCATGGAAGAAAAGGTCAACCTGTTGTTGCTCGTCTTTCTCTTCTAGATACATCATACTTAGAGTACCAACATGCAAATTTGGGTACTACAGAAGTTACCTTGAATGCAGGAACTGTCTTCATAACTATCTTTCCAAATTTCAATATGTCCCTTTATGATCCATACTTAACCGAAGCACTCAAAATCCTACTCCAAATCTATGGTATCCCACAAGCCAAAGATTCAATCCAAGCCACTCTTCATCACCAAATGGCATGGCGGGTCCAAAATCATGCCATGGATCTCTGCCTTCCTGGAGGAGAAAATGCTTTACTCTTGAATATTGATGCTACCAAAGGAAACACCATGTGCACCCAAATACCCAGACAAATTTCCAGAGATGAAGTAGTTAAAATTCTTCCTGATTCCTGGATCACAAATTATGAAAAGCTAAGAGAACCAGAAGAATCTCTGCAATCTGTTGAGCCAACCTTTACCAAAACAAATGACAAAACCGTTTCCATAACCTTTGACCATTCCCATCTCAAAAAACCCAATAAAACCAGCTTTTATTGCCAAATGATCCAACCCAAAGACCCTGACCCTGATCCTGAAAGGGAACCCTTCTGGAATATACAAACTATCATGGAAGAACATGACTGGTGTAAACATTTCAACAAAGACGGCAGAAGAGTTTGGTGGTTCAAATGCCCCTTTACGAGACACTGCCCTTGGGATCTCGGTTGCGACTGCCATGACGTTTTGGAAGATTCAGTTGGAGAATATGATGAACACCATCTGCATCATTGAGAAAGATTTGGTCTCAACGAGACCAAACCAAAATCCAAGAAAAAGGGGAAAACTACTGAAAAGTAATTTCGAGCCAAATATGAAAATAAAGACCCTTCAATTGGCTCATTAAGTCGTCTAGGTAAATATGAATTCCTTGCAAGTTACAAACCCCAAGAATGGCCAAACCACCATCAGCTAGTATCCAAAACCCGAAAAGCCACCTGAACCTAAAGCTCCATCAACCCAAAAGTCTACACAACCATAAATATTCATGTTGATCCCTTCAAGTTCCAGTCATACCCAAGATTTTCCTTCACTTCAACCTTTTGAAAAAGAGGGTATCATCCATGCTCCAAAAATCCCCAAGAAAAACATAGTACTACCTACTGGAGAAAAACCCCCAACAAGTGACATCGAAGCAACAATGATTTGGCAATCAGAAAATTTCATCTGCCAAAACAAAGTTCTCAACAATATTGGCAATACCATCAAAAATGTGGGCCAACCACGAGACCAAAAAATATTTGAAGTAGAGGAGGATCAAGAAGGCATGATGGATGAACCAATCCCAGAAAGAAGACATGAACCCATGGCGTCAAAACCAGTTGGAACAAGCTTCCACACTTTCACCTTAGATGACGTCAAGATTTCAAAATAGCCTCAAAGGATCCAAGACTTCTATACTTAGATAGTGACCAAATATTTGGTTGAACGAGAAAAGTATATCATCCTGTCAGAACTAACTTCGCGGTTCTCAGGAATCCTTAGAGACTGGTGGAACTCAATTGGGATTCAAGACAAAAATACTTTTCTTACTTCACAGGAATTTGCCTTCAACATCAGAATCCTACATGAAGTTTTTTTGCGGAGATACTGGCCAAAGACAAGAGAAAATGCGAAGACAACTCTTCGAGATGAAGTGTGTGTCATTCGACAAAAATGGCATTGACAGGCATTTTAAAAAAATGGTAAAAATATACTTTGAAATCGGTGGAGACATCAGATTAACAAAGAAAGAATGCAAAGAACTTTTGGAATTTGATCTAATAGAGCCATCAGATTACCAATAGGCGTGGGAAACTTTTTATGTCAATAAAAGAGCTGTGCAAATAAGAGGAAAACTCAGGTTAGTCATTAACTACCAGCCACTTAACCATTTCCTCCAAGATGATAAATTTCCCATCCCAAATTAACTCACTCTTTTCTCCCACTTAGCCAAGGCCAAATATTTTTCCAAGTTTGATTTAAAATCTGGATTTTGGCAATTGGGAATCCACCCTGAAGAAAGACCCAAAACGGGATTTTGCATCCCCGCTCATCACTTCCAATGGAAAGTCATGCCATTCGGATTAAAAACGACACCCTCCTTGTTCCAAAAAGCCATAATAAAAGTATTGCAGCCCATCCTCCATACCTCTTTAATTTACATTGATGACATCCTGTTATTTAGTGACACATTGGAGGAACATGTCAAATTGCTTCGTCAGTTTGAGGCACTGATAACACACTATGGAATCATGCTTTCAGCAAAAAAGATAGTTCTTGCCCAAAAAGAGATTGATTTTCTTGGAATGCATTTTGTCCAAGGTGCATATAGTCCAGGACCACATATATGTCAAGAACTACTCAAATTTCCAGATACTAGCCTCACAACAAAGCAAATCCAACAGTTTTGGGTGTAGTAAATTATGTAAGAAATTTCATCCCAAATATCTCTACATACATTTCTCCCCTCACAGAGATGCTCAAGAAAAATGCTCCATCATGGGGAAAGAAACAAGATGAAGCAGTCAGATAAATAAAGGAGATATCTAAAAATGTCAAATCCCTCTACATCCCTTCAGAAGGTAAGAAAATACTGCAAAGTGATGCCAACAACGAATATTGGAGTGCTGTTCTATTTGAGAAAAGGTGGCCAGAGGAAAATATGCGGATATGCCAATGGAAAGTTCAAAGATGCCGAGCAACATTATCACTCCACCTTCAAGGAAATTCTTGCAGTAAAAAATGGAATCAAGAAATTCATTTTTTTCCTAATTCATACCAAATTTCTGATAGAAATAGATATGAAGACCTTCCCAAAGATGATCCAAATAAATGCAAAGGTTATTCCCAATCCTCAGATTCTCAGATAGGCCCAGTGGTTCTCTCCATATAAGTTTCAAGTCAAGCACCTGAAAGGAAAGGATAATATTCTCGCAGAATTTATGTCTCGACCGGAAGAATTCTCAAAGAGATTTTCCCCAGCAAAACTGAAGTCAAAGCAAACTCTAATCAGCCACAGCTTCATGCTTTCAAATGTATTATGAACAAGTTCATTAAAGCCAACGGATCATCCACCGGAGTTGTTCAACCTCATTGATCCCTTTGATCCGTCAATTATAATGGAAAAAGAACTTATTATGAGCTCCAAGTTTTACGGCAACATGGAGGATCCATTCTCAAGCCAGGTCAATCCAGAATACCAATTTTGCCATATATTCATAGCACAAGCCAAGGATTTTTCACAAGAACTATTATGGTTTTTATGGTACCTATGCCCTCAGTACTACATTGTCATGGAGTTCAAGTGCAACGTCTTCAAAGATTTTGACAACATTGAACCAACTCTTAAATTATTTTTACTATGGTTCAAGCCTAGAAGATATTGGATAAAATGTTTCAACAATTCCTACGAAGCAAAGGTATTCATGTTTCATAGGCAAGTGAAGATTATTAATGGAAAAGTCCAGGCACAAGCAGAGGCGTCATTCTGGTGGAAATTTCCTGTATCCATTTTATCAATGGAAGAATAATATAGTGAAGCACAAAGAATTATCTTCCAGCAAAACAGGTGCATCCCGAAAGAGATATTGCCAAAAGATTAGGCAAGCTAGAATTATACCAGCGCTCATCCTCACTGGGAAAAAGTACGAGAAGCAGCAAAGGCATATAAAACTCCGTATGAAGTCATCCGGGAAAAGATCACTCAAGACATCTCCAGAATAAGGTTGCAGATCATATCCCTCAATCCAAAGGAGAAGGAACATAGCGAAGAAGAACCGTCAAGTTCCAGGCGTTACTACACAAGATCTTTGAAAAGATGCCTAGAAGACAAACCGAGAAAATCAGTGGAAGATAATTATCCAAATCCCTGCTAATCCCACCATAATTCCACATTATCTACCAAAAAACCCTAAAATATCATCTACCCATGCCATGACAAAATTCCACATCCTTCCAAACCATCCGGGTCCCACTTTCACATGCTTCCACATGCCTCCACATGCTTTGTCACATATAGCACCCTATTTTCACACGCTTTCACATGCTCCCACAAACTTTCACATGCTAAACCATGTATATGTTACCTCTTTCACATATTTTCAGAAGCTTTTTAGTTGCTTTGCCTAAGGTCCTTCACATGTACAAAGGGACCCACTCGTAGATAGGTTTTCCATGTAAGATAGGTTTATTTTATAATATAAGTGTCTTGTAATAACCTCCTAGTCCTATATGAAGGAGGCCATGTAGTAGTTGTAAGATCATCTTGTAACCTTTGTAAACCTTTGTGATATATTACATATGAGTTCCTTCTAAATCTCCCTTTTGTTCTTTCTTTCGAATGGATGGAAAGGCCGGTCCATGTATGAAAATAGAGTAAGAATACTCTAAGAAAGTTAGCTTATTATAGTACGAAAGTTTTTTGAGTTATAACAGCTAAAGTTGGTTATACTACAAAAGATTTTCTGAGTTGTGTAGCTTGGCAAGTTGGTTAGTGTAGCTTGGTAATAGCCAGCCCTTATTGTAGGGAAACTTTCGTATTTATGATACAGTTTGCTTTCTTTGAGTCTCTTGCTCTATTCTTTATACTGTGTGCATGTGGAATCACCCCCACCAGAGCTAGAGTACCGAGCATGCTTGAGAACTGTGCGAGGGTCTCCTTAAGTCAGGGGTGGCAACAAGCGCCTCGGGTTCCTATCCCCCAACTTGAGCTACTGGTGGATCCTCTATCGTAGCTCGTGTAGGTGCTTTAGCTGCACCACATGCCCATCCTCGGCCTCGTCCCCGACCCTGGTCTCTCGTGGCGCAAGCAAGTGGCGTGGGTGTCTGATCATCGGATCCAGCAATGTGTGTCCTCACAATCTGTGACAGAATAGAAAGACAAAGATTTAGATTTCGAAGTCAACTAATTCGCACGATAAGGAATCAAAGAAGTGGAGTTTTCCTAACAGTTTCGTAGCCTCTCGAAGATAAGCAATGACATCTCTGTACCGATTCGCAAGACTCTATTAAACCTTCTTACGACTAGTAACACCTATGAACCTTGAGCTCTAATACCAACTTGTCACGACCCCAGTTTCGCACCATAGGATGTCGTGATGGCACCTAGTCTCTAAGACTAGGTAAGACTAATATGTAATAATAACTTAACAGAAACAATCAAACAGAAATACTAAAGCAAGACTGAGAAACTCATATAAACTTCCAAATAGGATCTCAACCACAACACTCCCAAAACTGGTGAAACTAAGTCATAAGCTCTACAAAATAATCTAGAATGTCTACTACAACATTGTTTGAATGAGAAATGCAACAGAATGAAAAGATAAGGGAATATGACTCCGATGCTTGCAGACGCTGAGCAGGTATACCTTGAAGTCTCCAGAAATTAGCTACAATCAATCACTAACATCCATCATGGGCAAACGTAACTAGAGCTGCACAAAAAGATATGCAGAAGTATAGTATGAGTACACCACAACGGTACCCAGTAAGTATCAAGCCTAACCTCGATAGAGTATTGACGAGGCCATGTCAAGACACCTACTAGGACATAATAAAAAGAATGAATATAATAACGAGAAGTAATGGAAAACGAAGAAATAAGTGATAACGAAGCAGGTAAAAAATATAGACTAATGATAGGATTGTAAGCATACCGATAACAAGAAGGAAACAAATAAAGAGAACCACAATAGTCAAATACGGACAAAACTGATAAGACAATGAAGGATGGAAGCAACAAGAACGGTTTAACCAATAACTCTTTACAACATGAGATAATCAACAAGAATCACAAATGAGGTACCACCTCTTACACAACAAGAATCATAACCGAGGTACCGCATCGAATTCACATTTTCTTAATCTCAATCACAATCTTTCCTTATACCGCCACGTGAGCCTTATATTTAAATAGCTTTGAAAACATTATTCCTGAAATAGCTACACGGACTTTAGCCCACCTTATGATGTTGCGTGGCTTCATGTAATTCTCTTACTAGCAATATGCACATGAATCCCACCTTATGCAGTCGCATGCACATTAACCTCTTTCCTTATACCTCCGCATGTGCATCAATATCACAACACAATAAAAACTCGCACCACAAGTGCCCATATGCAATAACTTGCCAAAAATCGACAATATCAATGTTTCCACAACAATAGCCCATGGCTCAGCCACAATGTATACAAGAATATCAACAATAAAAGTGAATGTGAATTTCTCAATAAGGAATATATCTCAACAATTAATAACTTTGCCTCAATGTGAAAACGACTTCCACAACATCAACACCAATAACTCAATAAGAAGATATTTCTCAAAATAACAACTTCAATTACAATTAATTCAACAATTAAAGATGTAGCAAGGCAATAAGGAATGCAATAACTTCAACTAGGCATATAAGAGCAAAACAAACAAGTAAGAGTGTCACATCCCGAGTTTCCCACCATAGGATATCGTGATGGCACCTAGTCCCTAAGACTAGGTAAGCCAAATATGCATAGATACATAGCTGAAGTAATACCAAAAATTCAATTTAAACCTTTACACTATTGTAATAACTTAGCAGTACAATAACCAACACATCCCCAAAACCTAGTGGAACGGAATCATAAGCTCTACAAAAAAGTACAGATAGTCTCGATATACAATAATGTTTGAAACAAGAAGTAAGAAGTGATATATCTAAACAGAAGGTGACTCCGAGGCCTGCGGACATGGAGCAGGTATACCTTGAAGTCTCCAAAAGCAGCTACTCAATCAACCTCTTTCGTCCTGCACGGGCAGACGTACCTGGATCTGCACAAAAATGTGAAGAAGTGTAGTATGAGTACACCACAATGGTACCCAATAAGTATCAAGCCTAACCTCGGTAGAGTAGTGACGAGGCTATGCCAAGACACCTACTAGTACATAATAATAGAATGAAATAAAATAACGAGAAGTAATGGAAAATGGAGAAATAAGTAATATGAAACAAGTTAATAACATAGGCTAATGACAGGATTGTAAGCATAGAGATATCATAAGAGAAGCAATAATGAAAACCACAATGATCATATACAAGCAAATTTGATAAAACAAGGAAGAACAAAGCGACAAGAAGTGTTTCCACCAATAGCGCTTTACAAACATGAGATAACCAACTACCGCCTCGTATACAATAAGAATCACGATCGAGATATTGCCCTATATAAAACAAGAATCACAACTGAGGCACCGCCTCGTATTCACATTTCTCAATTTCAATCACAATCTTTCCTTATATCGCCGCGTGAGCCATACATTTAAATATTTTTGAAAACATTTTTCTCGAAATAGCTACACGCACTTTATCCCACCTTATGATGCTCTGTGGCATCAATTAATTCCCTTACAAGCAACACACACATAAATTCCACCATATGTCTGCGCATGCACAATAACCCCATACCCTTATACCGCCGCATGCACATCAATATCACATCACAGTAACAACTCGCACCACAAGTGCCCATATATCACAACTTGCCAATAATGACAAATATCAATGTTTCCACAACAATAGCCCATGACTCAACCACAATGTGTACAGGAATACAACAATAACAATTAAAAATTTCTTAACAGGAAAGATATCTCAAGAATTACCACTTCACCTCAATGTGATAACAGCTTTCACAACTATACCAATAACCCAACAATGAGAAGATGATGTGTAACCATGATATTATCACGACCCAAACCGATGGGCTGCGACGGATGCCCGAGTCCTATTTGTCGAACACCCTTAAGCATACATCTAAGATATAAACATGAATAGTGTATGTGAGGGAAACCTGCCCAAAAGACATATATAGATAGACATACGAAATACAGTGGAGCGAGCCGGCAAGGCTGCTATAGACAACTATATATACCCAAAACTGGAAGTCGACAAGGCCACATACTATCTAACTATATATAACTGTCTACAGAACTCTAATAAAAAATACAACTGTACAAGGATGGGATTGGGCCATGTCATACCCATATATGTATACAAGCATATCATACCAAAATCAAAAGCAGCTCCGGATCAAGTGGAGCACGTCAACTCTCGCTGATCGGGGATCCTAAGAAGGGGGACCGTCGACTTGCCTACCTCCACCTGTAGGTATGAAACGCAGGCCCCGAGAATAGGGCGTCAGTACGAATAATGTACTGAGTATGTAAGGCATAAAAATCAGTACATAACAGACATAGATGAAACATGGAATAAAGAATTTCGACTGTAAGTCTAAATAACTTTGTAAATCCTGAAACGTTTATAATGTCATGTACGTGCATATAAATGTCGTGTCATGCATAGGTATAGGTGTACATAATATCATCAAGCCTCTGAGGGCATCCCATCATATCATCTCGGTCACTGTTGGCAAAATCATCAACATATACCAACTTATCAGGTGGTGGTGCGTATATAACACCATAACCTTTTCCCATATCCCATATACATATATATACATATAAATATGCGTATATAACGCCATCTAGTCATGGGTCAATGTACATGTATAAATGAATAAAATGCATAGAAATATGTTAATAATCTCAATATTCCTTTCGGATAAACTTTATCAACTGGGTATCATTTTGAGACCCATAAACAGAAGATATAATTATATATCACATGTGGAATCAAGAACATAGAGACCCCTAGTATTTTTATGAATAGAGTCATTTATGAAAACTGTGCGTTTACTCGTTTCTTCTGTATAATTTGGATCATGCCAAAAAGAAAGAAGGGATAGCCTTAACATACCTGGAGTAGGGAAAAATCCGTATGATATTTTTGGAAAAGGTTGCACCGTACTCCTTTAGAATCGCAAAATCTTACGTTGCTAAGGTGCTAATAATTCTCGCTGGAATTGATTTGGTCGCAAGAAAATTTGTTGGATTGAGTTTTAGTGTCTGTTTTTGAAATGGTTTGAATTAGAAAGAAAGGTAAATGATTTTCTTACTTTATTATTCTATGTCAAATGAAATGAAACCAAGACTTGTAATAAGTCTTACACGTAAGTAGACTTATGTCTATTACACGTAAGTAGACTTGTAATAAGTCTTACTTTAGATGGCCACCTAAGACAATATGACTAAGAGTCATATGCCTTAGTAGTGGCTTGCTGCCATGCGGGGGGTTGGGGAGGTTAATCTTATCTTTTAACTCATTAATTAATTAGGTAATGTTCCGTTATCCGATAATTAACCAATTACCCACATAATTAAGAATTATCTCAAATTACTTAAAATACTACTCATTTTTAATATACTTTATACATCATACTATCATGGTCATATGGTACCTTGTATGGTACTAGTCCATAAATATTGGGTATTATAGCTCGGACCATATTTTATCCCAAATCGACAACCTTCAATGAAACTCATTTTCTTTAATTCGTGTATCCTTTACCCTTCATAGAACTTACTTATCGCTTGTTATAAATAGCAAAAATACGTTAACCACAAGATATTCTCATCCCCGAGTCTACGTCGATTAACTGAAGATGAAACTTTAACGTACGAAATAATAAGATGTAACATTCTTCCCCCCTTAGAAACATTCGTCCTCGAATGTTTAACTCCCCTAGATCTATATAACTTTGGCAGAGTCGCCTTTGTAACAATATTACTACCAAATCTTCCGGTAGAAACTCAATAATTCAACGCCACATAGGACCACAATCATCAATAACGACAATGGCCTTACACGACCAATGACAATAACTCACACATACACGTACCTTAAGGTTGTGATGTCTCAGTCGAACCCTTCTCTGGAGGAGGAAATAAGTAGGGATATCCAGACTTCATGTCTTCCTCAGCATCCAAAGTCATTTCTTCCACATAGTTGTTTCTGTAGAGTACTTTCACCAAAGCTACATTGTTAGTTTTCAATCTCCGGACCTGTCTGTCTAATATAGCAATGGGACTTTCTTCATATGATAGCAGCTCGATGACCTGAACGTCGTCAACTGACACGATTATAGAAGGATCTCTGATACATTTATGGAGCATGGACACATGAAAGACTGGATGTACAGACTCCGAGTCCGAAGGCAAGTCTAACTCATATGCTACTTGGCCTACCTTGCGTATGATCCTATATGGTCCAATGTACCGAAGGCTAAGTTTTCCTTTTTTACCGAACCTCATGACACCTTTCATCGGTGATACCTTTAGGAATACCAGTCATAAATCTGAAACTCCAAGTCTCACCGTCGATTATCCGCATAAGACTTCTGGCGTCTTTGAGCTGCTAAAAGCCTTTCCTGTATAAGCTTAATTTTCTCGATTGCCTGTTGTACCAATTCTTGTCATACTAACGTAGTTTCCCCAACATCGAACCACCCTATAGGAAACCTACACTTCCGTCCGTAAAAAGCTTTGTATATAGCCATCTGAATACTGGAATGATAGCTATTATTATATGCGAACTCAATAAGCGGCAGATGATCATCCCAACTACCCTTGAAGTCTATCACACAAGCCCGTAACATGTCTGCAAGTGCCTGAATAGTACGCTCAGCCTGTCCGTCTGTGTGGGGATGAAATGTTGTACTAAGACTTACTTGAGTCCCCAATCCTTTTTGGAAGGACCTCCAGAAGTTAGCTGTAAATTGAGCTCCTCTATCCGATATAATAGATACAGGGACACCATAAAGTCGTACTATCTCCTTAATATAAAGCCTTGCATAATCCTCTACGGAATATGTAGTCCTAACGGGCAGAAAATGGGCTGATTTTGTAAGCCTATCAACAATCACCCATATTGAATCGAACTTACGCTGGGTATGAGGTAAGCCTACGATGAAATCCATATTGATTACTTCCATCTCCAAGTCGGAATCACTATAGCCTGTAATAATCGACCGGGTTTTTGATGCTCAATCTTGACCTGCTGACAGTTAGGGCACTGAGCAACAAACTCCGCTATGTCCTTTTTCATTCCTTCCCACCAACATACTTCCCTGATGTCATGATACATCTTTGTTGCTCCTAGATTAATAGAATAACGAGAATAGTGAGTTTCTCCCATAACTTGCTGACGTAGCCCTGCGACATTAGGGATACATAATCGTTCTCGATATCTGAGGACCCCATCTTCTGTAATTTGAAACGGTGTCTTCTCCTTCTGAGGGGTGGTATCCTTATAATGTACTAACACGGGATCCTCGTACTGGCATTCCTTTACTTCAGTTACTAAAGAGGATGTTGCTGCATTATGAATAGTAATTCCAATATCACTTGAGTCCAGTAACCAAACTCCAAAACTAGCTAGCTGATGAATTTCATGGGCTATTCCCCTCTTTTCTGGCTGTAAATGTGACATGCTACCCATAGATCTACGGCTGAGGGCATCGGCTACTATGTTCGCCTTCCTCGGATGGTATAAAATATCAACATCATAGTCTTTAAGTAGCTCCAACCATCTCTTTTGACGTAAATTCAATTCCTTTTGCTTGAAGATATACTGGAGGCTCTTATGATCTGTATAGATATCAGTATGAATGCCATACAAGTAGTGCCTCCATATCTTTAGTGCATAAATTACTGCGGCTAATTCTAAATCGTGGGTCGGGTAATTCTTCTCGTTCTTTCTTAGTTGTCTAGAAGCATAAGCTATAACATTAGCATGTTGCATTAGCACGCAACCCAATCCAATGCCTGAATCATTACAATAGATAACATAACCATCGGTACCTTCTGGGAGCATTAGAACCAGTGCAGAAGTCAATCTGTCCTTCAATGTCAGGAAACTCCGTTCGCAAGCATCAGTCCATTGAAACTTTGCTCCCTTCTGAGTCAACTTTGTCAAAGGTGCTGAAAGGGAAACAAATCCCTCTACAAATCTTATGTAATAACTTGCAAAACCAAGAAAGCTACGAACCTCGGTCGGTGTCATGGGTCTAGGACAAGTCTTTACTGCCTCAATCTTTTGTGTATCAACCCGGATACCTTCACCCGAAATGATATGCCCAAGGAAAGCTACAGAGTTCAACCAAAATTCACATTTAGAGAATTTTGCATACAACTTCCTTTTTTGTAGAACTCTAAGCACAGTACGCAAATGATCTGCATGCTCAGCCTCTGAAAGAGAATACACTAATATATCATCAATAAATACAATTACAAACAGATCAAAAAAGGGCTTGAACACAAGGTTCATTAAATCCATGAATAGCGTTGGGGCATTGGTCAAACCGAATGACATAACATGAAACTCAAAGTGCCTGTATCTGGTCCTGAATGCTGTCTTCGGAATATCTTCCTCCTTAAGCCTTACCTGATGGTTCCCGGACCTCAAGTCTATCTTTAAAAAACACTTGGCACCTTGCAACTGATCAAATAAATCATCAATCCTCGGGAGCAGATACTTATTCTTGATTGTCACCTTATTCAACTTTCTATAATCAATACACATCTGTAAGGAACCATTTTTATTCCTCACAAATAACACAGGTGCTCCACACGGTGATGTACTAGGTCTGATAAAGCCTTTTTCAAGCAAGTACTTTAGTTGTTCCTTTAACCGTTTCAGCTCTGTGAGGGCCATTCTATAGGGAGGAATAGATATTGGATGAGTATCTGTTAGTAGATCAATACCAAACTCAATTTCCCGCTGTGGCAAAAGGCCCGGAAGCTCATCAGGAAAAATATCAAGAAACTCATTAACCACAGGGATGGACTGAATGGTTGGTGACTCTACTTCCACATCCTGAACCCTAACTAAGTGATAAATACAGCCCTTTATGATCATCTTCCTTGCCTTGAGATAGGAAATAAACTACCTCTCGGCGATGCCGTATTACCTTAACACTCCAAAACGGGCTCCCCTGGAAATTGAAATCGGACTATCTTTGATCTACAATCAACGTTGGCATGACAAGATGCCAATCAATCCATACCCATTATAACATTAAATTCTACCATATCTAACTCGATTAGGTCCACTACGGTAGATCGACTATGAACAACTATTATACAACCACTATATACTCGCTTAGCTACCACTGAGTCCCCAACAGGTGTAGACACCTCAAAAGGTATAACCAATTCAAGTTTTATTCCAAACTTACTAGCAATATGTAACACCCCGAAAAAATGTTTTGAAGTACTTAAGTGTAAAGCCCAGTAAAAATTTGCAAAGAAAATAATGTTTTATGGTGCCAGACTAAGCTTATGTGTTGATGATTATAGAAATTCTTCGCGGTGAGCTTGCGAGCCGCAACTCGGACCTTTTGAGTTGAACAATGCACGGGAAAGTAAAGGAAACCTTTTGGCAGAAAAGTACATTTGTTGAACTTAAATAAGTAACGATTGGGTTGTGGAGTGAAGGAAATCTTGTAGAAGAACCTTGTGGTTAAATTTGCACACCTAGTGTTTGATAAAATGCTCAAATGAGCTGAGACCATGAATATCTTCCTAATTATGGTTCAATTTTGTTATGTCTCAAATAGATTGGGATTGCTAGAATTTTCGGAATGTTGTAGTAATTTAAGGAAAGCTCAATTGAGGTATGTTGGCTAAACTTTCTCTCTTGGAATTGAACTCCATAATGTTTCCGTGAGTTTCAAAGTATGGGTTATGTATTAAAATGTGGTGGCTTGAATCGTATTTCAAATGAAATCTAGTATGCCAAATTGTGTGAGAAAATCTCAATATTCCTAAGACTCTTAATTGCTCATATGTGTACCGAAAGTCTTGATTGGGAATGTCTTATTGTTGATAACCTATAAAGATGGTTGGAAGTGAAATCAATAAATTGGGAATATAAAGTGTGGCCAACGTGCAAATAGTGAAAGTTATACTTGTGACCAATGGTGCCAATGAAATGAAATAATGTAAGAAAGATTATGAAATGAGATTTGACTCAACTATTCCAAAATTGACTTCGACAATATAATCGGCTAAAGGTTTATGAACTCAAGTGATGCCATATGTGGCTGTTTTAGCTAATGCTATGCTTTGTAAGTCTTTTTCAATGTGTTTTGCGTTCTTATATATTCATGAGTGGAAATTGTGTATGATTTTAACTTGTGCTTCGACTGCCAATCATTTTACTCCATTTATTGGAAAGAAATTGATTGTGTTTAAAGCCTTCATTACTAATGAATTTAAAGTTGTGATTTCCGAATTATTCTACTTGTTGATAATTATGATGATGATCTATGAAAGGGAAGAAATGAAAGTGTGGAATATGAAATACGGCCATTGCGCCATGAATAAAAAAAATCATATGTATGGCCAAGAGAGCCAATGAAATAATAATGTTATAAGTGGTTGAAAGTACGGATTAGGTGATATGTGGTGTGAAAGGTTATGAGATATATGTATTTATACTTTTGTTTCCAATGTGTTATGAAAACCTATGGACGGTCTATGAAATACATATTTATATTATATTATGAAAACCTATGGACGGTCTATGAAACGCATAGGTATACTGTGTTATGAAACACTATGGACGGTCTATGAAACGCATAGGTATATTGTGTTATGAAACCCAATGGACGGTCTATGAAACGCATAGGTACATTGTGTTATGAAGTACATTGTGTTATGAAATCCTATGGACGGTCTATGAAATGCATAGGTACATTGTGTTATGAAATCCTATGGACGCTCTATGAAACACATATATACATTGTGTTATGAAATCCTGTGGAAGGTCTATGAACACATAGGTACATTGCGATATGAAATCCTGTGGACGGTCTATGAACGCATAGGTACATTGTGTTATGAAATCTATTGTGATATTAAATTCTGTGGACGGTCTATGAAACACATAGGGGCATTGTGTATAAGAGGTATAGATGTACGATATGAATAAACACTATGGACGGTCTATGAAACACATAAGTATATAATATGATATTTGAACACTAAGGACGGTCTAATAAGACACATTATTAATATAGACAATAGGTGCCCCTTTTGTTGTCCTTGTTTGTACAGGTTATTTCAATTACATTATATTATGTGTTCCACATATAGATCATATGGGCATTCTATTTTGAAAGAGGATTTCTAGCTATACATACTAGTGCTATTCGACAGTACTAACGTCCCTTTTGCCGGGGGTGCTGCATCTTTAATGCATGCAGGTGTTTCTACAGTAGGTGGCATTAATCAGTGATAGGATTACACTCATTTCAGCTGATTTGGTGAGCCACACTTTATTTTGGGGTCATGTATCTTTTGTTTCTCATGTACTTTGTGGTTAAGGTACAAACGGGGCCTTGTTGCCGGCATTTTCATATTACTCTTCAGTTGTACTTAGAGGCTCCGTAGACAGGTTGTGGGTGGTATTTGATGTTGGGAATTGGATTAGAACTGTTGGTATTTGGCAACATATTTTTCATTAAATCTATAAACTCGTACTATTTTGGAAATATTGAATGATGCTGTTAATGGGAATGAAATGGAAGCGGTTAATGAAATCTCTTCAGTACTCGATTAATGGAGTACATCTCCTCTTTATTCACAAACTTACTAGCAACGAACGGAGTAACATACGATAAGGTGGAACCTGGGTCAATCAGTGCATATATATCATATGAGAAGACTGATAATATAGTTGTAACAACATCAGGCGATGACTCCTGATCCTGTCGTCCTGCCAACGCATAAATGCGGTTCTGAGGACCGCTCGAGCTAGATGCTCCACCTCTGCCTTTACCACAACTCATTGGTGCTTGTGAACCTTTCCCAGTGGGGCATACTAATGATGACAAACCAGCTACAGATCCCACTAGCTGAGCTATGCTTGCATCACCTCTTACCGGACAATCCCTCAGAACGTGGCTCGGATAACCACAAGTATAAAAAATACCCAACCCCATACGGCACTGCCCGATATGCTGCTAACCACACTGAGCACATCGTGGCAAGGGCGGCCTCATCTGACTTGACTCACCCCTATATTAAGAACCTGAGGCCCTGAATATGTGGAACAATCAAATGTCTTACCGTCAAACTAAGGGGACGCGCTAGCCGATGGCTGGGCTGGATACCTCGGATATTGTGGTCTTTGACCAACTCAAAGCTTACCAGAAGGACTCGAAGACCTTACTCTCTTAATTTGGGCCCTATCATGCTCGTGATCAGCCCTCTGCTTCTGCTTACGCTCCTTTACACCCTGAGTGTATGCCTGAATACGAGAAATATCCATGTCTGGCAAAAATGAGACCGACATAAAATCGTTAAACAAGTGCGGCTCTAATCCTATTATGAATCGGTGAACCCGATCCTCCATCTTAAATACAATAGTTGGAGAATACCTAGCCAACAAATCAAACCGAAGACTCTATTGTTGAACACTCATGTTACCCTGCCGAAGGGTCAAGAACCTATCAACTCTGGCCCGTCTAAGCTCTGGTGGCAGATAATGACGAAACAAAGCTTCTGTAAACTCCTGCCATACTGTAGGAGGGGCATTCTTTCCTCTTGACAATTCCGAAGACTCGTACCAATTAACTGCAATATCTTGGAGTCTATAGGAAGCTATCTCAACTGACCCAGTCGCAGTGGCCTTCATTACCCTCAACGTCCTCTGCATTCTATCAATAAATACTTGAGGGTCCTCGTTTGGATCTACCCCCGTGAATACCGGAGGGTCTAAATTAATGAAATCATGAACCCTTGCACTAATGGACCTATCTTCATGACCAATACCTACTTCCTGATGCCGAGCCTGTGCGGAAACTAATCGAGTTAATAGCTGAATAACATCTCTCATCTCCTGACCTGCTACATCCGGTTGAGGGGCTGAACTTACAGGGGCGGGCGCTAGAGCTGGTGCCCCTCGGTGCTCTCCTGGAGAGGGTGGGGTATGCGAAGTCTGAGATGGAATCTCACTATGAGACTCTCCCCGAGCCCTCGTCACTCATGGCGCTCGACTAGTAATCTCACCAGCCACAGACTTTCCCTTCTGGGCGGCTGTAGTCTTTGGAGGCATTGCTGAAAATATAACATATCGTTAGGAACATGAATTCTTATATCGCACGGTCTAAGATAAGAAAAGAGGATAACATCCTTTATGTCATGTAGCCTTCTGTTTATATGTGTGGTGCACAACACACCCATAAACAAGACTCTACTAGACACGGTCTGTAGACAAGCCTAGGATAGAAGAGCTCTGATACCAATTTTGTCACGACCCAAACCGATGGGCCACGACGGATGCCCGAGTCTTACCTGTCGAATACCCTTAAGCATACGTCTAAGATATAAATATGAATAGTGTATGTGAGGGAAACCTGCCCAAAAGACATATATAGATAGACATACGAAATACAGTAGGGCGAGCCGGCAAGGCTGCTATAGACAACTATGTATACCCAAAATTGGAAGTCGACAAGGCCACATACTATCCAACTATACATAACTGTCTACAGACCTCTAATAAAAAATACAACTGTACAAGGACGGGACTAGGCCACGTCATACCCATATATGTATACAAATATATCATACCAAAATCAAAAGCAGCTCCGGATCAAGTGGAGCACGTCAACTATCGCTGATCGGGAATCCTAAGAAGGGGGACTGTCGACTTGCCTACCTCTACATGCGGACATGAAACGCAGGCCTCGGGAATAGGGCGTCAGCACAAATAATGTACTGAGTATGTAAGGTATAAAAATCAGTACATAACAGACATAAATGAAACATGAAATAAAGACTTCCGACTGTAAGTCTAAATCACTTTGTAAATCCTGAAACATTTATAATGTCATGCACGTGCATATAAATGTCGTGTCATGCATAGGTATAGGTGTACATAATATCATCAAGCCTCTGAGGGCATCCTATCATATCATCTCGGCCATTGTGGGAAAAATCATTAACATATACAAACTGATCATATGGTGGTGCGTATATAACGCCGTAACCTTTTTCCATATCCCATATACATATATATACATATAAATACACGTATAGTCATGAGTCAATGTACATATATAAATGAATGGAAATATGTTAATAATCTCAATATTCCTTTCGGATAAACTTTATCAACTGCGTATCATTCTAAGACACATGAACAGAAGATATAATAATATGTCACATGGGAATCAAGAACATAGAGACCCCTAGTATTTTTATGAATAGAGTCATTTATGAAAACTGTGCGTTTTCTCGTTTCTTCTGTATAATTTGGATCATGCCAAAAATAAAGAAGGGATAGCCTTAACATACCTGAAGTATGAAAAAATCCGTATCATATTCTTGGAAAAGGTTGCACCGTACTCCTTTAGAACCACAAAACTTTACGTTGCTAAGGTGCTAATAATTCTCGCTGGAATTGATTTGGTCGCAAGAAAATTTGTTGGATTGAGTTTTAGCGTTTGTTTTTGAAATGGTTTGAATTAGAAAGAGATGTATATGATTTTCTTACTTTATTATTCTATGTCCAAATGAAATGAAACCAAGACTTGTTATAAGTCTTACACGTAAGTAGATTTATGACTAAGAGACTTATGTCTATTACACATAAGTAGACTTGTAATAAGTCTTACTTTAGTTGGCCATCTAAGACAATATGACTAAGAGTCATATGGCTTAGTAGTCGCTTGCTGCCATGTGTGGGGGAGAGGGGGAGGGGATTTTTAATCTTATCTTATAACTCATTAATTAATTAGGTAATATCCCGTTACCTGATAATTAACCAATTACCCACATAATTAAGAATTATCTCAAATTACTTAAAATACTACTCATTTTTAATATACTTTATACATCATACTATCATGGTCATATGGTACCTTGTATGATACTAGTCCATAAATATCGGGTATTATAGCTCGGACTGTATTTTATCCCAAATCAACAACCTTCAATGAAACTCATTTTCTTTAATTCGTGTATCCTTTACCCTTCATGGAACTTACTTATCGCTTGTTATAAATAAAATAAATACGTTAACCTCAAGATAATCTCATCCCCAAGTCTACGTCGATTAACTGAAGACGAAACTTTAAGGCACGAAAACGTGAGATGTAACAGATATTAAATAAGAATAACTGACAATGGAAGAGATAACATGTAACGATGACTTCAAAAAAGGATAATCAATAATGAAAGAGATAACATGCAACAATGAAGAGGCAACAACTTCAACTAATGCATGAAAACAAAATAGTGTTAACAAAGTCATTTAAGGCATGTAAGGAGAGACTATCACAAGTAAGAGTAGATTGACTATTAGAATTTAGAACATGATATAACAATTCAATTAAAGCATGGAAAGAGTTTAAGTAGCTTAAACTGGTCAAATACCATATATAACCTGTGTACCCACTCGTCACCTTGCATACACGGCTTTCACATAACATAAAAGACACAATCAATCCCAATCCTAACGGATAGTTTCCCCACACAAAATTAGACCAGATACTTACCACAAATGGGACAATTCAACCCTTGAAATAGGTTTTCATTTAAAACTCGCCTCCACACGGCTCAAATCTAACCAAAATCAACTTTATATCATCAACCACTGCGAGAGGAAACAATTACAATAAACAAAGCTTTGATCTTTACACTTTTTTCCAAAAAGTCAACAAAAATCAACCCAGAGCCCGTCCGGTCAAAACCCAGGTCCAAGGGTAGATTGCGACTACCCATAACCCCAGGAGTTCATATATATGATTAGTTTCAAAATCTGAGTCCAAGTTGACTCTCAAAACACAAATTCTTATTTTTCAAAAACTTGAAAAATAAGTACCTAAAGTTTAGAATCACTTACCTAATGTTTGTAGATGAAAATCCTCACTCCAAATCGATTCCTACCGAGTTTAGGGTTCTAAAATGATAGAATATGTTGAAAACACTTGTCTCCAAGCCCTTATGACTAGCTGCAGATGTCGCATTTGCGGCACTGGGTTCGCATTTGCGAACCCTCGCAACTGCAAATCAGGGGTCGCATTTGCGAACCCTGACAACCTCAAGATAAGTCACAATAACAACATATGCATCGCAATTGCAAAGCATGCCAATATCGCAAATATGACCAAATGATCGCAATTGCGAACCAGCCCGATGGCTTCGCAAATGCGAAGGGGAAGTCGCATTTGCGACATCATAGCCCAGGCTAGCACCTTCGCAGTTGCGTGGCTGGTGCTCACAATTGTGTTAACTGAGCACCAGCAACACCAACAATTCATTTTCAGTTCAATCTACTCTGAAACATGTCAAAAACTCATCCGAGCACTCGGGGCTCCAAAAATAACATCCACATAAGTCTAAAAATATCATACAAACTCGCTCACGCAATAAAAACACAAAAATAATATCTAAAACTACGAATCGAATACTAAAATGCATAAGTTTCAAAGTAAATTTCAAGAACTTCTAGAATTGCAACTAGTCGTTTGAATACTATCAATTCAATTCCAAAGGATACCAAATTTTGCAGAAAAGTTTTAAATAGTATAACGTACCTATTCCAAGTCCCAAAATCAAATTCCGAACTCGATAGCTAAAAGTCAGCCTACGGTCAAATTTTTTAACTTCAAATTGCCAAATTTTGACAAAACAATAAAAATCAACCTACAGACTTACAAATTAAATTCTGGGTATGCACCCAAGTCAAACATCACGATACGAAGCTATCCAAACCATCAAAATACCGTTCCGGGGTTTTTTTCCTCAAAATTCAAAATTTTGTCAACATTTCTAATCTAAGCTTCTAAGTCAAGAATTAAAGGTTCCAAAACAACCCGGAATCTTCCGGGAACAAAACTAATCAACCCCATAAGTCATAAAACTATAAACACACATGTGTGAAGCATCAAAAGGGGAACCGGGGTGTAATTACATAAAATGACTGGTCGGGTCTATACATTCTCCCCCTCTTAAAACAATCATTCATCCTTGAACGTGAATAAGGACGTAACTGAAGTGATGAATAGATGATGATAACGAGTCCGCAAGTTTTGCTCGGTTCCCCAGGTTGCCTCATCGACCAGATTAACCCTCCATTGACACTTCACTCAAGCAATATTCTTTGATCTCAACTTCCGGACCTGTGTGTCCAAGATAGCCACTGGCTCCTCAATATAAGTCAAATCCTTGTCCAATTGGACTGTGCTTAAGTCTATAACATGAGATGGATCACCATAATACTTCCGGAGCATAGAAACATGGAACACCGGATGAACTGCAGACAAGCTAGGTGGTAATGCAAGCTCGTAGGCCACATCATCGCTCCTCTCAAGGATCTCAAAAGGTCCAATATACCTTGGGCTCAACTTGCCCTTCTTCTCGAACCTCATCATACCCTTCATGGGTTCAACTCGGAGCAAGACCCGCTCTCCAATCTTAAATGCTACATCATGAACCTTCCGATCAGCATAACTCTTCTGTCTAGACTGGGTTGTACGTAGCCCATCCTAAATAAACTTGAGCTTCTCCAAGGCATATCGAACCAAATCCGTGCCAAACAACTTAGCCTCTCCCGACTCAAACCAACCAACTGGAGAACAAAACCGTCTCCCATATAGGGCCTCATAAGGAGCCATCTGAATACTTGATTGGTAGTTGTTGTTGTAGGCAAACTCCGCAAGCAGCAAGAATTGATCCCAGTAACCCCCAAAATACATAACATAGGCGTGAAGCATATCCTCTAATATCTTAATAGTGTGCTCGGACTGTCCATCCATCTGGGGGTGAAATGTTGTACTCAACTCAACCCGTGTTCCTAAGTAACGCTGCACAACTCTCCAGAAGTACAATGCAAACCGTGTGCCCCGGTCAGAGATGATAGATACCGGCACACCATGAAGTCAGACAATCTCTCGAATATAGATACGAGCCAGTTGCTCTGGAGAATAGGTAGTCGCTACCGAAATGAAAAGAGTTACTTGGTCAACCTATCCACAATCACCCAGAAGACATCAAATTTCTTTTGGGTCCGTGGGAGCCCAACAACGAAGTCCATAGTAACATGCTCCCATTTCTACTCGAGAATCTCAGGTCTCTGAAGCAAACCGACTGGCCTCGGATACTCATACGTCACTATGTATTTCTTTATTCTCCTCCACCAATAATGCTGCCTCACATCTTGATACATTTTAGCGGCACCCGGATGAATGGAGTACCGCGAACTGTGGGCCTCCTGGAGTATCAACTCATGTAACACATCCATATTGGGCACACATAACCGGCCCTGCTTCCGCAACACACTGTCATCTCCGATAGAAACCTCCTTGGCATCACCGTGATGTATCACGTCCTTATGGACAAGAAAATAGGGGTCGTCATACTGACGCTCTCTGATGCAGTCATATAACGAAGACCTAGAAACCATGCAAGCAAGAACTCAATTGGGCTCTGAAATATCTAATCTAACAAACTGGCTGGCCAAAGCAGGAACATCCATGGCTAGTGGCCTCTCTACAGCTGGTAGATATACTAAACTACCCAAGCTCTCTGCCACCACATTGTCCTTACTGAGATGATATAGAATAGTGAGCAACTTTAACCATCTTCGCTGCCTCAAATTAAGATCTTTCTATTTCAACAAATGTTGTATACTCCGGTGGTTGGTATAGACCTCACAAAGGACACCGCCAAATCTTCAAGGCATGAACAATAGCTGCCAATTCCAAGTCGGGGACCGGATAATTCTTCTCATGGACCTTCAACATTTGGGACGCTTAGGCATTCACCCTACCATCTTGCATCAACACCACTTCAAGCCCGAGACGTATCACAATACACAGTGTAAGGCCTCAAACCCGTAGGCAACACTAACACTGGGGATGTAGTCAAAGCAATCTTGAGCTTTTGAAAGATTGCCTCCCACTCCTCGGACCATCTGAAAGGAGCACCCTTCTAGGTCAATCTGGTCATAAGTGCAACAATGTAATGAGAAACCCTCTACAAAATGGCGATAATACCCAGCCAAACCAAGGAAACTCTAAATCACAGTAGCTAAAGACGGTCTGGGACAATTCTGAATTGCTTAAATCTTTTTCGGATCTACCTTAATCCCCACACTTGACACCACATGACCCAAAAACGCCACAAAATCAATCCAGAATTCAGACTTTGAGAATTTTGCAAACAACTTCTCTCTCAAGGTCTGGAGCACGGTCCTTAGGTGCTACTCATAATCTTCCTGACTGCAGGAGTATACCAAGATGTCATCAATAAACACAATGATGAATGAACCAAGATATGGTTGGAATATACTTTCATCAGGTGCATAAATGCTGTTGGGCTATTGGTCAGCCCAAATGACATGACAAGAAACTTTAATGACCATACCAAGTCCTAAAGTCAGTCTTCGGAATATCTGAATTCCGAATCGTCAGCTGATGATACCCTGACCGCAAATTAATCTTTGAGATCACTTTGACACCCTGTAGCTTATTAAATAAGACATCAATGCATGGAAATGGATACATGTTCTTCATTGTAACCTTGTTCAACTACCGATAATCAATACACATACGCATAGAACCATCCTTCTTCTTAATTAACAGAACCAGCGCACCCCACGGCGACACACTAGGTCGAATGAAACCCTTATCAAGAAACTCTTGTAACTGCTTCTTTAACTCATTCAACTCTATTTAGGCCGTGCGATATGGTGGAATAGAAATGTGTTGAGTGCCCGGCGACAAGTCAATACCAAAATCGATATCCCTTTCGGGCAACATGCCTCAAAGGTCTGATAGAAATACATCTAGGAAGTCTCTCACTATCGGAACTGACTCAACGGTAGCAGTATCAGCACTGACATCTCTCACAAAGGCGAGATATGCAACACACCCCTTCTCAACCATCCGCTGAGCCTTTAGAAATGACATAACACTGCTAGGAATATAATCCAAAGTACCCCTCCACTCTAACCTTTGTAAACCTGGCATAGCAAATATCACCATCTTGGCGTGTCAATCAAGAGTAACATGATAGGGCGACAACCAGTTCATGCCCAATATAACATCAAAATCCACCATACTAAGAAAGAATAGATCAACTCCGATCTCCAATTCACCAATAACAACTAAACATGACCGACACATATGGTACACAACAATAAAATTTCCTATAGGTGTGGACACATAAACAGAAGAACTCAAAGAATCACGAGATATATCAAAATACAGAGTAAAATAAGATGACACATATGAATAAGTAGATCCAAGATCAAATAAGCTGATGTATCTCTATGACAAAACGGAACCAAACCTGCAATGACTACGTCTGAAATAACAACCTCTGTCCTACCTAGAAAAGCATAGAATCTGGTCTCGCTTCTCCCTCTAGGGCGAGTTCTACCCGCCCGTCCCCCACCCCTTGCTGGCCGCGCGGGTAGAGCACCAACCATGCCCTGGGAAGTATGTGGACCAGACTAAATCTATGGAACCTGAGTAGTATGTGGAGTTGCACCTCTCCTGAGTCTAGGGCAGTCTCTAACAATATGATGGGTATCGCCACACTCAAAGCAAGCTCTCGATAGGTGGGGCTACTTGGATCGGGTTGAGCCTGGTTGGCTGGACTGACTGCTGAAGGCACCTCGTGTATGAGGTGCACTAGAAAGTGGCTGAGCAAACTGTGCAACGTGAGACCTCGGAATAACTGGAGCACCACTAGAAGCTGGAAGTACTGAGTGAACTGGACAACTCACATAGCCTCTACCATGATGGGATGTCGCTGCGGCGTGGCCACCAATTAATCCTCCAGTACCTCAAGGCCTCTTGTCCTCCCTGTCCTTTCACTCACAGCCCCGCAAACCCTCCAACCTCTGTGAAATCTCTACCACCTGCTGATATGAGGTATCTGTCTGTAACTATGGGTTCATGCTTAACCTAATACCATATTTGAGCCCCTTGATGAATCAACAAACTCACTCCCTAACTGTAGAAACCAAAGTAGGTGCATGTTTTGATGAATCACTGAATCTGACCGCATACTCTGACACAGACATAGTACCCTGGTGTAGCTGCTCAAACTCCGCACGCCATGCATCCCGAAGGGTTTGGGGAACAAACTCTCTTAAGAACATCTCTGTAAACTCAGTCCATGTAAGTGAAGCTACATCGGCTGGGCTACCGTCCTCGTAAACTTGCCATCACTGATCTACTGCTCCTGACAGCTGGAATGTGGTAAAAGCAACTCCACTTGTCTCTACAATACCCATGGTACAGAGAATATGGTGCAACTTCTATAGAAAATCATGTGCGTCCTTTGAAGCTAAGCCACAGAAAGTAGGAGGATGATATTTTCTAAACCTCTCATGTCTAAGCTGCTCCTTATATGCCAATGCCATAACCTTGGGCTGAATCGGAACAACGGGTTATGTCGTCAAAACCTCTGGGACCTGATTCATATGGACCCCCTGCTCTGGAGTACGGACCGCGGGAGTCTAAGCTCCTCCCTCTGTTTGTGATGTGGCTGGTGCAAGTTGAATCAATCCCGCCTGAGCTAGAGTACCGAACATGCTCAAGAACTGTGCAAGGGCCTCCTGAAGTGTAGTGGTGGCAACAGGTGCCTCGGGTGCCTACCCCCAAACTGGAGCTACTGGTCGCTCCTCTGTCGAAGCTCGGGCAGGGACTCTAGCAGCACCACGTGCCCCTCCTCGACCTCTGCCCTAGCCGCGGCCACTTGCGTCTCTAGTAAGGCGCACAGTTATTTGATCGTCGGATCCAACAGAGTGTGTCCTCACCATCTGTGAGAGAATAGAAAGATAAGGATTTAGATTTCAAAATCAACCAATTCGCACGATAATTAATAAATGAAGTGGAGTTTTTCCTAACAGTTTCATAGCCTCTCGAAGATTAGTACAGACATATCCGCACCAATCTGAAAGACTCTACTAAACCTACTTATGACTCCTAACACCTATGAACCTAAACCTCTGATACCAACTTGTCACGACCCCAGTTTCCCATCATAGGATGTCGTGATGGCACCTAGTCTTTAAGACTAGGTAAGCCAAACATGCATAGAGAAATAGTGGAAGTAATACTAAAACTTCAAATTAAACCTCTACACTTTTATAATAACTCAACAGTACAATAACCAACACTTCCCCAAAACCTGGTGGAACGGAGTCATAAGCTCTACAAGAAAGTATTGATAGTCTCGCTATACAATATTGTTTGAAACAAGAAGTAAAGAGTAATATGTCTATACAGAAGGTGACTCCGAGGAATGCGGACGTCGAGCATGTATACCTTGCAGTCTCCAGAAGCAACTACTCAATTAACCTCTAGCGTCCAACACAGGCAGACATACCTAGATCTGCACAAAATTATGCAGACCTGTAGTATGAGTACACCACAACGGTACCCAGTAAGTATCAAGCTTAACCTTGGTAGAGTAGTGACGAGGCTAGGTCAAGACACCTACTAGGAGTTAATAACATAACACAATAAAATAACTAGAAGTAATAGAAAATAGAGAAATAAGTAATATGAAACAAGTTAATAACATAAGCTAATGACAGGATTGTAAGCATAGAGATATCATAAGAGAAACAATTAAAGAGAACAACAATGATCATATACGGACAAAGCTGATAAAACAAGGAATAGCAAAATGACAAGAAGTTTTTCCACCAATAACTCTTTCCAACATAAGATAAACATCCAGAATCACCAACGAGGTACCGCCTAGTATACAATAATAATCACGATCGATGTATTGCCTCGTATATAACAAGAATCATAATCAATGTACTACCTCGTATTCACATTTCTCAAATTCAATCACAATATTTCTTTATACCACTGCCTGAGCCTTACATTAAAATAGTTTTGAAAATATTTTTCCCAAATTAGCTACAGGCACTTTAGGCCACCTTATGATGTTGTGTGGCTTCAAGTAATTCCCTTACAAGCGACACGCACATAAGTCCCACCTTATGTCGCCGCATGCACATTAACCCCTATCCTTATACCGCCACAAGAGTATCAATATCAAATCAAAGTAACAACTCGCACCACAAGTGCCTATATGTCACAACTTGCTAATAATCAACAATATCAATATTTCCACAACTATAGCCCATGGCTCAACCACAATGTGTACAAGAGTACCAACAATAACAATAAATGTAAATTTCTCAACAAGAAAGATTTCTCAACAATTACCACTTCGCCTCAATGTGATAACAACTTTCACAACTTCCATACCAACAACCCAACAATGAGAAAATATGTGTAACCATGATATTAAATAAGAATAACTCACAATAGAAGATATAACATGTAACGATGACTTCAAATAAGGATAATCAACAATGAAAGAGATAACATATAACAATGATTTCAAATAAAGATAATCAACAATTAAAGAGATAACATATAACAATGACTTCAAAGAATGATAAATCAACAACGGAAGAGACAACATGTAACACTGACTTCAAATAAGGATAAGGCAATAATGGAAGAGATAACGTGTAAAATAAAAGGGCAACAACTTCAACTAAAGTATAAAAAAATATCAAGTAAGATGTAGAACAAGTGTTAACAAAGTCATTTAAGGCATGCAAGGAGAGACTATAACAAGTAAGAGTTGATTAACTATGAGAATTTAGAACATAATATGACAATATAATTAAATCATGAAAAGCGTTTAAGTAGCCTAAACCGGTCAAATACCACATATAACCTATGTACCCATTCGTCACCTTGCATGCATGGCTTTCACATAACAAAAAGGCACAATCAATCCCAAATTCTAAGGGGTACCCCCCCTCCCCCACAAAATTAGGCCAGATACTTACCTCAACTAAGCCAATTCAACCCTTAGAAATAGCTTTTCCCTTAAGACTCGCCTCTACATGTCTCAAATCTAACCAAAATCGGCTTAATATCATCAACCAATGCAAGAGAAAACAATTACAATAAGTAAAGTTTTGATCTTTACAGTTTTCCCAAATAATCAGCAAAAGTCAACCCGGGGCTCGTTCGGTCAAAACTTGGGTCCAAGGGTAGATTCCGACTACCCATAACCACACAAGATCATATATATAATTAGTTTCAAAATTCGAGTCCTAATCGAGTCTCAAAACTCTAATTCGTATTTTTCAAAAACATGATAAGGTTTCATAAATTTCTTTGATTCACATGATTTTGATGTTAAATCTAAGATATATTGATGGAATATAGTTAGAAATAGATTAGAATCACTTACCCAGATTTTGTAGACGAAACTTCCCTCTCCAAATCACTTCCTACCAAGTCTAGGGTTTTAAAATGAGAGAATATGTTAAAAAGTCTCGCCTCCCAGCCCTTATGACCAGTTGCAGATGTCGCATTTGCGACATAGCGTTCGCATTTGTGAATCCTCACAATGGCAAATTAGGGGTAACATTTGCAAACCCTGATAGCCTCACGATAATTCGCAATTACGACATAGAAATCGCAATTACGAAGCTGACCAATATCGCAAATGCGGTCAAATGATCGCAATTGCAAACCAGCCCTCAGGCAAGCTAGCTTCACAATTGCGATAGTAAAGTCACATTTACAACATCAAAGCCCCCATTGTCACCTTCGCAATTGTAAGGCGGGTGCTCGCAATTGCGATAACTGAGCACCAACAACACCAGCAATTTATTTTCAGCTCAATCCATTCCGAAACATGTTTGAAACTCATTCGAGCCGTCGGGGATCCAAACCAAATATCCGCAAAAGTCTAAAAAATCATATGAACTCACTCGTGCAATCAAAACTCAAAATTAACATCTAAAACTACGAATCGAACACTAAAAGGCCCAAGTTTCAAAGTAAATTTCAAGAACTTCTAGAGTTGCAACTAGGCGTCCAAATCCTATCAATTCAACTCCAAATAATACCAAATTTTGCAGACAAGTTCTAAATAGCATAACAGACCTATTCCAACCCGCAAAACAAAATTACAATCCCGATAGCTAAAAGTCAGCTTATGGTCAAACTTCTAAACTTCAATTTGCCAAATTTCAGCAAAACAACACAAATCAACCTACAGACTTACGAATTCAATTCCTAACATATGCCTAAGTCAAAAATCATGACACGAAGCTATCGGAGCTATCAAAACACCGTTCCAGGGTCATTTTCACAAAAGTAAAAGTTTGGTCAACATTTATAACTTACGCTTCTAGCTCAAAAATTTGAGGGGAAACAGGGCTCAATTACACAAAATGACAGGTTGGGTCGTTACAAAGAAGTAGAAAAAGTATTAAACATGTCAGATAAGGCATGCAAGGATAGACTAATACATGTAAGAGTAGGTTAACAATGAGAATTTAAAACATGATAGGACAATTTAATCAAAGGCATGGAAAGAGTCTAAATATTCTAAACGGTCAAATACCACATATAACCCGTGTACCCACTCGTCACCTTGCGTACACGGCTTTCACATTACACAAATGACATAATCAATCCAAAATCCTAAGGGGTAGCTCCCCAGACAAAGTTAGGCAATATGCTTACTTCAATTAGGCCAACTCAACCCTCTGAAGTAGCGTTTCCCCTAAAATCTGCCTCCATACAGCTCAAATCTAACCAAAACTGACTTAATATCATCAAGCAATTCAAGGGAAAATAATTACAATAGATAAAGCTATGATCTTTACACTTTTCATTAATGGTCAACAAAAGTTAACCCAGGGCTCGCGCGGTCAAAACCTGGGTCCAAGGGTAGCTTCCGACTACCCATAACCCCATGAGTTAATATTTATGATTAGTTTCAAAATCCGAGTCCGAATAGACTCTCAAAACTCATTTTCTTATTTTTTTAAAACTTAACAATATTTCACATTTTTTCCTCTTTGATTCACATGATTTTGATGTTAAATCTAAGATATATAAATGAAATGTAGTTGGCAATTGATAAGAATCACTTACCCAATGTTTATAGATAAAAATCCCCTTTCCAATTCAGCTCCTACCGAGTTTAGGGTTCTAAAATGCGAGAATATGTTGAAAAATCCAGACTCCCATCCCTTTTGATCAATTGCAGATATTGCAATTGCGACATGGGTTTACAATTGTGAACCCTCGCGATTGCAAAGGATTCCTCGCAATTGCGGCCTCTGACATCCTAAGAGGAGGTCGAAAATGCGACATTGGGTTCGCATTTGCGAAGTCTATCCTCGTCGCAAATGCGACATTTTTGTTGCAAATGCAAACTAACTAATTCCCGAGTTACTTCGCAATCGCAAACTAGGTATTGAAATCTCAAACCACCCCTCTGCTAAGCTCGCAATTGCGAACCCGGTGTTCGAAAATGCGACACTATGTAACACCCCGGAAAAGTTTGAAGAACTTTAGTGTAAAGCCCGATAAAATTTGCAAAGAAAATAATATTTCCGGTGCTCGGACTTTTTGGGTTGAACAATGCACGAGAATGAAAAGGAAAATTTTTGGCAGAAAAATATAATTTTGCGGTCCATTATGCAACCGCAGAATCACTTTGCGGGCCGCATAATGACCGCAGAAGTGAGCAGGAAAAGGGCCAGTACGGGGAAATTATGCTGTCGATTATGCGATCGCATAACTGTTTTGCGGTGCATTATGCGATCACATAACAGTTATGCAGACCGCATAGTGACCGCATACACAGACAGATTCTGGCCAACTTTGGACACCAATATGCGACCGATATGCGGTCCGCATAACCATTATTCGGTCGCACATGCGACCGCAGAACCTGTTCCTGAGCTTCATTTTTGGGTTTTTAAAACCCGACCCTACTTCATTAAATACACATTTTGGGCCATTTTGAGAGATAATCTGACATTTTAGAGTGAGAGAAGGTGCCCTAGAGTGAGAAGGTGTTCTCCAATAATTGTTCTTCAATTCTTGCCCATGTTTTGGAAGATTGAGAAGGGAAATTCACTAGGTCTTCATCCTAGAGGTAAGATTCTATACCCTAACCCTCAATTTCGAATTTTGTGTAGAAATGGATAATAAGAAAGATCATTTCTGGGCAAGAGGGTTGGTTATTTTGCATGCATATGTTATCAAAGGGTGTAGAAAGATTGTTGAGCTAAAAATAGTAAAGGTTGGGTTGTGGGATGATGGAATCCTCCATGAAAGGACCTTGAAACCTTAATGCACATCTAGTGTTTGATAAAATGCTCAAATGAGCTAGAGCCATGATCATCTTCCTAATTTTGGTTCAATTTGTTATATTTCTAAAATAGATTGAAGTTGCTAAGAATTCCGGAACATTTAGAGTGTAAGGAAGCTCAAGTGAGGTATGTTGGCTAAACTCTCCTCTTATAATTGAATCCCACGAAATCCATATAAATTATGCAAGTTTCGAGTGATTCATTATGAAATTGGCTATTCCGAGTAAGATTGGGTTGAACGATATATGTTCAATAAGCATCACAAATGCCCTATCCATGTTATGTTACTAATTGAGGATGTGTTAAAATATGGGCTGTGCATTAATAATGTTTCAACTTTAAGTCAAGTTCAAATAAAGGCTATTATGCCACATTTTGTGAAATATCTCTATGTGCATTAGACTCTAAATTTCTCACATGTGTAGTACACACTTTGATTTGAATTGTGTTTGTTGTTGATGACGAGGATGATATTTGAAATTGATAATGTGAGCATGAAATAATGAATATGGCCAACGTGCCAAGAATGATCTTATAATTAAGGTCACTAGTTCCAATGAAATGAAAAGATGTGAAAGTATAATGAAATGCGATGATTGATATAAAAAGGTTGATGTCTCAAATAAGACGGCCTAGCCGATCGGGTCGTGATCGGACCCGTGCTAAGATTACAGTGGTACTGGTTTTGTGAATAATGGTATTTTGGACAATGGTATATCAATAATAAAAATCTCCTAATGTGAAATATGGTAATTAATTTGAACACTGTCATGATCCTAAATCGAGGTTTGATGTTAATAAAGGTTTTCATTGATATTATGATAATCTTGTTTGTACTAATTGTCATTCTATTGAGAGACTGTTTAGTTATACATACTAGTGCTATTCGACGGTACTAACGTCCCTTTTTCCAGGGGCGCTACATCTTTAAATGGATGCAAGTGGTTCTATAGCAGGAGATATTGATCAGTGATAGCAGTACACCTTCTTCCCAACTGACTTGGTGAGCCCCACTTCATTCCGGGGTCATGTATCTTTTGTACTTTGTGTATTCGGTTTGAGGTATAGCCGGGGCCTTATTGCCGGTATAATCATTGTACTCTTCCTTATCTATAGAGGCTCTGCAGACATAGTGTGGGTTGTGTATTGGTGCTGGGAAAGACAAAATATGTTATGTTATGGTTGTATTATTCGTCAATTGAGACTTTAAAAATGATGAAGTTATTGAAAATGAATTGGTATTGTATACATGAACACATTTTTGTTTAATTAATGATAATATGTATTATCTCTATTCGTGGATGAGTTTGGGTAGAATGAAATCTAACAGGCTTGCTCAGTCAGGTTCACTCGGTTGAGTGCCGGTCGTGCTCCTCGGTTTTGAGGCGTGACAAACTTGGTATCAGAGCCTATGGTTTTAAAGTATCATAGGATGTCTTGGAGCCGTGTCTAGTAGAGTCCTTATTATCGGTGCGTTGTCGACCACATCTATAATTAGGATGCTACATGGTCATTTAGGAATAATACCCTTCTTTCATGTTCTTGATTGTGCGATAAAGCTGGTTGTAAGATTGTTCCTCCTTTAACTCCTGCGTTACTCTAATTTTCAATACATGGCACCTAAAAAGAAGGTAAGAACTGGCTAAAGAGCCAATGTCACCCCAGGAGTGACAGTTGACCCAATAATTGATGATGCGTGTGAGCACCCGAGGAGTGAGAATATTCCTCCAGTTACTACACTGCCTGACTCTACTACAACTGATCAGACCGCACCTGTCCCTACACCTACAGAAGGTGCGACAGTTCCTCCAACTGATATTCCAGTTCTACCTCCAGCTCCAACTTCCGATTCTGGTGTGTCTGATATTGATATTAGGGGAGCCATACAAATGTTGACACATTTAGTGGCTTCTCAGGCCTAGAGATCGAGTGTTGGACCTACTTCTTCTAGTTATCCAGGGGAATCTGCTAGTTCCAGGGTGAACAAGTTTCTTTAGTTAGATCCTCCAGTGTTTACGGGTGCTGGTACCGAGGAGGACCCCCACGAATTCATTGATGAGATGCACAAAACTCTCTGGGTTATGCATGCTACAGACACGGAGGGAGTAGAGTTGGCCTCCTACGGTCTGAAAGGGGTGGCCTATTCTTGGTTTGAGTTGTGGGAGGAATCCCGTGAGGAGGGAAGCCCTCCAGCAAGGTGGGGTGAGTTCACAGATGCCTTTATGGATCATTTCTTGCTTGCTGAAACTAAGGCAGCTCGTGCCGCTGAGTTTGAAAGCCTGAAGCAGGGTAGTATGAATGTGTGGGAGTACCATATGGAGTTTGTACGCCTGTCCAAGTATGCTATTCACATGTTGCCCACTATGGACGCTAGAGTGCGCCGGTTTGTACATGGCCTTAGCCCCTTGGTTATCAATGAGGCCTCTATAGCTGCCTTGAATTCCGATATGAACTATGGTAAGATAGTGGCATTTGCTCACGCCACAGAGACCCGCAAATTAAAGAATAGAATGGAGCTTGAGAGTAACAGCAAGGCCTGATCCGCGGCAACTTTGGTGGTTCTTCCGGTGGTGGTAGTGGTAGGTCAGCATTCGGGGGAGTGTCATCAGGACCATCCCAATCATTCGCCCAGTCTTCGATGGGTGCACAATCATCTGGACCCAGTCAGGGCAACAGGGGAACCCACCAGCAGGGTTGGCCCGATAGAAGGTTTCAGCAGCGGAGGCTCCCATGCCCTAAGTGTGAGAGGATGCACTTTGGGTCCTGTTTCATGGACCTACCAGTATGCTATGGGTGTCGTTTGCGGGGTCACATTCAGAAAGATTGCCGCTCATCCTGCAGAAATATGGGTAGAGGCGCGACACAGCCAGCTAATTCTGCAGCTACTACATCCACAGCACCTCCAGCTCGAGGTACCCCAGTGCTCGCGGGGCATGGTGCAGCTAGGGGTAGTGCACAGAATTCGAGAGGACCCAGCAGATTTTATGCTATGCGGAGACGTCGAGAATCAGAGGCTTCTCCAGGTGTTTTCACAGGTATATTGACTGTCCAATCTCATAATGTATATGCTCTTATTGATCCCGGTTCCACTCTATCATATGTCAAACCTTATGTTGCTAAGGAATTTGGGATAGAACCAGAACAGCTTTATGAGCCGTTCTCTGTATCTACTCCAGTTGGTGAGTCTATTTTAGCCACGCGGGTTTATAGGGATTGTGTTGTTACGTTGCGTGGTCGAGACACCTTGGCCGATCTTATTGAATTGAGAATGGTTGATTTTGATGTGATAATGGTTATGGATTGGCTTTACTCTTGTTTTGAAAAGCTTGATTGCCGAACCAGAACTGTTAGGTTCGAATTTCCATATGAACCAGTTATTGAGTGGAGGGGTGATGATGTGGTGCCAAAAGGTAGGTTTATTTCTTATCTTAAGGCCACGAAAATGATCAACAAAGGATGTATTTACCATTTGGTCCGGGTTACGGACTCTGATGCCGAGGCTCATACACTTGAGTCCGTGCCTGTTGTAAATGAATTTCCAGGAGTCGTTCCGGATGAACTCCCTGGGATCCCACCAGACAGGGAGATTGATTTTGGGATTGATGTGATGCCAAATACACATCATATATCTATCGCACCCTACAGAATGGCACCAGCAGAATTGAAGGAGCTAAAGGAACAATTAAGAGATTTGTTAGAAAAGGGTTTCATCCGGCCGAGTGTGTCGCCTTGGGGCGCACCGGTCCTTTTTGTAAGAAAGAAAGATGGGTCACTGAGAATGTGTATTGACTATCGGCAGCTTAATAAGGTCACAATCAAGGATAAGTACCCACTGCCAAGGATAGATGACTTGTTTGATCAATTGCAAGGTGCTAGGTACTTCTCCTAAATTGATTTAAGATCCGGGTATCACCAATTGAAGATCACGGAGCGGGATATTCCGAAAACAGCTTTTAGCACCCGGTATGGGCATTTTAAATTTTTGGTGATGACGTTTGGGCTAACAAATGCCCCAGCAGCCTTCATGGATCTTATGAATCCAGTTTTTAAGCCATTCCTCGACTCCTTTGTGATAGTGTTCATTGACGATATTCTTGTATATTCACAAAGTCAGGAGGACCATGCCGATCATCTCAGGGTAGTTCTGCAAACCCTGCAGCAGCACCAGTTATATGCAAAGTTTTCAAAGTGTGAATTTTGGCTTGAATCGGTTATATTCTTGGGTCATGTAATTTCTAGTAAAGCAATTAAGGTTGATCCTCAGAAAATTTCAGCTGTGAAGAATTGGCCGAGGCCTACAACTCCAACAGAAATTCACAGTTTCTTAGACTTGGCTGGATATTACAGAAGGTTTGTGGAGGGGTTTTCTACTCTTGTCTCTCCATTGACTAAATTGACGCAGAAGGCAATTAAGTTCCAATGGTCAGGTGCTTGTGAAAAGAGTTTCCAGGAATTGAAAGCAAGATTGACTACGGCGCCGGTGTTAACCCTACCAGAAGGTATAGATGGATTCGTGGTATATTGTGATTCTTCAAGAATCGGGCTTGGGTGTGTATTAATGCAACATGGGAAGGTGATAGCTTATGCTTCTAGGCAACTGAAGAATCATGAAAAGAACTATCCATCACATGATTTAGAACTTGCGGCAGTGGTTTTTGCATTGAAAATTTGGCGTCATTATATATATGGTGTCCATGTGGATATATTCACGGACCATAAGAGCCTTCAATATATTTTCAAACAGAAGGAATTGAATCTGAGGCAGAGAAGATGGCTTGAATTACTCAAGGATTATAACATTGATATTTTATATCATCCAGGGAAGGCTAATGTTGTGGCAGATGCTCTTAGCCGAAAATCTATGGGTAGCTTAGCACACTTGGAATCAAAGGCCATTGGCCAAAGAAGTTCACCTATTGGCTAGTTTGGGAGTTCATCTTATGGACTCTAGTGAAGGAGGAGTAATTGTGCAAATAGGGCTGAATCATCGCTTGTTGTGGAAGTCAAAGAGAAATAATAGAACGACCCATTATTGGTTCAATTAAAAGAGGGGATTCATAAACATAAGACCATGGCCTTTTCTCTTGGCATGGATGATGGTACACTAAGGTACCAAGGGCGACTATGTGTTCCAAATGTGCATGGTCTCCGTGAAAGAATTTTGACTGAAGCTCACACAACTAGGTATTCCGTGCACCCAGGTTCTACAAAAATGTATCATGATCTTAAGGAAGTCTATTGGTGGAATAATATGAAGAGGAATATGGCAGACTTTGTGGCAAGATGTCCGAATTGTCAGCAAGTGAAGGCCGAACACCAAAGGCCCGGTGGGTTGGCACAAAATATAGAAATTCCAATGTGGAAATGGGAAATTATTAATATGGACTTTGTGGTAGGATTACGCGCACTCCGCGCAAGTGTGACTCAATTTGGGTGATTGTGGATCGACTCACGAAGTCAGCGCACTTTTTGCCGGTTAAGTCTACCAACACAGCGGAGCAGTATGCTTAGTTATATATCAAAGAAATAGTCAGGTTGCATGGCACCCTAGTTTTCATCATTTCTGATCAGGGAGCACAATTCACTACTAATTTTTGGAAGAAATTTCAGCAAGGTTTGGGTACTCAGGTGAATCTTAGTACAGCCTTTCACCCGCAGACTGACGGGCAGGCAGAGCGGACTATTCAAATGTTTGAGGATATGTTGCGTGCTTGTGTGCTAGACTTCAATGGTAGCTGGGATGATCATTTACCACTTATAGAATTTGCATACAATAATGGGGAAGCAGAGTTAATAGGGCCAGACCTTGTGCATCAGGCTATGGAAAAAGTTAAAATAATTAAGGAGCAGTTGAAGACTGCTCAGAATCGTCAGAATTCCTATTCAGATGTTCGTCGTAGGGATTTGGAGTTCAAAGAAGTTGATTGGGTATTCTTAAAAGTTTTCCCCATGAAAGGGGTAATGCGATTTGGTAAGAAAGGAAAATTGAGTCCGAGGTATGTCGGACCGTACAAAATCATTCAAAGGATCAGTGAGGTAGCATACAAGCTTGAGCTACCACCTGAGATGTCATTAGTACACCCGGTTTTTCATGTGTCTATGTTAAATAAAGTAGTTGGAGATATGACACTCATTGTTCCGGTTGAGACTATTGAGGTAAATGAGAAATTGACTGATGAAGAAATTCCTGTTGCCATTCTTGATAGGCAAGTCCGAAAGTTGAGAAATAAAGAAATTACATCCGTAAAAGTGCTATGGTGAAACCAACAAGTTGAAGAGGCTACTTGGGAGGCCGAGGAAGAAATGAAGAGAAAGTATCCTTATTTGTTTGAATGACCATGTATTTATAAAGTTGTGATCTACGAAAAAAATTCTAAGAGTTGCTTTCTATAAATTACGTATGATTTGTACATTTGATGTTAAGGGTGTTCCGTTCTGGTAATATAATTGCATGTGAGGCCACAGTTGGTGTTGTTTTGTATTATGTTACGTTGTTGTATTATGTATATGCTGTTAGGATGTATTTTTGGGGCTCTCTGACAGGTGGATAGGCCTAATTACAAAGGAAACTCTGACGAAAGTTTTGGAAATTTAGGGAGTTAGTCAAATATGGGGTTGCTGGTATGTGTTATGAAACAAACTGAGTTGCATAAGATGCTAATGACAGATGATTACCCTCATTCGAGGACGAATGATCCTAAGCGGGGGAGAATGTAACACCCCGGAAAATTTTGAAGAACTTTAGTGTAAAGCCCGGTAAAATTTGCAAAGAAAATAATGTTTCATGGTGTCGGACTAGGCTTATGTGTTTGAGGATTTTATGGTGCCGGACTAGGCTTACGTGTTTGAGGGTCGGACTTTTTGGGTTGAACAATGCACGAGAATGAAAAGGAAAATTTTTGGCAGAAAAATAAAATTCTGCTGTCCATTATGCGACCGCAGAATCACTCTGCGGGCCGCATAATGGCCGCAGAAGTGAGCAGGAGAAGGGCCAGTCCGGGGAAATTATGCGGTCGATTATGCGACCGCATAACTGTTTTGCGGTGCATTATGTGATCGCATAACAGTAATGCGGACCGCATAGTGATCGCATACACAAACAGATTTTGGCCAACTTTAGACACTAGTATGCGACCGATACGCGGTCCGCATAACCATTATGCGGTCGCATATGCGACCGCAGAACCTGTTCCGGAGCTTCATTTTTGGGTTTTTAAAACCCAACCCTATTTCGTTAAATACACGTTTTTGGCCATTTTTGAGAGATAATCTGACATTTTAGAGTGAGAGAGGGTGCCCTAGAGTGAGAAGGTGTTCTCCAATAATTGTTCTTCAATTCTTGCCCAAGTTTTGGAAGATTGAGAAGGGAAACTCACTAGGTCTTCATCCTAGAGGTAAGATTCTACACCCTAACCCTCAATTTCGAATTTTGTGTAGAAATGGATAATAAGCAAGATAATTTCTGGGCAAGAGGGTTGGTTATTTTACATGCATGTGTTATCAAAGGGTGTAGAAAGATTGTTGAGCTAAAAATAGTAAAGGTTGGGTTGTGGGATGATGGAATCCTCCATGAAAGGACCTTGAAACCTTAATGCACATTTAGTGTTTGATAAAATGCTCAAATGAGCTAGAGCCATGATCATCTTCCTAATTTTGGTTCAATTTGTTATATTTCTAAAATAGATTGAAGTTGCTAAGAATTCCGGAACATTTAGAGTGTAATGAAGCTCAAGTGAGGTATGTTTGCTAAACTCTCCTCTTATAATTGAATCCCACGATATCCATGTAAATTATGCAAGTTTCAAGTGATTCATTATGAAATTGGCTATTCCGAGTAAGATTGGGTTGAACGATATATGTTCAACAAGCATCAAAAATGCTCTATCCATGTTATGTTATTAATTGAGGATGTGTTAAAATGTGGGATGTGCATTAATAATGTTTAGACTTTAAGTCAAGTTCAAATGAAGTCTAATATGCCAAATTTTGTGAAATATCTCTATGTGCATTAGACTCTAAATTGCTCACATGTGTAGTACACACTTTGATTTGAATTGTGTTTGTTGTTGATGATGAGGATGATATTTGAAATTGAAAATATGAGCATGAAATATTGAATATGGCCAACGTGCCAAGAATGATCTTATAATTATGGCCACTAGTGCCAATGTAATGAAAAGATGTGAAAGTATAATGAAATGCGATGATTGATATAAAAAGGTTGATGTCTCAAATAAGACGGCCTAGCCGATCGGGTCGTGATCAGACACCATGCCGCACACATGGTGGTGATTGTGCTGGAAATTATAATTGAAATGGTAATTGTGGTTGATGTTCCTAATGAGATGGCCTATCCGATCTGGTCGTAATCGGACTCCGTGCTAAAGATGGTGGTATTGATATCGAGAGAAATTGTGGTTGATGTCTCTAATGAGATGGCCTAGCCGATCGGGTCGTGATCGGACCCGTGCTAACAGTACGGTGGTACTGGTTTTGTGAATAATGGTATTTTGGACAATGGTATATCAATACTAAGAATCTCCCAATGTGAGATATTGGAATTAATTTGAACACTATCTTGATCCTAAATCGAGGTTTGATGTTAATAAAGGTTTTCATTGATATTATGATAATCTTGTTTGTATTAATTGTCATTCTATTGAGAGATTGTTTAGTTATACATACTAGTTCTATTCGACGGTACTAACGTCCCTTTTGCCGGGGCTCTGCATCTTTAAATGGATGCAGGTGGTTCCACAGCAGGAGATATTGATCAGTGATAGCAGTACACCTTCTTTCCAGCTTACTTGGTGAGCCCCACGTCATTCCGGGGTCATGTATCTTTTGTACTTTGTGTATTCGGTTTGAGGTATAGCCGGGGCCTTGTTGCTGGTATTATCATTGTACTCTTCCTTATCTATAGAGGCTCCGTAGACATAGTGTGGGTTGTGTATTGGTGCTGGGAAAGACAAAATATGTTATGTTGTGGTTGTACTATTCGTCAATTGAGACTTTAAAAATGATGAAGCTATTGAAAATGAATTGGTATTATATACATGAACACATTTTCGTTTAATTAATGATAATATGTATTATCTCTATTCCTGGATGAGTTTGGGTAGAATGAAATCTAACAGGCTTGCTCAGTCGGGTTCACTCGGTTGAGCGCTGGTCGCGCTCCTCGGTTTTGGGGCGTGACACACTAGAGGCATCAGCACACCAGATTTATGTTTTCAGTTCAAACCATTCTGAGACGTGTCCGAAACTCATCCGAGCCCACGGGGCACCAAACCAAACATCCAAACAAGTCTAAAAACATCATACGTATTGCGCGCACGATCAAAACGTAAAAGTAACATCTAGAACTACAAATCAGATGCCAAAATGCATGAATTTCAAAGTAAAGTTCAAGAACTTCTAGATTTGCAATTAAGCATATGAATCCTATCAAATCAATTCCAAACGATACCAAATTTTGCAGAAAGGTTCTAAATAGCATAACAGACCTATTCCAAGTCCCAAAACCAAAATATGATCTCGATAGCAAAAAGTAAACCTGCAGCCAAACTTCTAAGCTTCAAATTGCCAAATTTCAGTAAAACAACACAAATCAACCTACGGACTTCCGAATTCGATTCTGGGCATACACCCAAGTCCAAAATTCCGATATAAATCTATAGGAGCCATCAAAACACTGTTTTGGGGTCTTTTTTCGAAATGTCAACTGTTGGTCAACATAAACAGCTTAGGCTTTAAAGCTAATAATCAAAGGGTCCAAATCAACTCGAAATCCTCCCAGAACAAAACTAATCCACCTCATAAATCATAAAACCATAAACACACATGTGTGAAGCATCAAAAGAGCAAACGGGGCACAATTAAACAAAATGACTGGTCCGGTCGTTACGAAACACTTTACCAAATTTATTAATAACGATGGTAATTGTAAGGAAAAATTCAGTTTTTGTAGTTAAAGCCATTGTTCTGATAATAAGAGAAATAGGACAACTACATTATGGAGGCATATGACTGGTGTTTGTAGAAAATCCCCTTTTAGATTCATTGACACGAAGCAATCGATACTTAGGTCTTTTCCTATTAAAGGAGGGGGACAATGGGGTACTAATGATACTTGTAAGCTGAAAAGGGTTGTGTATAATGTAAATAAAGTGAGAAAAGCTATCACGGAATTTGTAATCATTGATGAACAACCTTTTAAAGTCATTGAGGGGGAAGTTTTAAGAAATTGATATAATTTGTTTTGCCTAACTTTGAGTTATCCACTCGTTTGATTGTTGTTAGGCAGTGTTTGAAAATTTATCACGAAGAAAAAGAAAATCATAGAAAGCTTATCCAGAACTAGCATGTATGTCTCACTAGTAATACATGGACATCACTCCAAAAACAACTTATATGGTTATAATTTCCCATTCGATTGATGATAATTAGAACTTGAATGAGAAGATTCTTAACTTTTTCAAGTGGATTGAGGTTTGTCTATTAGATTGGGGGATCGAAAACCCATTCACTATGACCCTATATAATACAAGTGCTAATGATGCTGCGATTAAAAAAATGAAGCGTAGGATTAAGGATTGGAAAGTAATCATCGTGAGAAATGACTTTTTACCTGTGAGATGTAATGCTCACATTCTGAATTAAATTATAAAAGAAGGGTTAAATGATCATAATGAATCCATTTCTCGGGTCAGTAAAGTTGTGAAGTATGTTAAATCCCCTCCTACAAGATTTGCTTCCTTTAAGTCGTTTGTTAAAAAGGTGAAGAAAAATAGTAATGGTCTTTTGAGTTTAGATGTTGAAACTAGGTAAAACTCGACATATATGATGTTTAGTGCAGCTATTAAATTTGAAAAGGCCTTTTCAAGCATGTATAAATGATGAATATAAGTCTCAAAAGCATTTTACAGGAATGACTGGAAGATGAGGGTCATGATCCAATTCCCACCATAGGTTGTGATGGTGCCCAATGTTGCCGTTAGGCAAGCCAACAGTGAACGATCAACTTACTTGTCATTTTTAGACTCTTAATCGTGTGCTTTATAAGTCAATGAAGTTAATTGAAGAAACCATAGAGACATTCTTACGTTCTTGCTAAGCCATAAAGTATAAATTAAACATAATTAACAGAAATGATATGTCACGACCCAAAATCCATTAAGGTCGTGATGGCGCTGGACACTACTATCAGGCAAGGCAACAATAAATACTAGATTTGATCATCATCTTTAATGCTTTTGAAATCATATTTTCCTTCAAATTAAATAGTAAAGGATGAGATTTTTCATAATAAATAATAATATTTTTATCAATTTTAATACTGAACGCCCATAATCAATCCCAAAACCCAGTGTCACAAGTAAATGAGCATTTACTAGGGGATAAAATAAAATACAATAACTGTCTGAAATACAAATTTGGACAGAAAAGAAAAAAATACAAATACTCTGAAGGAGACTCTGCTGGCAGTGAATCGTCTCACAAAATGCAGCTCACCTAAGTCCCCGTATCAACCACGCCGCTGCACCCCCAAGGCCAAAAATATATATGTGTTTGCTCAATAAAATGTGCAGCAAGTGTAGTATGAGTATGTAAATCAACGCGTACCCAGTAAGTATCTCGTCTAATCTCGAACAAGTAGTGACGAAGGGTCAACTCGGACACTTACTATGGGCTATATTTAATATACCAATAATATAATTTAAGTATGGATCACGAAGAGCGGCTATAAGCCCAATATCATGAAATGAGCAAACAATGTTTTTGTTAATAAGATATTTCCAAATTCTCATTTCATCATTTATCAATTTATCTCAGACCAGGGAGGCAATATCATTATTTAAAATTTTCAAGGCAAGCAATACAAGCATGCGCAAATCATGTTGAGGTCGTACGGCCCGGTCCAACAAATATTTAATCTGCCGAGGCGAACTACCCGCTCCCATGAGAGTAGTAGGAAATACCCCACTCGCGAATCATACGTGCGACACGGTCAAACATAAATTTAACATTAAAATCATATATCTTTCTTGATTCCTTTCAAAATAAGGGAAAATTCAGTTGTTATATTATTCCTCAATTCTTTTCGAAATTACGAAGTTCAAATGGAACCTTTTAAATCTTAAGTTCTTCATTTTCAACTTTTTTTCAAAATAGTTAATAAGCAGACTCAATCTCGCTCCCTCTCAAGGCAAACAATAAAGATAAATCAGAAACAATATGAACAAAGCATGATGTGAGCCTAAAACTACCCGGACGTAGGCATAGCTAGTAGCTATGTACGGACTCTCGTCACCACGTGCGTACGTAGCCCCCACAAATAGAAGCACACAATAATTTAGTTCACCTATGGGGTTAATCCCCCCTTACAAGGATAGAAAGGAGACTTACCTCGTTCCGAAGTTCCATAATCGGTTTCCGAGCCCTTCAAACAACTCGAATCGATGCACAAAGCCCCAAAACTAGCCAATAATTATGCAAACCCATTAATATATACTCAATATATTCCAATTTATAACAATTTCTAACCCCGATTGAAAAGGCGATAAAAATCACACTCGGGCCCACATGCCCGGATCCCAAATATTTTCGAAGATAAACTTTACCCACAACACCACGAACTCAAATATATAAATTATTCTCAATTCCATGCCCAAATTCGTGGTCGAAATCCAAAAATATAAATTTCTAGGTTTTCTTCCAAATCCCAAAATTCCTATAAATTTTCATATCTAAATCCATATATAAACCATGTATTTAACTCACAATGAGAAGAAATTACTTACCCCATAGTAGATGATAAAAATGACGCTCCAAAATCGCTCATATGGAAGAAATGAAGTGAAAAGGAGCCAAATCCCCGATTTTAAAAGAACACCGCCCAGGCCCTTCCACTTCGCGATCGCAGAAATCACCTCGTGATCGCGAAGGCCAACAACCAGCTTCCCAAAAGCTTCTTCTTCTCGAACACAAACTTTCCCACGCGTTCGCGATATACAACAATCCAAAACAATGTGATCGCAGACCAAACTTTGCGAACACGAAGACGTGATTACCCAGCTCAGAACTCCCTCTTAGGCGATCGCGCGTCCACTTCCGCGATCGCATAGAACATCTGACCCCTCAAGTCCAATTTGCTCTTCGCTATCGCGTCCTCAATTCCGCGATCAGGATGCATAACCGATACACGAGAAACCAGCAATCATAAATTTTAAGGAAAATGGTCCGAGGCCATCCCGAAACACACCCAAGGACCCTAGGACCCCGTCTAAACACACCAACCTATGCCATAACATAACACGGACCTGCTCGAGGCCTCAAATCACATCAAACAACGTCGAATTCATGAATCACACCACATTCCAAGCTTAATGAACTTTAAAATTTCAAACTTCTACATCCGATGTCGAAACCTATCAAATCACGTCCGATTAACCTAAAACTTTGCACACAAGTCACGTTTGACATTCCAGACCTACTCCAACTTCCAGAATCGGATTCCGACCCCGATATCAAAAATTCCACTTCCGATCAAACTTCTCAAAAACCTTCAAATTTCTAGCTTTAGCCAAATGACTCCAAAATAACCTACGGACCTCCGAATCCACTTTCAGACGCGCTCCCAATTCCAGAATCACCATACGGAGTTATTCCCAGACTCGGAATCCCAAACGGACATCGATAACATTGAAATACACCTCAACCCAAATTTATGAAATTCTTCCAAAATGCCAATTTCCAATATAGGCGCCAAAACGCTCCCGGGCCTTCCAAAAACCAATCCGGACATACGCCCATGTCCGAAATTATCATACAAACCTGTTGGATCCTTCAAATCCCGATTCCGAGATCGTTTACTCAAAAATCCAACCTTAGTCAATTCTTCCAACTTAAAGCTTCCAAAATGGGGATTTTCTTTCCAAATCAACTCTGAACTCCCTGAATCTAAATTCCGACTACGCGTAGTAGTCATAATACCTGAAGTGAAGCTGCTAATGGCCTCAAACCGCCGAACGACGCGCTAGGGCTCAAAACGTCCGGTCGGGTCGTTACATTCTCTCCCACTTAAACACACGTTCGTCCTCAAACGTACTAAGAACTGGGCTAGAGTTGTCCGAAATCACTGTTTAGCACCTCATGCACCTACCCGTGCTACCACAACTCAGTTGAGCACACTAGCTCGAGCAAATCTGAAGAATTCCCTTTTTGTTTAGTCAAATTAGCCTTAAAGCCTAGTTCCAACATCCGGAATTCTCTGCTAGGCCTGCTTCCAACATACGAACACCGTATCAATCGCCACATGATGTACCAGAACATGACTGTACCTTTGCTGAATTCGCACCATGCACCGCAACATTCGCCTAACCATAATAACATTCTCTGATCGTAATAGTCAACATTCCTCGAATATGATGTTCACCACGCACCTCGTGACATATATAAGTCTGGTTCCAACTCTTGCAATACCGCCACGACAGAGAAGATGTGTAGAACTCATAGCCACCTGCCGAATTACAATTTATGGAGTCTCTCCTCCCGACAAGAACCATTACTTCACTCTGGACTGGATAACAATATTTACTCTTTAATGAGCTTCCTATAAATCTAATCGCACTGATCCCAGGTCCAATAATCTAGTCTCACCCAATACAAGCTGCTGAGGAAATAAGCCACCTCAGACACTGCCAAAAGTCTCATATGATGCCATAACATGCCAACAAGCTACAAACTCGAATGTGATACATAAGGAATCGAACTTTGGAAGGAACCACTCAGCCCACGTAACTAATTTAAACAATCGTAAGGATGTTATGAATCTTCCTCAAAAATTGAGAAGCAAAACAAACAATAATAGATAGGGGAAACTGTACTTATGAGATAGACTGCTCATTATTACAAAATACCTGAATATCAGCCACAAGCACGCTAAGTGCATAATACCATCCCTGGGGAGACAGACAGCGCCATATTCTACAAAACTCAAGCACAATTAAGGTGCGATATATGATCCAACTCTCGAGAGCCATCCTGCTCACATAACACCATCGCTACGTGGAACCTTAACACATATGAAATCACCAAGCCGTTTCACAACTCATACGGCACAATATAGTATTACATGAAATAGTCGGCAGCGAAATAACATTCAACGTCCGAATACTCCTCTATAAGGAGCGCTATGCCAAAATGTACACATCTGGCCTGACATAGAGCCTATATTCAATTTAAATCCACCCACAGACCTCAAGCCGATTCCGATCGCACCGTACTAGGATAATAACCTTTCAAGGATCCTTAATAACTCTTTTTCCCACAGTCCACAACCAAATAAATTGAGTGCCCTCGAGGCACAAATTCCCAATTAGCGATATCACCACAATCTTCATACTTGGTTTCCATTCTTCAATCAATCAAGTGACTACACATCACACTTATACAATCTTTCTGTGGAATATGCGCCTATGACTTTCCGCACCAAGTAACAAGTCTGTACATTCATATTACCGGCCACACCAATGCTGTAAAGCAATTCAAGTATTCGCATTCAGTATGCAAAGCCTCTTTACACCAGGCACCGATCTCAGGTGACGCCAAAGATAATACCATCTTACTCTAACCATCAGAATCCTTTTCCGCTCATCCGAGCTCTTTACATTCTTGTCGACACCAAACTTCAACCTTGATCCTCAACTTCCGAATCCTATGCCGATCACTGCACTTAGTCATGCCAATGCGCAAGAATACAAGAATTTCATCTTAACTTCCGAAATACTAATAGAGTAAACACTTCACCACATAAAAACCTTTTACGCAACTCGTTTCAAGAGAACCATCTCCACACGCGACTGAATCCTCATATATGCAGAAAATAACAACCTCGAGTAGTGGTCTAAACCACCATAACCCTTATGGGATCCATCTTCTCATAACATGCCATAATACTCGAAAGCCTCCAAATAAAATTAGTTACGGCGACCGTCAAAGCTTGCATGTACCGCCACAAATCACATGAATAACCCAACACACTGAAGGAACTGATCATTCCCACCATCATGCCAATTCAACCATTGCTAACCGATCCAACTTCTTCTAATTTACGTCCGTACCTGCCTTAGGAATAGTAATAGTCGTGAGTGACCTTATTTCTTGAGACCGTGTTGTCTCAAAATCCATGAATCATCTCATACCCCTCCTTGCGCGCACTTTTACATCTTCAACTGGTACACCCATTCCGATACTTCTTTTATGAATCCAAAGTTATTTTCTTCCATTTCTCCAATGCTACACCACAACCCGAAGGTAACATAGAATACTCCAAGCCCCCTTTTGAAAGATTGCTGCAAAATCTCGATACTCAACCATACTACGGACTAAAAATCCTTAGGCACCGCACATTAAATTTTTGAATCCACTAAGACCGTTATTGAGAGTCACTTACTCTAACTTGGTCTAGAATATAATTAACTCTAAGGCTCTGCTAGCACATGAGCATCCTCTCAAAGAAGCACCTGGCCAAATTATCTTCCTTGTAACTCGCCTGTACACGAAGCATAAATCCCGAGTCTTCCCAAAGCTTGAGCATGAATCGATAAGGCCAACTATAGCGCACATTCCTCAAATCGCTTGCTCAAATTACCACTGATGTTCTCTTTCCTTAGTCGTAATAACCCATCATTATGTCGATAATAAGAAATCTTACAAATACACAACTATTCAATCTAACTATAGGCGGTGGGACTCTCCTACTTAGCTTGAAGCTACTATTGCGTAAACGTGGAACCCTCCTTATCTCCTATTGACATGATCTTGCACAATCAACCCGCCAAATTCCTCGAAATCCTTCTATTAACCTTTAATGAACACTCCGAACCACTAGCCACATTTACATATTCAATCTCTTACCGGGTAGCCAGTAGAATTCTTCGCAGAAGCTTCATCAACACCACGCGACCGCTAACCTGCTCAAATGAGATAACCCACATGTGGAAATTACATGCTGAAATATTCCAACGTCGCTGCACTGGGTATAATTACTACAAAATCAGTAGACCATCCTGAGTCCGAGCTCATTCACCAGCTGCACCAGTCTGTTCACTCCCCACGGACGTCAACTAAAGGTGCGACAATACCTTCCAATCCAAAGTCATGTTGTATCTTTCTTCATATCAAGCAACTCCTTTCTATTGTATCCAAATCTCCCGCCGTATAATAGCCAATGTTTCAAATTAAGTAGGTAGACCCAATCACCATCCACCATAATTCCCAAATCACTCTAAACTTTCCTCAAGGCATGTAGCTATCCTATCCCAAAACCCACATGCTACTCTGCCACTCTCCCACTTGGTCAAACTCACTCCTTTAAGTAACCACCCGACTCCTATTTCTCACGCTTGGCCTTCTATAAGTTTAACCACTGCGAGACACCTCCCGCATGTTCTTCCTCATCTTTCGCTGCCCAATTGTTACCTAAAATAAAAATCTACCTCTATAACACTTGAACCAATCGATCGCTACCAACATTAGACCTTTTCGATGATCATCTCCCTTGAGCCCTCAACACCCGGACCACCGATTAGGTCCTGAACCTCCACACACTGTGATCTCCGATAGCCGCTTCCCCGGTACTATTTATAATATTCTTCCCCAAGGTGAATTCAAGGAAACCATAACACCGACGAACTTAGCACATTATAACCAATCAAGGATGATGACGCCGTATCACATGCGAAGATTACACCACGCTCGATAATATCGAGTCCCGCTACTCCATCAACCCAAGTCTGAACATTCTTAGTTCCATTGTCTTTCCTCCGTCGGAAGTAAAATACCGAATCTCTGAATCATGCACTAAGTAAACCTCCTTTCAAGACATTCACTGTGATGACACACAGGCAAGTATCCTACCATCACATCGATATTGTGTAATAACAACTCATGAGCATTATCGCAACCTTTGCATAGACTACATCTACTTAGATGAATTAACAGAATATCCTTCTACAAGGAGACGACAATAGCCCAATCAATTACGCAGGGAGAAACATCCTGCATCACATCTGTAATACAATTAAAATTCCTCAAAGTCCCGATTTATAACCAGTGCTTCACGTCACATAAGATCGAATAGGATGGAAATGAAGACATAATCCTCGAAGGAATCAAATCGCACAATGAGGAATCAAGAAAGGGAAGTGCTCCTAACAGCACTATAGCCTCTCGAAGATAAGTACAGATGTCTCTGTACCGATCGGCAAGACTCTACTAGACTCGCTCATGACACATGAGACCTATGTGAACCTACCTTTTTGATACCATATTGTCACGACCCAAAATAAATTAAGGTCGTGATGGCGCCGGACACCACTATCAGGAAAGCCAACAATATATACTAGATTTAGTCATCATCTTTAATGTTTTGGAAATCATATTTTCCTTCAAAATAAATAGTAAAGGATAAGATTTTTCAGAATAAATAATAATATTTTTATCAATTTCAATACTGAACGCCAATAATCAATCCCAAAATCCGGTGTCACAAGTGCATTAGAATTTACTAGGGGATAAAATAAAATACAATACCTGTCCGAAATATAAATTTGGACAGAAAAGAAAAAAATACAAATACTCTGAAGGAGACTCTACTAGCTGCAAATCGTCTCACAAAATGCAGCTCACCTAATTTCCCGTATCAACCACGCCGCTGCGCCCCCAAGGCCAAAAATATATATGTGCATGTACAACAAAATGTGTAGCAAGTGTAGTATGAGTACGTAAATCAACGCGTACCCAGTAAGTATCCCGCCTAACCTCGAAGAAGTATTGACGAGGGGTCGACTCGGACACTTACTATGGGCTATATTTAATATACCAATGATATAATTTAAGCACGGATCACGAAGAGCAACTGTAAGCCCAATATCATGAAATAAGTAAACAATTCTTTTGTTAATAAGAGATTTCCAAATTCCTTTTTCATCATTTATCAATTTATCTCAGACTAGGGAGGCAATATCATTATTTAAAGTTTTCATGGAAAGCAATACAAGCATGCGCAAATCATGCCGAGGTCGTATGGCCCGTTCCAATAAATATTTAAACTGTGCACTGCTAGAGGATCGAACGGTGCGTACCATAGATGCATCTATTTAATCTACCGAGGCGAACGACCCGCTCCCATGAGAGTAGTAGGAAATATCCCGCTCGTGAATCATATATCTTTCTTAATTCCTTTCAAAATAAGGAAACATTCAGCTGTTATATTATTCCTCAATTCTTTTCGAAATTACGAAGTTCAAATGAAACCTTTTAAATCTTAAGTTCTTCAATTTCAACTTTGTTTCAAAACATTTAATAAGCAGACTCAATCTCGCTCCCTCTCAAGGTAAACAATAAACATAAATCAGTAACAATATCAACAAGGTTTGATGTGAGCCTAAAACTACCCGGACGTAGGCATAGCTAGTATCTACGTACGGACTCTCATCGCCTCGTGCGTACGTAGCCTCCACAAATAGAAGCACACAATAATTTAGTTCACCTATTTGGTTAATTCCCCCTTACAAGGTTAGAAAGGAGACTTACCGCGCTTCAAAGTTCCATAACCAGCTTCCGAGCCCTTCAAACAACTCGGATCGATGCACAAAGCCCCAAAATTAGCCAATAATTATGCAAACCCATTAATATATGCTCATTATATTCCAATTTATAACCCCCATCGAAAAGTCGATAAAAATCACCCTCGGGCCCACGTGCCTGGATCCAAAAAAGTTTCGAAGATAAACTTTACCCATAACACCACGAACTCAATTATATAATTTATTCTCAATTCCATGCCCTAATTCGTGGTTGAAATCCAAAAATATACTAGGTTTTCTTCTAAATCCCAAAATTCCTATAAATTTTCATGTCTAAATCCATATATAGACCATGTATTTAACTCACAATGAGAAGAAATAACTAACCACATAGTAAATGATCAAAATGACACTCCAAAATTTCTCCAAAATTGCCTCCTATGGAAGAAATGAAGTGAAAAGGAGCCAAATCCCCGATTATAAAAGAACACCGCCCAGGCCCTTCCACTTCGCGATCGTAGAAATCGATTCGCGATCGCGAAGGCCAAAAACCAGCTGCCCAAAAGCTTCTTCTTCCTGAACGCGAACTTTCCCACGTTCGCGATATACAACAATCCAAAACAATGTGATCGCAGACCAAACTTCGGAACGCGAAGACGTGATTTCCCAGCTCAGAACTCCCTCTTAGGCGATCGCGAGTCCACTTCCGCGATCTCATAGAACATCTGACCCCTCTAGTCTAATTTTCTCTTTGCTATCGTGTCCTCCATTCCGCGATCGCGATGCATAGCCGATACACCAGAAACCAGCAATCATAAATTTAAGTAAAATGGTCTGAGGCCATCTCGAAACACACCCAAGGACCCCGTCTAAACACACCAACCTATGCCATAACATAACACGGACCTGCTCGAGACCTCAAATCACATCAAACAATGTCGAATTCATGAATCGCACCCCATTCCAAGCTTAATGAACTTAAAATTTTCAAACTTCTACATTCGATGTCGAAACCTATCAAATCACGTCCGATTGACCTCAAATTTTGCACACAAGTCACATTTGACATAAAAGACCTACTCCAACTTCCAGATTCGAATTCCGACCCCGATATCAAAAAGTCCACTTCCGGTCAAACTTCTCAAAAACCTTCAAATTTTTAGCTTTAGCCAAATGCCTCCAAAATGACCTACGGACCTCCGAATCCACTTCTGGACGCGCTCCCAATTCCAGAATCACCATACGGGGCTATTCCCAGACTCAAAATCCCAAACGGACATCGATAACATTGAAATACACCTCAACACAAATTTATGACATTCTTCCAAAATGCCAATTTCCACAATAGGCGCTGAAACACTCCCGGGTCATCTAAAACCCGATACGGACATATGCCCAAGTCCAAAATCATCATACAAACCTGTTGGAACCTTCAAATCCTAATTCTGAGATCGTTTACTCAAAAATCCAACCTTAGTCAATTCTTCCAACTTAAAGCTTTCGAAATGAGGATTTTCTTGCCAAATCAACTCTGAACTCCCTGAATCTCTATTCCGACTACGCGTACTAGTCATAATACCTGAAGTAAAGATGCTCATTGCCTCAAACTATCGAACGACGTGCTAGGACTTAAAATGACCGGTCGGGACTAAGTAAGGAGAGCAGCTCACTACTAACTATTCTGATAGTGCGTATGCATGACTGACAGTAACTAATATGATCCATTAACATAATTTCTTACTAGTGGTCCAATAAATAAAATATATGAAACATAGGCAGGCATGAAATACAATAAGTAGCAATGAAGTATGTAATTGTATCTAATATGATCCTTTAACATAATGATAATGTGAAATCCTTAGCTTGCCATATGTTATTTTACACAGATAAGGAGCATCAAGTAAATGTCAAGTCTCAAGACAATAAGGAAATGTCATGTATATTCTGACTCCTAACGATATTACACACGAATTATGCCATGGTCGTATGACTCGATCCCTAATAATAGTGTACACTACCTAGGTTGTGCGGCCCGACCCATAGATTCATCTCAAATATACTGACCGATCCATAATGCTATTTCATAGCACTTCCAAGGCGTACGGCCCAATTCACAAGAACGGAAAAACTTTCTAAACTACTGGTCACATAAATACAACACAAGGATAGGAACATAAAGAAAGCGTGATATTTACCGACAATCAAGTATCACACCAAGAACTTAAGGTAAAGAGGCTCGGCCTAAAAAAAAATTTAATCTAGTCTAAAATATAAATTTAAGTAATTAAACTAACAATTTTAGTTCAAGTAATACAAATGTCGCATGGTAATGTCAAAAGTCTACCGGATATAAATATGATTTTTAGTTACACACAGACTCTCGTCACCTCGTATGTACATAGCACCCATAACAAATAGCATAAAATGATTATAATACCTACGGGGTAATTTTTCTCTTACAAGATTAGGCAAGAGACTTACCTCGCTTTCAAGCCCTCCCCTCTGCTCTCAAACCTCACTAGTCCCCTCAAATTGATGTTGAGCAATCCGAAACTAGTTAAATGACATTCAAATCAATGAATATATGCGCAAACGTTAAATTTTTATCTATTTGAGTAATTTTTCAACCCAACTCGGAAGGTCTATAAAAGTCAATCCAAGGCCCACGTACCCGGATTTTGGAAATTTTCGTACTTAATTTTTACTCATGACCTTACAAACTCAAATATATGATTTATACCCAATTCCATAATCAATTTCGTGGTGAAATTCCATTTTTACTGAACCCTAGGTTTCTCTACAAAATCCAATAATTCTACTAATTTCTATGTTAAAATCATAATCCATGTATTTAACTCACATTAGATAGATATTACTCACCTTATAATGCTTGATGAAAATCCCCCTCCAGGAAGCTCCAAAATCGGCCAAGCCAAGTGTGAAATGGGAAAAATGAGCCTAAGGCCCGTATTAAAATGATGTTCTACCCAGATGATCATTCTTTGGGATCGCAGAAGTCTCCTCGCGATCGCAAAGGCAAAACTGCTACCACTCTAAAACTCCTCATTGCGAATGTGATCAAGGCTCCACGATCGATATGCCTGACCCAGCCAACCCTTTGCTAACGTGGATGACCCTTCGCGAACGTGAAGGCCAAAGGTCTGTCATCCCTCCACAGTCGTCCTTCCTGTATGCGAATGCAACTCTAGGATCACGAACGCGCAGGCCACTAACCCCAACGCTCCGCGATCGCGACGTCCAAACAACGAATGCAAAGCACAAAAATTCCCCAACCTAAAATCTTTTATCGTGAACGCGAGACTCCCTCCGTGTTCCAGAAAAACAAAACCAAAACCAGAAAATTTGCATATTTCAACCTTGCTCCTGGTGGCCTGAAAGTCACCCGAGTCACTCGAGACCCCGTTCAATTGTACCAATAAGTCTGTAAATATAATTTGGACCTACTCGATGTCTCGAAATATGTAAATTATCATCGAAAAAAAAGAATCGTGCCTCAAAACCAAATTAATCAACCTTTGAACCTCAAACTTCTTCCAACTAACTGCGAATACGATGAATCATACTTAGACAACTTGGAATGATGTAAAATTTTTAGCACAAGTCACAAATTACAATTTGAACCTATTCCAAGGATCCGAATCCCAAACAGACATTGATAGAGCCATAGTCTGCTTCAAATCAAACTTAGAAAACTCTGAAACCTTCAAGACGCCAATTTAAGATATTAAGTGCTGAAATGTTCCCGGTTCACCCGAAACTTGATTCGAACACACGCCCAAGTCAAAATAGTCATACAAACCTATTGGAGCCTTATAATCTTGATTCTGAAGTCGTTTACTCAAAGTGATGACTCAAGTCAAACTTGGCCACCTTAGGCCTCTATATTGGAACTAAGTGTTCTGAATTCAACCTCAACCCTTCCAAAACTAACACAACCATCCCCGCAAGTCATAATACAAAAAAATACACATATGAAAAGTCTTAAATAGGGGAATGGGGATCTACAATAAAAACGGAGGGTCAGGTCATTACAGAGGGCATCCATGTGTGGATGATAGGAAGAAGGTAAAAGTAATTTAAAAATTTCTTGACATTTTCTACCAGATTACTTTGAAATTTTTTCGGACCTTGCATGTTACTTTAAATTCTTTCTGCCATGAGCATTTTAATCGTCTGAATTCATTACAAATAATTGTCATGGTGATGATTCAGGTTTGATTGGTATGGCTGATAAGATGAAAGCCATGTTTAAAATATGTTGGGATGACTTTGATAATATGAACATGTTATTATTTGTTGCTGTTGTGTTGGATCACCGATATATAATGAAATATGTGAAGTTTAACTTTTCCAAATTTTATGGTCTTTTGGCGGGAAATTTGAGATAAAAAAGAGTGACAGATACATTATCTTGCTTTTATAGTTATTACAAAGATTCTACTTTTAGAACTTCCGATGAGAAGCTGGTAAGTAAATTTAGCATGATGAGCGGAAGTGAAAATGGCGAGATATGGCACTCACAATGGGAAGAATATGTGTAAGAGGAAGATGATGAAGGAAATAAGACTGATCTTGGCAGGTATTTGACGGACGATTTGGAGTTGACAAAATTTTTTAGATATCTTGGCTCGGTAGAAAGATGAAGTAAGAGGTATCCAATTGTTTCTAAAATTGCAAGAGATGTGCTTGCAATTCCTATTTCTACTGTAGCATCTGAATCAGCTTTTAGCACTGGTGGATGGATTCTTGATTCCTATCAAAGTTCTTGGTCGCCAAATACAATAGAAGCTTTAATTTGCACTTAACAATGGCTCAAGTCAACTCCTAAAGAATGCACTATTGAAGATATCCTGGAGGAAATTTAAAAGCTTGAAATAGTTGAGAAATGTAATTTTATACGTCTAACTCTTTATGAATATATGTATTTATGTCTATGAATTACTTAATGATAATTTTTTTCTTTCGGAATATTTCAACATTGTTTTGAGCATTGATTAATTCGGATGATGGAAGCAACTTTAACTATTTCCTTGTTTCTTGGAATTTAGGATGTAATTTTTACGTGATTGTTTTAGTTTATCATATGAAAGACTGAGTATCCTATTATGACTTTATTATTGTAATAACTTTTATGACTTTTTTTATATCAGCTTTCTAAAGATGGCATTGGAATAGTGGTGTTAATGATTGGCAGCACATGAAATTGAATAGTGTTTGAACGTATTTTTATGAGAAATATGTCTACATATGTTTTATGCAAGAATCAATGGGAAAATATGCAATATATATTAAACTATTTAATAGAATGAAATCAGAGTGTCTGAATGAGTTTTCTAACTTCAGTTTAGTAGAACTTTTGACATTGAACGTGCAGAAGCATATTGAGGATGACTAGTCCACTTACTTTCACTTTTTCAAATACATTGTCATAGTCTGTAGCAATTTACAACACGTTAAAATGTTAGATTTGGTAGTCGATATCTAAGGTATTTGTGTAGTAAATTTAGATGTACAGTGAAGTGCAGATATGAAGGGTGCTTCTGAGAGTTTGCTTTTAGAAACCGATAAAAACCGATAAAATTCAAAAAAAAGATAAAACCGACAAAAACAAAATCCATGATATACCGACTTAATTGCTTTGGTTTGGTTTTAATATTTCAAAACCGATAAAGTTAATTTGATTTCCTTTTAGGGAAAAATCGATCCAAACTAAACTGGGAACACCCCTACTTATCACAAAGTCCATAGTAGTACGCTCCCACTTCTACTCTAGTATGGCCATCTTCTGAATTAAACCACCTTGTTTCTGATGTTCAGACTTCACTTGCTAGAAATTGAAACACCGTGAAACATACCCAATAATGTATTTGTTCATTCTCCACAACCAATAATGTTGTTTCAAATGATAATACATCTTCATAGTATCTATATGAACAACATATCACAAACTGTGATCCTCCTTAAGAATCAACTCCGTCAAAACCATCAATGTTAGGAACACAAATCCCACCCTAAGTCGCATAACACTAGCATCTTCAATATCTACCAACTTAGTACTTCTTTGCAGCACCGTGTCCTTAAGCACCATCAAATGTGTATCATTATACTGGCAAGCCTTAATACACCCAAACAAAGATTATTGCCGCATAGGCAAGAACTCCACTAGGCTTTGAAATATCCAACCTTATAAATTAATTGGCCATAGCCTGAACATTCATCTCCAAAGACATCTCCTCAGCTAGAATAAATGAAAAAACTCCCCATACTCTCTGCCTTTCAACTCAAGGAAACCGCTACCAGATTTGCCTCACCTGAATAATATACGATAGTGATATCATAATCCTTAAGCAACTCAAGCCGCCTCTGCTGCCTCAAATTCAAATCATTTTATTTGAACAACTGCTAAAGACTCCAATGGTTAGTGTAAACCTCACACGATACACCATACAAGTAATGCCTCCAAGTATTAAGCGCATGCACAATCACTGCCAACTCTAAATCATGAACTCGATAATGCTTCTCATGAGACTTCAATCTTTGTGACATATAAGCAATCACTCTACCATCTTATCAAAATTGTACCAAGACCAAAGCTTGAAGCATCATAAAACACCATGTATGGCCCTGAACCCGCGGGCAATACCAATACTAGGAATGTAGTCACATCAGTCTTGAGCTTATGATAGCTCTCCTCACACTCCTCGAACCATTTAAAAGGATATCGTTTTGAGTTAACTTAGTCAATGGGGCTGTCATGGAGGAAAGACCCTCCATAAAGCGACGATAGTAGCCTACCAGACGCAAGAAACTCCTGATATCTATAGTTGTAGTAGATCTAGGCCAACTCTAAAACACTTTAATCTTCTTACGATCAGTCTTAATACCACCGCTAGAACCAACATGACCCAGGAATGCAACTAAATTTAATTAGAACTCACAATTTTAAAATTTAGCATAAAGGTTTTGATATTTCAAAGTCCGACGTACTACTCTAAAGTGCTGCTCATGTTCCTCCCTACTACGTGAATAATCCAATATGTCATAAATGAAGACAATCATTAAAGACTCCAAATAAGGGTTGAACACCATGTTCCCCTAACCATTAGTATCACACTCTGTGAAGTGTCTCTTAATGGTCATATTGGGTCCTAAAAGCGGTCTTAGGGATGTCCTAAGCCTCAATCTTCAACAGATGATAACCCGATCTCAAGTCAATCTCAGAAAACACCGTAGCATCTTGAAGCTGATCAAATAAGTCATCAATACAAGGCAATGGATACTTGTTCTTGATAATGACCTTGTTCAAATTGATAATGACCGTAGCATCTTGAATTGATAATGACCATAGATTGACTTGATAATGACCAAGTCAATCTCAGAAAACACCGTAGCATCTTGAAGCTGATCAAATAAGTCATCAATACAGTGCACGTCCTCACGGTACCATGCTTCCTATTCACAAACAATACCGGTGCTCCACAAGGTGAAACATTAGGCCTGATGAATCCTTCTTCAAACAAAACTTGCAACTTCTCTTTCAATTCCTTCAATTCTGCTGGAGCCATGTGATATGGTGGAATAGATATGGGTTGATTGCATGAAACTAAGTCTATACAAAAATAAATATCCCTATCTGGTGGCATGCATGACATATCCGGAGCAAGCATCTCCTGAAAATCCCTCATAACCCGCACTGAATCATGAAAAGAACCTCTTCGCTAGAATACTGAACAAAAGCCAAATATGCTAGACATCCCTTCTCAACCATACGCTGAGCCTTCAAGGATAAAATCATCTTATTTGTAGAATGACCAAATGACTCTGCCAGTCTAATCTAGACAATCCTGGCATAACTTAATTCACAGTCTTGGTATGACAATCTAAGATAGCATGATACGAGGATAACAAATCATTCTAAGAATTACTTCAAAATCAACCATGTCTGATAATAAGAGATCAACCATAGTATCGTACCCATTAGTAACAACCACACAAGAATGATAGACACATCCATCATAATAGAATCTCCAACATATGTAGACACAAAAATAAGAATATTCAAAGAAACACGAGGTGTTTCTAAATATGATGCAAAGTAAGATGACACATATGAATAAGTAGAACCCAGATCAAACAATACTGAAGCATCTATATGAAAGGCTGAAACATTACTTATGATGACTGCATCATACACAACCACTTCAGGCCTACTAGGGAAAGCATAACAACGGGTCTAGCCTCAACCTCTAAGGCGACCTCTACCTACCTGGCTTCCACCTCTAGTTGGATGTGTAGGTAGAGTAGAAACTAGTGCGGGAATCATAGCTTGGGTACCGTGCTCAAATACACCCACCCGAAGCCTAGGACAATCCCTCCTCATGCGCCTCGAATCCACACTCTCAAAGCAAGCTCTCTACTGACCTAGCTACTAGGACTACGCCTACCGCAAATGACTAGAATAACAACTATTAAAACCCTGTCCTACAGATTCACTATAAGAACCACGTGCAGGAGGTACACTGGATGATGACTGCACTACGAGAAGTTTAACCCTTACCATGGTGACCCCTTCCACCAGAGTAGGCACCACCAAATCCTCCAGTATAACCCTTACCATGGTGACCCCTACTAGTATAACCCTTACCATGGTGACCCCTTCCACCAGAGTAGGCACCACCAAATCCTCCAGTACCAAGAAATATCTACCACCTGGTGAAAGGTAGTCTCAATCTCAACCTCTCGTGTTATCCCTTACATAAGACTATAGCTGAGACCCTCAATGAACCTCCCTACTATCTTCTTCTCAATAGGAATCAGGAAAGCTGCATAGCATGACAACTCTGTGAAATTCATCTCATATTGGGTAATGGTCATACCATATTGCTACAAGTGCTCAAACTGGTTGTGCAATTCATTTCTCTTGGTGAGAGGAATGAACTTCTCTAAGAAGAGAGTCAAAAATTGATCCTATATGAGAGGAAGTGACCCTGCTGGTCTGCCTTGCTCATAGGTATACCACCATCTCTTGGCTAGCCCTCTCAACTGAAATCCGGCACTGTCGTAGCGCTCTTTTGTTTCTGTTAGAGGCTCTGTAGATATAGTGTGGGTTGTATCTTGTCTTTGGGAAGGTTAAACTAAAAATGCTATAATCGTATCATCTGTTCTATAACTATGAGTGTACTATTTTGGAGACTTCCTAATGACGTAACTATTGAAAATGAACTGGTGATATTCACACGACCTCTTATAGTCTAATTAATGAAATATACTCTTCTCTTTATTCATGGGTGAGTTGGGTAGATGGAATCGTGTAGGCTTGCTCGACCAGGGTAACTCTGCTGAGCGCTGGTCGCGCTCCCCACGATCGGGGCGTGACAAACTTGATATCAGAGCCTAAGATTTTAAAGTGTCCTAGGATGTCTCAGAACCGTGTCTAGTAGAGTCCTTCTTATCGGTGTGTTGTCGACCACATTTATAATTAAGAGGATTCTTGGGAATTTAGGAATAATACCCTTCCTTGATGTTCTAGATCGTACGATAAAGCTGATTGTAAGATTGTTCCTCCTTTAACTTGTGCATTGCTCTAATTTTCAGTATATGGCGCCTAGGTAGAAATCCAGAACTGGCAAAGAAGCCAATGCCACCCCAGGAGTGGAAGTTGATCATTTACTTGATGATGCGGGTGAGCACCCGAGGGGCGAGAAAATTCCCCCGACTACTATACTGCTTGATTCTACTACACCTGATAATAATGCACATATCCCTACACCTACTGGGGGTGAAATGATCCCTCCAACTAATATTCCAGTTCCACCTCCAGCCCCAAATTCTGGTCCCAGTGTACCTGATGGGTATCTTAGGGGAGGGAGCCATATAGATGTTGACTCAAATAACGGCTTCCCAGGCTCAGAGATCAAATGTTGCACCCACTTCTTCTAGTCAGCTAGGGGATTCCACTAGTTCCAAGGTGAACAAGTTTCTCCAGTTGGATCATCTAGTGTTCCTTGGTACCGATCTTGAGGAGGACTCCCAGGACTTTATTGACGAGATGCACAAGACCCTCCGAGTTGTGCGTGCTACTGAGACGAAGGGAGTGGAGTTGTCCTCCTGTGAGGAGAGAAGCTCTCCGACACGGTAATGTGAGTTTGTCGATGCTTTCATTGATCATTTCTTGCCTACCTAGACTAAGGCAGCCTATTTTGCCAAGTTTGAGAGCCTGAAGCAAGGTACCATGAGTGTGGGGGAGTATCATATGAGATTCGCGTAGCTGTCCAAATATACAATCTACATGTTGCCCACTATGGAGGCTAGAGTACGTCGGTTTGTGCAGGACCTTAGCCCCTTAGTTATTAATGAGGCTTTTACAGCTACCTTGAATTTAGATATGAACTATGGTAAGATGGTGGCATTTTCTCAAGCCACAGAGACTCGCAAATTGAAGAATAGAATAGAGTGTCAGAGTAGTAGCAAGGCCCGGTCTACGGGCAACTTTGGTGGTTCTTCTTATGGTGGTGGTGGTAGGTCAGCATTTATGGGAGGTTCATCAGGGCCATCCCAATCTTTTGCAAAGTTTTCAGTCATTGCGCAGCCATCGAGGCCCAGTCCACAACAGTGGAGCCGCTTTAGGCCAGGTTAGGGCAACAGGGGACCCTACCAGCAGGGTCGGTCTAGTGGGAGATTTCAGCAATAGCGAAGGCCTCCATGCCCTAGGTGCAGGAAGATGCATTTTAGGACCTGCTTCGTGGACCACCCCATATGCTACGGGTGTGGTATGAGGGGTCACATTCAGAGGGATTATGGTTCGTCTCACTAGAGCATGGGTAGGGGTACAGCACAGCCAGCCAATTCTGCAGCTACTACATCCGCAACACCTCCTCCAGCTCGAGGCACCCCAGAACCCGCAGGGCGTGGTTTAGCTAGGGGTGGTAAATAGAGTTCGGGAGGACCCAGCCATTTCTATGCTATGAAGGGTCACCAGAGTTTAGAGGCTTCTCCAGATGTTGTCACAGGTATATTGACTGTCCAATCTCATGATGTGTATGCTCTTATTGATCCTGGCTCTACTTTGTCCAATGTCACTCCCTATGCTGCTATGGAATTTGGGATAGAACCAGAACAACTCCATGAGTCTTTCTCTATATCTACTTCGGTTGGAGACTCTATTGTGGTCGCGTGGTTTTATAGGGATTGTGTTGTCACGATTCATGGTCGATACACTATCACCGATCTCATTAAATTAGGGATGGTTGATTTTGATGTAATAATGAGAATATATTGGCTTTATTCATGTTTCACTAAGCTTGATTGTTGAACCCGAACTGTTAGGTTTGAATTTCCAAATGAGTCAGTGATTGAATGGAGGGGGATGATGTGGTGCCAAAGAGCAGGTTTATTTCTTACCTTAAAGCCACAAAGATGATTTACAAGGGTGTATCTACCATTTAGTCCAGGTTACGGATACCGATGCTGAGGCACCTACACTTGAGTTTGTGCCTGTTGTGAATGAATTTATGGGGGTCCTTCTGGATGAGCTCCCTGGGATCCCGCCAAACAGGGAGATTGATGTGATGCCAGGCACGCAACCTATATCTATTCCACCCTACAGAATAGCACCGACATTATTGAAGAAGCTAAAGGAACAATTGAAGGATTTGTTATAGAAGGGTTTCATCCGTCGAGTGTGTCGCCTTAAGGCTCATCGGTCCTTTTTGTATGAAAGAAATAAAGAAGGGTCACTGAGAATGTGTATTGAGTATCGACAGCTCAACAAGGTCACGATCAGGAATAAGTACCTACTGCCAAGAATAGATGACTTGTTTGACCAATTGCAAGGTACTAAGTACTTCTCTAAGATCGATTTAAGATCCGGGTATCACCGATTGAAGAATAGGGAGCAAGATATTCTGAAAAAAGCTTTCAGGACCCGGTATGCGCACAATGAATTTATGGTAATGTCTTTTGGGCTAACAAATGCCCTCGCAGCTTTCATGGATCTTATAAACTGAGTTTTCAAGCCTTTTCGTGACTGCTTCGTGATAGTGTTTATTGACGATATCCTTGTATATTCGCGAAGTCGAGAGGACCATGCCGATCATCTCAGGGCAGTTCTACAGACTATATATCAGCACAGTTGTATGCGAAGTTTTAGAAATGTGAATTTTGGCTTGAATCTATCACGTTCTTGGGCCATGTCGTCTCTAGAGAATGAATTGAGGTTAATCCTCAGAAGATTGCAGCTATGAAGAATTGGCCTAGACCTACTACCCCAATAGATATTCGTAGTTTCTTGGGCTTAACAGGATATTACATGAAGTTTGTGGAGGGGTTTTTTACTCTTGCCTCTTCGTTGACTAAATTGAAGCAGAATGCGGTTAAGTTCCAATGGTCAGATGCTTGTGAAAGAAGCTTCCAAGAGTTGAAGTCAAGATTGACTACGGCACCGGTGTTGACACTACCAGAGGGTACATATGGGTTTGTGGTATATTGTGATGCTTCAAGGATCAGACTTGGATGTGTATTAATGCAACATGGCAAGGCAATAGCTTATGCTTCTAGGCAACTCAAGAATCACGAAAATAACTATCCAACACATGACTTAGAGCTTGTGGAGATGGTATTTGCATTGAAGATTTGGCGTCATTATCTGTACGTGGTCCATGTGGATATATTCATGGACCATAAGGGTCTTCAATATATTTTCAAATAGAAGGAATTGAATCTGATAAAGAGAAGATGGCTTGAGTTACTCAAGGATTATGACATTGATATCCTATATCATTCGGGAAAGGCTAAGGTTGTGGCGGATGCTCTTAGCCCGAAATGTATGGGTGGTTTGGCTCACTTGGAGGCATGTCAAAGGCCATTGGCCATGGATGTTTATCGGTTGGCTAGTTTGTGAGTTCTTCTTGTGGAACACGTATACCTACTCCGGCACCACGAAACCTTGAATTCATTTGCAAAATTTTACGGGGCTTTACACTTAAATACTTCGAAATTTTCCGGGGTGTTACAGTCTTGCGGATTCTAGTGACGGAGGAGTGATTGTGCAAAATAGGGCTGAATTATCGCATGTAGTGAAAGTCAAGGAAAAGTAATACAATGACCCATTGTTGGTACAATCGAAGGAGGGGATTCATAAACATAAGACCATGGCCTTTTCTCTTGGCATGGATGATGGTACACTAAGATACCAAGGGCGGCTATGTGTTCCAAACGTGGATGGTCTTCAGGAAAGAATCATGATTGAGGCTCACACTTCTAGGTATTCCATGCACCCGGGCTCTACAAAGATGTACCATGATCTTAAGGTAGTCTACTGATGGAACGATATGAAGAGGAATATAGCGGACTTTGTGGCAAGATGTCCAAATTGTCAGCAAGTGAAGGCCGAACACCAAAGGCCCGGTGGGTTGGCACAGAACATAGAAATTTCGATGTGGAAATAGGATATGATCAATATGGACTTTGTTGTAGGACTACCTCGCACTCATCGCAAATTCGACTCGATGTGGGTGATTGTGGATCGACTCACAAAATCATCACACTTATTACATGTTAAGGCTACCGATATAGTGGAATAGTATGCTCAGCTGTATATCAAGGAAATCATCAAGCTGCATGGCACCTTATTTTCCATCATTTCTGATCGGGAGGCACAATTCACATCAAACGTTTGGAAGAAATTTCAGAAAGGGTTGGGTACTCAGGTAAATCTTAGTACAACTTTCCATCTGCAAACCGACGGGAAAGCAAAGTGGACTATTCAGACGCTCGAGGAGATATTGTGCACTTGTGTTCTTGCCCCAAAGGTAGCTAGGATAATCATTTACTGCTCATAGAATTTGCCTACAATAATAGTTATGTTAGCATTCAGATGGCACCGTTCGAGGCTCTATATGGTAGGAGATGTAGATCTCCCATTGGGTGGTTCGAGAATGGAAAGGCAGAGTTGATAGGACCATATCTCATGCATCAGGCTATAGAGAAGGTTAAGATCATTAAAGAATGGTTGAATACTGCCCAGAGTCATCAGAAGTCTTATTCGGATAAACGCCGTAGAGATTTGGAGTTCTAAGAAGATGATTGGGTATTCTTGAATCTTTCCCCTATAAAGGGTATAATGCGGTTGGGTAAGAAAGGGAAATTGACTCTGAGGTATATCGGACCATACATAATCATTCAGAGGATTGGCTAGGTGCCTTACAGGCTAGAACTACCTCCAAAGATGTCTTTAGTGCACCCGATGTTTCTTATATCCATGTTGAAGAAGGTGGTTCGAGATCCATCGCTTATTGTTACCGTTGAGACTATTGAGGTTAATGAAGAATTGACATACGAAGAAATTCTAGTTGCCATTCTTGATAGGCAAGTTCAAAAGTTGAGGAACAAATAAATTGCCTCCGTGAAAGTGTTTTGGCAAAGCCAACAAGTCGAAGAGGCCACTTGGGAAACCGAGGAAGAGATGAATAAAAAGTACCCTCATTTGCTTGAATAGCTACGCAATCAATTCTATGAAATTGTTCCTTGTGAATTATGTATCATTTGTACAGTTAATGTTAAGAGTGTTCATTTTCTGTAATATACTGCTCCTGCGGCTACAGTTGGCATTGTTTTTATGTTATGTTGCATCGTTGGTTCATGTATATGTTATGTAATATACTGCATCGTTGGTTTTGGGATTCTCTGATAGGTGGATAGGCCAGTTATAGAGGAAACTCTGCAGAAATTGTTGGGAATTTTGGGAGTTAGTTAAAAATTTGGGGACTGCTGGTGTGTGGAGTAATAGCTGAATCACAGTGGCTACTAATGAAGGACTTCGATCCTCATTCGAGGATGAATGATCTTAAGCGAGGGAGGATGTAAGGCCCCGTAAAAGTTTTGCCTATACCCGTGATTTCGTGATGCTGAGGGTTCGGACTTGTGTGGTGGAACAGTACGTTGGGGATTCGAAGAAAAATTTAAGGAAGTGCAGGGCATATATGCGGTCTATTCTGCTATTGCAGAACTGATCTACGGACCACAGATCTGTCGCAGACTGAAGCAAAAATCTAGGCAAATTTTTGGATCATTATGAGGTCCATTATGCGGACGCATAATCATATCGCGGGCCGCAAAAGCCATCGCAATCCCAGCGTGAAAATTTCTGGAGGAAAGTTCTGCGGTGCATTATGCGATCATAGAATAGGTCTGTGGAACGTAGACTGATCGCAGAGTGAGGCATAAGTGCCCAGCTCCGGAGAGCCATTATGCGGCCAATTTTGCGGACCACAAAAGTGTTATGCGGTCGCATATGCGACAGCCGATCTACATCGGGGCTTCATTTTTCTTTTTTGAAAACCCGACCCAATTCTTATAAAACAATCCTAGGGATCATTTTAGAAGGTTCAGACTTATATTTAGGGAGAGGAAGGTGGTCTAGAGTGAGAAAAGGAATTTCTAAGTCATTTGTTCATCAATCTTTGCTCAAGCCTTAAATATTTTTCAAGGGTAACTGACAAGGTCTTCAACCAAAAAGTAAGATTCTAGCCCTAGACTTCAATTTCGAGATTTAACTGAAAATATGTAATAATCCAAGCAATTCTTGGGTGTGGGAGTTGTTAACTATGCATGCATGTACTATCTAAGGTTGTGGGAAGATTGTTGAGCACAATTGGGTAGGCTTTGAGTAGTGAAATCGAGGAATCCACCATAGGAGGACCTTGAAATCATAATGAACACCTAGTATTTGCTAAAATGCTCACATGAGCTGGAAACATGAACTCGATCCTAATTTATGTTTAATTTTGCTATATCTCTAGATAGATCAAAATTGCCCGGATTTTCGGAACTGTGTAGTGAGTTAAGAAAAGCTCAAAGCGAGATATGTTGTCTAAACCTTTCTCTTAGAATTGAATTCCCACGATATTGTTGTAAGTCCCGAATTGTCCATTATGAATTGACTATTCTGAACAAGTTTGGTGTCTTAAGATGTATATATGAATATGTTCAAAATATGTTCCGGAATATTCTTACCATATTATGTTATTCTTCATGAGCGTGTTCAAAGTATGAGTACGTAGTAAAATGTTGTGACTTCAAGTCAAGCCCAAATGAAAGTTATCATATCAAATTGTGTAAGAAATCACACGTGCCTAAGACCCTAAATTGCTCAAATGTGTGCTTAAAATCTTGAATAGAAATGTTTGTTGTAGACGATCCATGATGATGTTTGAAAGTGAAATAGTGAGCATGAAGTTTGAGGTTCAGTCTTTTAGGGTTGAACAATGTGTTGGGGAGTTGAAGAAATATTTTAGGTGCAGGGTGATTCTGTTATCCATTCTACGGACCGCACAACTATCGCAAACTTAAGTTGAAATCTGGGCAAATATTTGGACTATTATGCGGACGCATAATCATATCGTGGGCCGCAAATCCGATCGCAGACCAGTGTGAAAATTTCAGGAGGGAAGTTTCGCGGCGTATTATGCGACCATAGAATAGGTGTGCGGATTGCAAACCAGTCACAGAGTGAGAAAAAAATGCCCAGTTTTGGTGGGCCATTATGCGGTCCATTTTGCGGACCACAGAAGTGTTATGCGGTCGAATATGCGAACTCAAATCTGCATCGGGGCTTCATTTTTCTGGTTTTATAAACCCGACACCATTCCTATGAACAATCATAGTGACCATTTTAGAAGGTTCAAACATATATTTTAGAGAGAGAAAGGTAGTATAGAGTGATAAAAGGAATTTCTAAGTCATTTATTCATCAATCTTTTCTCAAGACTAGAAGATTTCACAAGGGTAACTCACAAGGTCTTCAACCAAAAAGGTAAGATTCTAGCCCTAGCCTTCAATTTCAAAATTTAACTGAAAATAGGTAATATCCAAGCAATTATTGGGTGTGGGAGTTGTTCATTGTGCATACATGTACTATCTAGGGTAGTGGGATGATTGTTGTGCTCAATTGGGTAGACTTTATTAAATGAATCCACCATAGGAAGACCTTGAAATCATAATGCACGCCCAATGTTTGCTAAAATGCTCACATGAACAGGAAACATGAACTCCTTCCTAATTTATGTTCAATTTTGCTATATCTCTAAATAGATCAAAATTGCTAGGATTTCCCGAACTGTGTAGTGTGTTAAGAAAATCTCAAAGCGAGGTATGTTGGCTAAATTGCTCTCTTGGAATTTAATTCTCACGATGTTCTTGTAAGTCCCGAGTTGTCCTTTATGAATTGACTATTCTGAATAAGTTTGGTGTCGAAAGATGTACATATGAATATGTTCAAAATGTGTTCCGGAATATTATTAAAATATTATGTTATTCTTCGGGAGCGTGTTCAAAGTAAGAGTATGTAGTAAAATGTTATGACATCAAGTCAAGCCCAAATGAAAGTTATCATATCAAAATTGTGTAGGAAATCACACGTTCCTAAGACCCTAAATTGCTCAAATGTATGCTTAAAGTCTTGAATAGAAATGTTTGTTGTTGACGATTCGTGATGATGTTTCAAAGTAAAATAGTGAGCATAAAGTATGAGGTTCGTTCTTTTTGGGTTAAACAGTACGTTAGGGAGTTGAAGGAAATTGTTTGGAAGGGCAGGGTGATTCTGCGATCCATTCTGTGGTCGCAGAATTGATCTGCGGACCGCAGATCTGTCGCAGACTGGAGACGAAATCTAGGAAAACTTTTGGACCATTATGCAGTCCATTATGCAGCCACATAATCATTTTGCGGGCTGCACTACCCATCACAGACCCAACATGAAAATTTCCTGAGGGAAGTACTGTGGCACATTATGCAACCGCATAATAGGTATGTGGACCGCAGACCGGTGGGAGAGTGTGGCAGAAATGCCCAGTTCCGGAGGGCCATTATGCGGTATAGTTTGCGAATGGCATAAGCAATATTTGGTCGCATATACGATCGCAGATCTACATTCGAGGCTTTATTTTTCTGGTTTTATAAACCCAATCCCATACTTATAAAACAATTTTTGGGATCATTTTAGATGGTTCAAACATATATTTTAGAGAGAGGAAGGTGATCTAGAGTGAGAAAAGGAATTTCTAATTCATTTGTTCATCAATCTTTGCTCAAGACTAGAAGATTTCACAAGGGTAACTCACAAGGTCTTCAGCCAAAAAGGTAAGATTCTAGCCCTAGCCTTCAATTTCAAGATTTAACTGAAAATAGGTAATATCCAAGCAATTATTGGGTGTGGGAGTTGTTCATTATGCATACATGCACTATCTAGGGTAGTGGGATGATTGTTGAGCTCAATTGGGTAGACTTTATGAAATGAAATGGATGAATCCACCGTAGAAAGACCTTGAAATCATAATGCACGCCCAGTGTTTGCTAAAATGCTCACATGAACAGGATTTCCCGAACTGTGTAGTGTGTTAAGAAAATCTCAAAGCAAGGTATGTTGGCTAAATTTCTCTCTTGAAATTTAATTCTCACGATGTTCTTGTAAGTCCCGAGTTGTCCTTTATGAATTGACTATTCTGAATAAGTTTGGTGTCGAAAGATGTATATATGGATATGTTCAAAATGTGTTCCGGAATATTCTTACCATATTATGCTATTTTTCGGAAGCGTGTTCAAAGTATGAGTATGTAGTAAAATGTTATGGCTTCAAGTCAAGCCCAAATGAAAGTTATCATACCAAAATTGTGTAGGAAATCGCATGTTCCGAAGACCCTAAATTGCTCAAATGTGTGCTTAAAGTCTTGAATAGAAATGTTTGTTGTTGACGATCTGTGATGATGTTTGAAAGTAAAATAGTGAGCATAACGTATGAGGTTCGTACTTTTTGGGTTAAACAATACGTTAGGGAGTTAAGAAAATTATTTGGAAGTGTAGGGTATTTTTGTGGTCCATTCTGCGGTCGCAGAATTGATCTTCGGACCACAGATATGTTGCAGAATGGAGCCGAAATCTGGGCAAATTTTTGGACCATTATGCAGTCCATTATGCAGCCACATAATCATTTTGCGGGCTGCACTACCCATCACAGACCCAACGTGAAACTTTCCTGAGGGAAGTTCTGTGCCGCATTATGCAACCGCAGAATAGGTATGCGGACCGCAGACCGGTGGGAGAGTGAGGCAGAAATGCCGAGTTAGGGAGGGTCATTATGCGGTACAGTTTGCAGACCGCATAAGCATTGTTTGGTCGCATATGCGATCGCAGATCTACATCGAGACTTCATTTTTCTGGTTTTATAAACCCAATCCCATACTTATAAAACAATCTTAGGGGTTATTTTAGATGGTTCAAACATATATTTTAGAGAGAGGAAGGTCATCTAGAGTGAGAAAAGGAATTTTAAGTCATTTGTTCATCAATCTTTGCTCAAGACTAGAAGATTTTACAAGGGTAACTCACAAGGTCTTCAACCAAAAAGGTAAGATTCTAGCCTTAGCCTTTAATTGCAAGATTTAACTAAAAATAGGTAATAGCCTAGAAATTATTGGGTGTGGGAGTTGTTCATTATGCATACATGTACTATCTAGGGTAGTGGGATGATTGTTGAGCTCAATTGGGTAGACTTTGGGAAATAAAATGGAGGAATCCACCATAGGAAGGCCTTGAAATCGTAATGCACGCCCAATGTTTGCTAAAATGCTCACATGAACAGGAAACATGAACTCTTTCGTAATTTATGTTCAATTTTGCTATATCTCTAAATAGATCAAAATTGCTAGGATTTCCCGAACTGTGTAGTGTGTTAAGAAAATCTCAAAGCGAGGTATGTTGGCTAAATTTTTCTCTTGGAATTTAATTCTCACGAAGTTCTTGTAAGTCCCGAGTTGTCCTTTTATGAATTGACTATTCCAAATAAGTTTGGTGTCGAAAGATATATATATAAATATGTTCAAAATGTGTTACGGAATATTCTTACCATATTATGCTATTTTTCGGAAGCGTGTTCAAAGTATGAGTATGTAGTAAAATGTTGTGACTTCAAGTCAAGCCTAAATAAAAGTTATCATATCAAAATTGTGTAGTAAATCACATGACCTTAAATTGCTCAAATGTGTGCTTAAAGTCTTGAATCGAAATGTTTGTTGTTGACGATCCGTGATGATGTTTGAAAGTAAAATAGTGAGCATAAAGTTTGAGGTTCGTACTTTTTGGGTTAAACAATACGCTAGGGAGTTGAAGAAAATTGTTTGGAAGTGCAGGGTGTTTTTGCGGTCAATTCTGCGGTCGCAGAATTGATCTGCAGACCGCAGATATGTCGTAGATTAGAGCCGAAATCTGGGCAAATTTTTGGACCATTATGCAGTTCATTATGCAGCCACATAATCATTTTGCGGGCTGCACTAACCATCGCAGACCCAACGTGAAAATTTCCTGAGGGAAGTTCTGTGGCTCATTATGCAACTGCAGAATAGGTATGCGGACCGCAGACCGGTGGGAGATTGAGGCAGAAATGCCCAGTTCCGGAGGGCCATTATGCAGTACAGTTTGCGGACGGCATAAGCATTATTTGGTTGCATATGCGATCGCAGATCTGCATCGAGGCTTCATTTTTCTGGTTTTATAAACCCAATCCCATACTTATAAAACAATCTTAGGGATCATTTTAGATGGTTCAAACATATATTTTAGAGAGAGGAAGGTCATCTAGAGTGAGAAAAGGAATTTTTAAGTCATTTGTTCATCAATCTTTGCTCAAGACTAGAAGATTTCACAAGGGTGACTCACAAGGTATTCAACCAAAAAGGTAAGATTCTAGCCCTAGCCTTTAATTTCAAGATTTAACTAAAATTAGGTAATAGCCAAGAAATTATTGGGTGTGGGAGTTGTTCATTATGCATACATGTACTATCTAGGGTAGTGGTATGATTGTTGAGCTCAATTGGGTAGACTTTGGGAAATGAAATGGAGGAATCCACCATAGGAAGACCTTGAAATCATAATGCACGCCCAATGTTTGCTAAACTGCTCACATGAACAGGAAACATGAACTCCTTCCTAATTTATGTTCAATTTTGCTATATCTCTAAATATATCAAAATTGCTAGGATTTTCCGAACTGTGTAGTGTGTTAAGAAAATCTCAAAGCGAGGTATGTTGGCTAAATTTCTCTCTTGGAATTTAATTCTCACGATGTTCTTGTAAGTCTCGAGTTGTCCTTTTATGAATTGACTATTCTGAATAAGTTTTGTGTCGAAAGATGTATATATGAATATGTTCAAAATGTGTTCCGTTATATTCTTACCATATTATGTTATTTTTCGGAAGCGTGTTCAAAGTATGAGTATGTAGTAAAATGTTGTGACTTCAAGTCAAGCCCAAATGAAAGTTATCATATCAAAATTGTGTAGGAAATCACAAGTTCCTAAGACCCTAAATTGCTCAAATGTGTGCTTAAAGTCTTGAATCGAAATGTTTGTTGTTGACGATCCGTGATGATGTTTGAAAGTAAAATAGTGAGCATAAAGTATGAGGTTCGCACTTTTTCGGTTAAACAATACGTTAGGGAGTTGAAGAAAATTGTTTGGAAGTGCAGGGTATTTTTGCGGTCCATTCTGCGGTCACAGAATTGATCTGCGAACCGCAGATATGTCGTAGACTGGAGCCGAAATCTGGGAAATTTTTTGGATCATTATGCTATCCATTATGCAGCCACATAATCATTTTGCGGGCTGCACTATCCATCGCAGACCCAACGTGAAAATTTCCTGAGGGAAGTTCTGTGGTGCATTATGCAACCGCATAATAGGTATGCGGACCGCAGACCGGTGGGAGAGTGAGGCAGAAATGCCCAGTTCTGGAGGGCCATTATGCGGTACAGTTTTTGGACCGCATAAGCATTATTTGGTCGCATATGCGATCGCAGATCTATATCTAGACTTCATTTTTCTGGTTTTATAAACCCAATCTCATACTTATAAAACAATCTTAGGGATCATTTTAGATGGTTCAAACATATATTTTAGAGAGAGGAAGGTGATCTAGAGTGAGAAAAGGAATATTTAAGTCATTTGTTCATCAATCATTGCTCAAGACTAGAAGATTTCACAAGGGTAACTCACAAGGTCTTCAACCAAAAAGGTAATATTCTAGCCCTAGACTTTAATTTCAAGATTTACCTAAAAATAGGTAATAGCCAAGAAATTATTGAGTGTGGGAGTTGTTCATTATGCATACATGTACTATCTAGGGTAGTGGGATGATTGTTGAGCCCAATTGGGTAGACTTTGGGAAATAAAATGTAGGAATCCACCATAGGAAGACCTTGAAATCGTAATGCACGCCCAATGTTTGCTAAAATGCTCACATGAACAGGAAACATGAACTCCTTCCTAATTTATGTTCAATTTTACTATATCTCTAAATAGATCAAAATTCCTAGGATTTCCCGAACTGTGTAGTGTGTTAAGAAAATCTCAAAGCGAGGTATGTTGGCTAAATTTCTCTCTTGGAATTATTTCTCACGATGTTCTTGTAAGTCCCGAGTTCTCCTTTTATGAATTGACTATTCTGAATAAGTTTTGTGTCGAAAGATGTATATATGAATATGTTCAAAATGTGTTCCGAAATATTCTTACCATATTATGCTATTTTTCGGAAGCGTGTTCAAAGTATGAGTATGTAGTAAAATGTTGTGACTTCAAGTCAAGCCCAAATGAAAGTTATTATATCAAAATTGTGTAGGAAATCACATGTTCCTAAGACCCTAAATTGTTCAAATGTGTGCTTAAAGTCTTGAATAGAAATGTTTGTTGTTGACGATCCGTGATGATGTTTGAAAGTAAAATAGTGAGCATAAAGTATGAGGTTCGTACTTTTTGGGTAAAACAATACGTTAGGGAGTTGAAGAAAATTGTTTGGAAGTGCAGGGTGTTTTTGCGGTCCATTCTGCGGTTGCAGAATTGAACTGCGGACCGCAAATATGTCGTAGACTGGAGCCAAAATCTGGGCAAATTTTTGGACCATTATGCAGTTCATTATGCAGCCACATAATCAATTTGCGTGCTGCACTACCCATCACAGACCCAACGTGAAAATTTCTTGAGGGAAGTTCTGTGGCTCATTATGCAACCGCATAATAGGTATGCCGACCGCAGACCGGTGGGAGAGTGAGGCAAAAATGCCCAGTTCCGGAGGGCCATTATGCGATACAGTTTGCAGACGGCATAAGCATTATTTGGTCGCATATGCGATCGCAGATGTGCATCGAGGCTTCATTTTTTTAGTTTTATAAACCCAATCCCATAATTATAAAACAATCTTAGGGATCATTTTAGATGGTTCAAACATATATTTTAGAGAGAGGAAGGTGATCTAGAGTGAGAAAAGGAATATTTAAGTCATTTGTTCATCAATCTTTGCTCAAGACTAGAAGATTTCACAAGGGTAACTCACAAGGTCTTCAACCAAAAAGGTAATATTCTAGCCCTAGCCTTTAATTTCAAGATTTACCTAAAAATAGGTAATAGCCAAGAAATTATTGGGTGTGGGAGTTGTTCATTATGCATACATGTACTATCTAGGGTAGTGGGATGATTGTTGAGCCCAATTGGGTAGACTTTGGGAAATAAAATGTAGGAATCCACCATAGGAAGACCTTGAAATCGTAATGCACGCCCAATGTTTGCTAAAATGCTCACATGAACAGGAAACATGAACTCCTTCCTAATTTATGTTCAATTTTACTATATCTCTAAATAGATCAAAATTCCTAGGATTTCCCGAACTGTGTAGTGTGTTAAGAAAATCTCAAAGCGAGGTATGTTGGCTAAATTTCTCTCTTGGAATTATTTCTCACGATGTTCTTGTAAGTCCCGAGTTGTCCTTTTATGAATTGACTATTCTGAATAAGTTTTGTGTCGAAAGATGTATATATGAATATGTTCAAAATGTGTTCCGAAATATTCTTACCATATTATGCTATTTTTCGGAAGCGTGTTCAAAGTATGAGTATGTAGTAAAATGTTGTGACTTCAAGTCAAGCCCAAATGAAAGTTATTATATCAAAATTGTGTAGGAAATCACATGTTCCTAAGACCCTAAATTGTTCAAATGTGTGCTTAAAGTCTTGAATAGAAATGTTTGTTGTTGACGATCCGTGATGATGTTTGAAAGTAAAATAGTGAGCATAAAGTATGAGGTTCGTACTTTTTGGGTAAAACAATACGTTAGGGAGTTGAAGAAAATTGTTTGGAAGTGCAGGGTGTTTTTGCGGTCCATTCTGCGGTTGCAGAATTGAACTGCGGACCGCAAATATGTCGTAGACTGGAGCCAAAATCTGGGCAAATTTTTGGACCATTATGCAGTTCATTATGCAGCCACATAATCATTTTGCGTGCTGCACTACCCATCACAGACCCAACGTGAAAATTTCTTGAGGGAAGTTCTGTGGCTCATTATGCAACCGCATAATAGGTATGCCGACCGCAGACCGGTGGGAGAGTGAGGCAAAAATGCCCAGTTCCGGAGGGCCATTATGCGATACAGTTTGCAGACGGCATAAGCATTATTTGGTTGCATATGCGATCGCAGATGTGCATCGAGGCTTCATTTTTTTTAGTTTTATAAACCCAATCCCATACTTATAAAACAATCTTAGGGATCATTTTAGATGGTTCAAACATATATTTTAGAGAGAGGAAGGTCATCTAGAGTGAGAAAAGGAATTTTTAAGTCATTTGTTCATCAATCTTTGCTCAAGACTAGAAGATTTCACAAGGGTGACTCACAAGGTCTTCAACCAAAAAGGTAAGATTCTAGCCCTAGCCTGTAATTTCAAGATTTAAATAAAAATAGGTAATAGCCAAGAAATTATCGGGTGTGGGAGTTGTTCATTATGCATACATGTACTATCTAGGGTAGTGGGATGATTGTTGAGCTCAATTGGGTAGACTTTGGGAAATGAAATGGAGGAATCCACCATAGGAAGACCTGGAAATCATAATGCACGCCCAATGTTTGCTAAAATGCTCACATGAAAAGGAAACATGAACTCCTTCCTAATTTATGTTCAATTTTGCTATATCTCTAAATATATCAAAATTGCTAGGATTTCCCGAACTGTGTAGTGTGTTAAGAAAATGTCAAAGCGAGGTATGTTGGCTAAATTTCTCTCTTGGAATTTAATTCTCACGATGTTCTTGTAAGTCCCGAGTTGTCCTTTTATAAATTGACTATTCTGAATAAGTTTGGTGTCGACAGATGTATATATGAATATGTTCAAAATGTGTTCCGGAATATTCTTACCATATTATGTTATTTTCGGAAGCGTGTTCAAAGTATAAGTATGTAGTAAAATGTTGTGACTTCAAGTCAAGCCCAAATGAAAGTTATCATATCAAAATTGTGTAGGAAATCACATGTTCCTAAGACCCTAAATTGCTCAAATGTGTGCTTAAAGTCTTGAATAGAAATTTTTGTTGTTGACGATCCGTGATGATGTTTGAAAGTAAAATAGTGAGCATAAAGTATGAGGTTCGTACTTTTTGGGTTAAACAATACGTTAGGGAGTTGAAGAAAATTGTTTGGAAGTGCAGGGTGTTTTTGCGGTCCATTCTGCGGTCGCAGAATTAATCTGCGGACCGCAGATTTGTTTTAGACTGGAGCCGAAATCTGGGCAAATTTTTGGACCATTATGCAGTTCATTATGCAGCCACATAATCATTTTGCGGGTTGCACTACCCATCGCAGACCCAATGTAAAAATTTCCTGAGGGAAGTTTTGTGGCTCATTATGCAACCGCAGAATAGGTATGCGGACCGCAGACCGGTAGGAGAGTGAGGCAGAAATGCCCAGTTCCGGAGGGCCATTATGCGGTACAGTTTGAGGATGGCATAAGCATTATTTGGTCGTATATGCAATCGCAGATCTGCATCAAGGCTTCATTTTTCTGGTTTTATAAACCCAATCCCATACTTATAAAACAATCTTAGGGATCATTTTAGATGGTTCAAACATATATATTAGAGAGAGGAAGGTCATCTAGAGTGAGAAAAGGAATTTTTAAGTCGTTTGTTCATCAATCTTTGCTCAAGACTAGAAGATTTCACAAGGGTAACTCACAAAATCTTCAACCAAAAAGGTAAGATTCTAGCCCTAGCCTTTAATTTAAAGATTTAACTAAAAATAGGTAATAGCCAACAATTTATTGGGTGTGGGAGTTGTTCATTATGCATACATGTACTATCTAGGGTAGTGGGATGATTGTTGAGCCCAATTGGGTAGACTTTGGGAAATGAAATGGAGGAATCCACCATAGGAAGACCTTGAAATCATAATGCACGCCCAATGTTTTCTAAAATGCTCACATGAACAGGAAACATGAACTCCTTCCTAATTTATGTTCAATTTTGCTATATCTCTAAATAGATCAAAATTGCTAGGATTTCTCGAAGTGTGTAGTGTGTTAAGAAAATCTCAAAGCGAGGTATGTTGGCTAAATTTCTCTCTTGGAATTTAATTCTCACGATGTTCTTGTATGTCCCGAGTTGTGCTTTTATTAATTGACTATTCTAAATAAGTTTGGTGTCGAAAGATGTATATATGAATATGTTCAAAATGTGTTTCGGAATATTCTTACCATATTATGTTTTTTTTCAAAAGCGTGTTCAAAATATGAGTATATAGTAAAATGTTGTGACTTCAAGTCAAGCCCAAATACAAGTTATCATATCAAAATTGTATAGGAAATCACATATTTCTAAGACCCTAAATTGCTCAAATATGTGCTTAAAGTCTTGAATAGAAATGTTTGTTGTTGACGATCCGTGATGATATTTGAAAGTAAAATAGTGAGCATAAAGTATGAGGTTCGTACTTTTTGGGTTAAACAATACGTTAGGGAGTTGAAAAAATTGTTTGGAAATGCAGGGTATTTTTGCGGTCCATTCTGCGGTCGCAGAATTGATCTGCGGACCGCAGATATGTCGCAGACTGGAGCCAAAATCTAGGCAAATTTTTGGACCGTTATGCAGTCCATTATGCAGCCACATAATCATTTTGCGGGCTGCACTACCCATCGCACACCCAACGTGAAAATTTCGTGAGGGAAGTTCTGTGGCATATTATGCAACCGCAGAATAGGTATGCGGACCGCAGACCGGTGGGAGAGTGAGGTAGAAACGCCCAATTCATGAGGACCATTATGCGGTACAGTTTGCGGACCGCATAAGCATTATTTGGTAGCATATGCGATCGCAGATTTGCATCGAGGCTTCATTTTTTTGGTTATATAAACCCAATCCCATACTTTTAAAACAATCTTAGGGATCATTTTAGATGGTTCAAACATATATTTTAGAGATTGGAAGGTGATCTAGAGTGAGAAAAGGAATTTCTAAGTTATTTGTTCATCAATCTTTGCTCAAGACTAGAAGATTTCACAAGGGTAACTCAAGCAATATTAACTGAAAATATGTAATAGCCAAGCAATTATTTTGGTGTGGGAGTTGTTTCTTCTGCATACATGTACTATCTAGGGTAGTGAGATGATTGTTAAGCTCAATTGGGTAGACCTTATGAAATGAAATGGAGGAATCCACCATAGGAATACCTTGAAATCATAATGCACACCCAATGTTTGCTATGATGCTCACATGAACGGGAAACATGAACTCCTTCCTAATTTATGTTCAATTTTGCTATATCTCTAAATAGATCAAAATTGTTAGGATTTCCCGAACTGTGTAGTGTGTTAAGAAAATCTCAAAGTGAGGTATGTTGGCTAAATTTCTCTCTGGGAATTTAATTCTCACGATGTTCTTGTATGTCCCGAGTTGTCCGTTATGAATTGACTATTCTGAATAAGTTTGGTGTCGAAAGATGTATATATGAATATGTTCAAAATGTGTTCCGAAATATTCTTACCATATTATGTTATTCTTCGGGAGCGTCTTCATATTATGAGTATGTAGTAAAATATTGTGTTTTCAAGTCAAGCCCAAATGAATGTTATCATATCAAAATTGTGTAGGAAATCACATGTTCCTAAGACCCTAAATTGCTCAAATTTGTGCTTAAAGTCTTGAATAGAAATGTTTGTTTTTGACGATCCGTGATGATGTTTGAAAGTAAAATAGCGAGCATAAAGTATGAGGTTTCTACTTTTTGGGTTAAACAATACGTTAGGGAGTTGAAGAAAATTGTTTGGAAGTGCAGGGTGTTTTTGCGATCCATTCTATGGTTGCAGAATTGATCTGCGGACCGCAGATATGTCGCAGACTGGAGCCAAAATCTGGGCAAATGTTTTGACCATTATGCAGTCTATTATGCAGCCACATAATCATTTTGCGGGCTGCACTACCCATCGCAGACCCAACGTGAAAATTTCGTGAGGGAAGTTCTGTGGCGCATTATGCAACCGTAGAATAGGTATGCGGACCGCAGACTAGTGGGAGAGTGAGGCAGAAATGCCCAATTCCGAAGGGCCATTATGCGATACAGTTTGCGGACTGCATAAGCATTATTTGGTCGCATATGCGATCGCAGATCTGCTTCGAGGCTTTATTTTTCTTGTTATATAAACCCAATCCCATACTTATAAAACAATCTTAGGGATCATTTTAGATGGTTCAAACATATATTTTAGAGAGAGGAAGGTGATCTAGAGTGAGAAAAGGAATTTCTAAGTCATTTGTTCATTAATCTTTGCTCAAGACTAGAAGATTTCACATGGGTAACTCACCAGGTCTTCAACCAAAAAGGTAAGATTCCAGCCCTATCCTTCAATTTCAAGATTTAACTGAAAAAAGTTAATAACCAAGCAATTATTGGGTGTGGGAGTTGTTCATTATGCATACATGTACTATCTAGGGTAGTGGGATGATTGTTGAGCTCAATTGGGTAGACTTTATGAAATGCAGTGGAGGAATCCACCATAGGAAGACTTTGAAATCATAATGCACGTCCAATGTTTGCTAAAATGCTCATATGAACAGGAAACATGAACTCCTTCCTAATTTATGTTCAATTTTTCTATATCTCTAAATAGATCAAAATTGCTAGGATTTCCCGAACTGTGTAGTGTGTTAAGAAAATTTCAAAGTGAGGTATGTTGGCTAAATTTCTCTCTTAGAATTTAATTCTCACGATGTTCTTGTAAGTCCCGAGTTGTCCTTTATGAATTGACTATTCTGAATAAGTTTGGTGTCGAAAGATGTATATATGAATTTGTTCAAAATGTGTTCCGAAATATTCTTACCATATTATGTTATTCTTCGGGAGCGTATTCATAGTATGAGTATGTAGTAAAATGTTGTGACTTCAAGTCAAGCCCAAATGAAAGTTATCATATCAAAATTGTGTAGGAAATCACATGTTCCTAAGACCCTAAATTGCTCAAATGTGTGCTTAAAGTCTTGATTAGAAATGTTTGTTGTTGACGATCCGTGATGATGTTTGAAAGTAAAATAGTGAGCATGAAGTATGAGCTACAACCAATGTGCCAAGATTGATATTGCATTATGGCTAATGGTGCCAATAAAATGAATGACATGTAAAATAATATGAAATGAGTGGTAAATCCTTTTAATAATAAATGCCTTAGGAGTATCGTCTAGCCATAGAGTAAGGGTAGGTCGGAACAACATAACCCCGACATTACACCTGCCGGTGTAAGAGTGATTGAGGGGTAAATCCCCGTGTTAATTTGATGAGATTGTTTCCCCTTATATGGGATGAGATTATTCCTAGCAAGATGTGATGTCATGTCGACCCACAAGACATTATGGTGAGACGGCTTAGCCGATCGGGATGAGATTGGACACCATGCCACGCACATGGTGTTATTGTTAGTATATGTATCGGGGTGAGACGGCTTAGCCAGCCGGGCTGAGATCGGACTCCGTGCTAAAATACAGTGGTGTATCGATGCTAAAGATCTCCCTACTTAAACTTACTTGAAATTTACATTTCCTCTAACGTGACACCTTGATACTGTTTGAGTCTTTTAATCATTTCATGTTTTCTTCTCCGTTTACTATTACACGTTCTATTGAGAGGGTGTTTAGTTTTACATACTAGTACTATTCCATATGTACTAACGTCCCTTTTTTTTAGGGCGCTGCATCTTTAATGGAGGCAGGTGGTTCCATTGCAGGTGGTATTGATTAGTGATAGCAGCACACCCTCTCCTCAGCTGACTCGGTGAGCCCCACTTCATTTCGGGGTCCTGTATCTCTTGTTCCATGTACATAGTGTTTTGAGGTATAGCTGGGGCCTTATTGCCGGCACTATCGTAGCCCTCTTTTGTTTCTGTTAGAGGCTCCATAGACATAGTGTGGGTTGTACCTTGTCTTTGGGAAGGTTAATCTAAAAATGTTGTAATCGTATCATTTGTTCCACTTTTAACTATGATTGTACAGTGTATTGTTTTGGAGACTTGATAATATCGTAACTAATAGAAATGAACTGGTGATATTCACACGACCTCTTACTGTTTTATTAATGAAATGTATTCCTCTCTTTATTCATGGGTGATTTTGGTAGACATCATTGTGCAGGCTTGCTCAACCGGGGTAACTCCGTCGAGCACCGGTCGCTCTCCCTGTGGTCAGGGCGTGACATGAGAATAGCTCAACTGCATTTTGTCTTCCTTCTCGTAGAACAATAGCAAGGGATTGTTATGAAGTTTATGGTGAAAAAAAGCAAAATCTAAGAAGTACTTTTAGTGAAGCACAACAAAAATATTGCCTCACAATAGACACATAGAGTTTATTGCAAAGAATAAATTATATGTGTTTGACACCGCACTTCATTGATACGGTTTGGAAGTTGCCCTATATCTAGTCATACGGGTGAATAGACGGCTAGAGCTATTTGAAATTTTTTGATTGAATGGAAATTAGACAAGATGTTCACTGTTACCGTGGACTATGCTTCATCAAATGATGTCATAGTCAAAGAATTGTCAAAAAAGTTAGATATGTGGAAAACAAATATAATAAGTTAAGCATCTTCATGTGAGATGCATGGCCCAAATACATAATCTAGTTGTGCAAGATGGTTTGAAATAAATTGAAGCTTCTGTCACATGTGTTAAAAAATACTATATTGTATGTGAGATTATTACTTGCAAGGACCTTAAAGTTTAAACAATGTTGTGCACATGTAAAGGTAGAATGTAGCAAAACATTGTGTTTCAATGTTCATACGAAGTGGAATTCCACGTATCTGATGTTGGATACACTGCAAAATATTGAAAAGGCCTTTGACAAATTTCATCTTTTTGATGATGGATTTTCTGTTTATCTTTGTTCTCATCTTTGTGAAGATGGTAGTAGTGCAGGTCCTTGTAATGACTCGATCAGTCATTTCGATCATTGGCATTCCGTTTGGTAGTTTGAGGTCTTGAATAGCTCGATTTGATGTATTACGACTTGCGTGGATGGTTGGTATTGATTTTCATTTCGATAGAGTAATTATCATTTTGGAAGCTTCAAGTTGGAAGGGTTGATGAAGGTTTGACTTTTGAGTAAACGATCTCGAATTCATGCTTTGATGGTTCCAATTGGTTCGTATGGTGATTTTGGACTTAGGCATATGTTCCGATTTGAATTCAGATATTGCTAGAAAATATTGGCTCTTTTTGTAGAAAGTTGGCAATTTTAAGGTGTAGAAATTTCATAAGTTTGACAATCAGTTGACTTTGTGTCTATCCAGTTAGTATTGTTATTTCGGAACTTGGAATAGGTCTATTTTGTCATTTGGAGCTTGTGTTAAAAGTTTAGCTTCATTCTGAGTTGATTTGGTATTACTGGACTCTTAGTTGTGAATATTTGATGTTTTTGAGTTTAATGGTTGCATGATGAGTTTTGGTGTTTAATTCTCGGTTTTGATGTGATTTGTGGCATTTTGAGTCTTTAGATAAGTATGCATTAGGTACCAGAACTTGTTGGTATGCTTCGATAGGTCCCAGGGGCCTCAGGTGTGAATCGGGGTAGTTTCAGACCATCTTTAGGCCCTTTTCTTTAAGGCCCCGTAAAAATTTTCCTAAAAAACCGGGGTTCTATGATGCCGGAACAGGCGTAGAAGGAACATATTAGGCAGAAATAGGCATTTATGCGGCCCATTATGTAGCTACGGAATCCCTCTACGGACCGCATAATGGTCGCAGAGTGAGATAGTTTTTCTAGTCATTTTGATGTCATTTTTGCGGCCGATTATTCGACCGCATAACCATTTTGCGGGCCTCACCCTGATCGCATATCCAGCTTTGTGATTTTTCGGAGAGGAGGTTCTACGGTGCATTATGCGATCGCAGAACAGGTCTGCGGTGCATTATGCAACCGCATAATAGGTCTGCAGGCCGCATAATGACTAAAAACCGAGTCAGATTTGCCGAGTTCTGGAAGGCAATTGCGCGGCCGATATGCGGACGACATATCAATTCTATGGTCGCATATGCGACCGAATATCCTGTTCTGGGGCTTCATTTTTGTGTTTTTATAAACCGAACCTACTTCAATATATCATTATTGAATTGGCTATTCCTAATGTGTTTGTGTTGAAGGATGTATGTTCAATATTTATTCTAAATGCTTCATCATGTCATCTTGCCATTTGAGTGTGTGTTCAAAATGTGGAATATGTATTAGAAATGTTAAGACTTCAAGTCAAGATCGAAATAAAGGTTGTTATGCCAAATTGTATGAAAAGCGTCTATGTGCCTAAGATTACCAAATTGCTCATATGTGAATTTAATGTCTTGTATGGAAAGCCTTATTGTCGTTTATATGGATAATGATGTTTGAATGTGGAATAAAGGAATTGGAAATTATGAAATACGGCCAAGTGCCAAGAATGACTTTATAACTGTGATCACTAGTGCCAATGAATCAAAAGGATATGAAAGAAGTATAATGTGAGATGATTGACTGAAAAAGGTAATGTCTTGGGTGAGACAACCTAGCTGATCGGGCCATGATCGGATTCCATGACTCATATATGGTGGTGACTATGCTAGAAATGATAATCGAAATTGTGGTTGTGGTTGATGTCTCAAGTGAGACGAGCTAGCCGATCAAGTCGTGATCAGACTCCGTGTAAGAATACGGTGGTATTGTAAATTATGGAATATCGGCACAAAAGATCACCCAACCTAATAACATGGAAATTGACTTGAAAACTATTGGATCCTCAACTTGATGTTTAAATATTATTTGAATCTTTTATTGAATTCTTGACTATTCCCCTTGTATTATTATTTATTCTATTGAGATGGTGTTTAGCTTTACATACTGGTGCTATTCGACGATACTAATATCGCTTTTGCCGGGGGCACTGCATCTTTAAATGGATGCAGATGGTCACATAGCAGGCAGTGTTGATCAGCAATAGTGGCACATCCTCTTCCCAGCAGACTTGGTAAGCCCCACTTCATCTTGGGGTCATGTATCGTATCTTTTGTTCATATTATTACACATCTCAAGGTATAGCCGGGGCCTTGTCGCCGACACTATCATAGACTCTTTTGTATCTTTTAGTGGCTCCGGAGACACTATGTGGGTTGTACAAGGGTGCTAGGGAAGTCAAACTCGATATGTTGTGTTTGAATTGCTATTTCCACTTCAGACTAAGAAAAATGTATGTGAAATTGAGACTTTAAAATGAAATAACTAATAGGAAGTAATTGGTATTGTAGACATGATCACTTTATTATTTGATTAATGAAAATATATATTCTCTTTATTCATGAATGAGTTTGGGTAGAAGGAAATCTAATAGGCTTGCTCGGCCGGGTTCACTCGGTTGAGCGCCGGTCACGCTCCTCGGTGTTTGGGGCATTACAAACTTGGTATCAGAGCCTATGGTTTTAAAGTGTCCTAGGATGTCTCAGAGCCGTGTCTAGTAGAGTCCTCCTTATTGGTGTGTTGTGGACCACATCTATAAGTTGGACGCTACTTGGACATTTGGGAATGATACCCTTCTTTGATATTCTGGATCGTCCGATGAAACTGATTGCAAAACTGATCCTCCTCTAACTCATGCACTCCTTTAACTTTCAGTACATGGCACCTAAGAAGAGAGCAAGAACTAGCCAATGAGCCAATGACGCCTTAGGAGTGGTAGTTGACCCTTTACTTGGTGATGCAAGTGAATACCTGAGGGGTAAGGATAATCCCCCGATTGCTACACTGCCTGATTCCACTACACCAGACCAGGACACACTAGTTCCTACACCTACTGAGGGTGCAGCGGTTCCTCCAACTGATATTTCGGTTCCACCTCTATCCCTAGCTTCCAGTTGTGGTATTTCTAATGGGGATCTTAGGGGAGCCATCCAGATGCTGACACAGATAGTGGCTTCACAGGCCCAAAGATTAAATGTTACACCCACTTCTTATAGCCAATAAGGGGATTCTATTGGTTCTAGGGTGAACAGGTTTCTTCAGTTGGATCCTCCGGTGTTCATGGGTGCTAATCCCAAGGAGGACCCACAGGACTTCATTGATGAGATGCAAATAACTCTCTGGGTTATGCGCGCTACTGAGACGGAGGGAGTGGAGTTGTCCGCCTACCGCCTGAAAGGGGTGGCGTATTCTTGGTTTGAGCTGTGGGAGGACTCTTGGGAGGAGGGGAGCCCTCCAGCAACGTGGAGTGAGTTTGCTGACACTTTCATGGACCATATCTTGCCTGCCGAGACTAGGGAAGCTCGTGCCACAGAATTTGAGAACCTTAAACAAATAAGTAAGATTGTGTAGGAGTATCACATGGAGTTCACGCGCCTGTCTAAATATGCCATTCTCATGTTGCCTACTATGGAGGCTAGAGTGCGCCGGTTTGTGCAAGGCCTTAGCCCCTTGGTTATCAATGAGACCACTACAGCTGCCTTGAATTTGGATATGAACTATGGCAAGATGCGAGCATTTGCTCAAGCTACAGAGAACAGTAAGTTGAATAACAGAATGGAGCGAGAGGGTACCAGCAAGGACAGATCCGCGGGCAACTTTGGGGAGTCATTTGGTGGGGGGAGAAAAGCTTTTAGCGGAGGTTCATCAGGGCTATCCCAGCCCTTTGCTCAGTCTTCAGCCAGTGCACCACCAGCAGGGCCCAGTCAGCAGCAGGGGAGTCATTTTAGGCCCAATCAGGGCAATAGGGGACGCCACCAACATCGCCGATCAGGAGGGAGATTCCAGCAGCAGTGGAGGCCCCCATGCCCCAGGTGTGGGAAGATGCACTTAGGGATCTGCTACATAGACCTACCTATATGTTATGGGTGCGGGTTGAGGGGTCATATTCAGAGGGAGTGTCGTTGATCCCGCCAGGGTGCGGGCAAGGGCAGAACACATCCATCTAGTTCTACATATTCTACATCTTCAGCACCCCTCCAGCTCAAGGTACTCAAGCACCAGCAGGGCGTGGTGCAGCTAGGGGTGGTGCACAAAGTTTAGTAGGACCCAGCCGTTTCTATGCCATGAGTGGTCGCCAGAGTGCATAGGCTTCTCCAGATGTTGCAACAAGTATATTGACTGTCCATTCTTATGATGTACATACTCTCTTAGAGATCCCTGTTCTACCTTGTTCTATGTTACCCCTTATGTTGCTATGGAAGTTGGGATACAACCGGAACAACTTCATGAGCCGTTCTCTGTATCTACTCCGATTGGCGAGTCTATTGTTTTCGCATGGGTTTATAGGGGTTGTGTTATCATGGTGCGTGGTAGGGACACTGGGGCCGATCTCATTGAATTGGGGATGGTCGATTTTGATATAATTATGGAAATGGATTGGCTTTATTCATGTTTTTCCAAGCTCGATTGCCGAACTAGGACTGTGAGGTTTGAATTTCCAAATGAGCCAGTTGTTGAGTGTAAGGGGGATAATGTAATGCCAAAAGGTAGGTTTATTTCTTACCTTAAGGCCACGAAGATGAATAATAAGGGGCATATCTATCATTTGGTCCGGATTACACATACCAGTGCTGAGACACCTACATTCGAGTATGTGCCAGTTGTAAATGAATTTCCATATGTCTTTCCTGATGAGCTCCCTAGGATTCTGCCAGACAGGGAGATTGATTTTGGGATTGATGTGATGCCACGCACGCAGCCTATATCTATTCTGCCCTACCGGATGGCACTGGCAGAATTGAAGGAGCTAAAGGAACAATTGAAGGATTTGTTAGAGAAGGGTTTCATCCGACCGAGTGTGTTCCCATGGGGGCGCACCGATTCTCTTTCTGACGAAGAAAGATGGATCACTGAGGATGTGTATTGACTACCGGCAGCTCAACAAGGTCACAATAAAAAACAAATACCCATTTCCAAGAATAGATGATTTGTTTGATCAGTTACATAGTGTTAGGTACTTCTCCAAAATTGATTTACGGTCCAGGTACCACAAATTGAAGATCATGGAGCAGGATATTCCGAAAACAACTTTCAGGACCCGGTATGTGCACTTTGAATTTCTAGTAATGTCTTTTGGGCTAACAAATGCCCCGACAGCTTTCATGGATCTTATGAATCGGGTTTTCAAGCTTTTTCTCGATTACTTTGTCATAGTGTTCATTGATGATATTCTTGTGTATTCACAAGGTCGAGAGGACCATGCTGATCATCTCAGGGCAGTTTTGCAGACTCTTCATCAACACCAATTGTACGCAAAATTTTCAAAATGTGAATTTTGGCTCGAATCTGTCACATTCTTGGGTCATGTTTTATCTAGAAAAGGAATTAAGGTTGATCCTCAAAAGATTGTAGCGGTGAATAATTGGCCTAAACCTACAACACCAACAAAAATTTATAGTTTCTTAGGCTTAGCAGGGTATTATAGAAAGTTTGTGGAGGGGTTTTCTACTCTTGCCTCTCCGTTAACTAAATTGACGCAGAAGGCAACTAAGTTCCAATGGCCAGATGCTTGTGAAAGCAGCTTCCTGGAGTTGAAATTGAGATTGACTACGGCGCCAGTGTTGACTCTACCAGATGGTACAGATGGGTTTGTATTATATTGTGATGCTTCGAGAATCGCACTTGGGTGTGTATTAATGCAACACGGCAAGGTTATATCTTATGCTTCTAGGCAACTCAAGAATCATGAAAAAAACTATCCAACACATGACTTAGAACTTGCGGCGGTGGTTTTTCCATTGAATATTTGGCGTAATTATTTGTATGGGGTCCATGTGGATGTATTCACGGATCACAAGAGCCTTCAATATATTTTCAAACAAAAGGAGCTGAATCTGAGGCAGGGGAGATGGATTGACTTACTCAAGGTATTACGACATCGATATCCTATATCACCCAGGGAAAGCCAATGTGGTGGCAGATGCTCTTAGCCGGAAATCTATGGGTAGTTTGGCTCACTGGGAGGTATGTCAGAGGTCGTTAGCCAGGGAGGTTCACCAGTTAGCTAGTTTGGAAGTTCTTCTTGCGGACTCTAGTGAAGGAGGGGTAATTGTACAAAATAAGGCTGAATCATTGCTTGTTGTGGAAGTCAAAGAGAAGCAATACGACGATCCATTTTTGGTACAGCTGAAAGAGGGGATTCATAAACATAAAACTATGGCTTTTACTCTTGGAATGGATGATGGTACACTAAGGTACCAAGAGCGACTGTGTGTTCCAAATGTAGATGGTCTCCGGGAAAGTATCATGACTGAGGCCCACACTTCCAGGTATTCCGTGCACCCGGGCTCTACAAAGATGTTTCATGATCTCAAGGAAGTTTATTGGTGGAATGACATGAAAAGGAATGTGGCGGACTTTGTGGCAAGGTGTCTGAATTGTCAGCAAGTAAAGGCCGAACTTCAATGACCTGGTGGGTTGGCACAAAACATAGAAATTACAATGTGGAAGTGGGAAATGATTGTTAGGACTAGCACGCACTCCGTGCAAGTTTGACTCAATTTGGGTGATTGGGGATCGAATCACGAAATCAGAACATTTCTTGCCAGTTAAATCTACCGAGACAGCGGAACAATATGCTCAGTTGTATATCAAGGAAATAGTCTGGCTGCATGGCACTCCAGTTTCTATCATTTCCGACCGAGGGGCTCAGTTCACGGCGAAGTTTTGGAATACATTTCAGCAATGTTTGGGTACTCAGGTGAATCTTAGTATAGCCTTCCATCCACAGACCGACGGGCAAGCAGAGCGGACTATTCAAATGCTTGAGGACATGTTGTGTGCTTATGTTCTCGACTTCAAGGGTAGCTAGGATGGTCATTTGCCACTCATAGAGTTTGATTATAACAACAACTTTCATTTTAGTATTCATATGGCACCATTTGAGGCATTATATGGTAGGAGATGTAGATCTCCCATTGGGTGGTTCGAAATTGGGGAAGCTGAGTTGATAGGGCCAGACCTCGTGCGTCAGGCTATGGAGAAGGTTAAGATCATTAAGGAGCGGTTGAAAACTACTAAGAGTCATAAAATATCCTATTCGGATGTTCGTCGTAGAGACTTAGAGTTCAAAGAAGATGATTGGGTATTCTTGAAAGTTTCCCCCATGAAGGGTATAATGTGGTTTGGAAGGAAAGGGAAATTAAGTCCAAGGTATGTCGGGCCATATAAAATCATTCAGAGGATCGGTGAGGTAGCGTACAAGCATGAGCTACAACCTGAGATGTCATTAGTGAACCCGGTGTTCCATGTGTCTATTTTGAAGAAGTTAGTTGGAGATCCATTAGCTATTGTGCCAGTTGAGACCATTGAAGTTAATGAGGAACTGTCATATGAAGAAATTCCAGTCTCTATTATTGATCGGCAAGTACGAAAGTTGAGAAATATAGAAATTGCATTCGTGAAAGTACTATGGCGAAACCAACAGGTTGAAGAGGCTACTTGGGAAGCCGAGGAAGAAATGAAGAAACAGTATCCTTATTTGATTGAATAGCCATGTATTTATAAAGTTGTGTTCTATGAAAATTCTAAGGGTTACCTTCTACGAATTATGTATCTTTTGTACAGTTGATATTAAGGTGTTCTGTTTCTGGTAATATATTGCCCATGAGGCCACAGTAGGTGTTGTTATTTTGTTATATTGCATCATTGGATTATATATATGTTTTGAGGATATGTTTCTGGGGCTCTCTCACAGGTGGATAGGCCCAGCTACAGAGGAAACTCTGGCGAAACATTTTTGGAAATTTAGGGAGTACAGAGGAAACTCTGGCGAAACATTTTTGGAAATTTAGTCATATTTGGGGTTGCTGGTGTGTGGTATAAAAACTGAGTTCCATAAGATGCTAATAGTGAACCTTGACCCTCCTTCGAGGACGAATGATCTTAAGTGGGGGAGGATGTAAGGCCCCGTAAAAATTTTCCTAAAATACTGGGGTTCAGACTTTTTGGATTGAACAGTGTGCTGGGGAGTTGAAGGAAAATGTTGGGCAGAAATAGGCATTTCTGCGGTATATTATGCGGCCGCAGAGTGAGACAGTTTTTCTGGTCATTTTGATGTCATTTTCGTGGCCCATTATGCGAACATATAACCATATCCAGCTTTGTGATTTTTCTTAGGGGAGGTTCTACGGTGCATTATGCGACCGCAGAACAGGTCTGCGGTGCATTATGCAACCGCAAACCGAGTCAGATTTGCCCAGTTCTGGAAGGCAATTGCGCGGCCGATATGCGGACCGCATATCCATTCAGCGGTCGCAAATGCGACCGCATATCCTGTTCCGGGACTTCATTTTTGGGATTTTATAACCCGACCCTACTTCGATATATCTACGCAAAAGATCATGTTTTTTAGCAAAATCTGATTATTTTAGAGTGAGAAAGATTGCTTAGTGTGGGGGAGTAACTTATTATCCATCAATTCTTGCTCCATCATTGAGGATTAAGAAAGGAAGTCTTCATCCTAAAGGTAAGAATCTATGTCCTAGCTCTCAATTTCGAAAATTTAAAAAAATGGGATAATTAGAGAGACAATTCTTGGGTGTGGGGGTTCTTCTCTTGCATGAATGTATTTTTGAAGTATGTGGGAATGTTGTGAGATAAAAATGGTAGAGAATGGGTTGGGGAATGATGGAATATTCCACAAAAAGGCCTCAAAATATTAATGCACACATAGTGTTTGATAATATGCTCAAAAGAGCTAGAATCGTGACCATTTTCCTAATTTTGGTTCAACTTGCTATATTTCTAAAATATATTGAAGTTGCTAAGAATTCCGGAACGTTTTAAAAGTTTAAGGAAGCTCAATTGAGGTATGTTGTCTAAACCCCCTTCTTCTTAAAATCGAATCCCACGGTGTTCATGTAATTGTTGTAAGTCCTTGATCATTATTGAATTGGATATTCCTAATGTGTGTATGTTGAAGGATGTATGTTCAATATTTATTCTAAATGCTTCATCATGTCATCTTGCCATTAGAGGGTGTGTTTAAAATGGGGAATTTGTATTAGAAATGTTAAGATTTCAAGTCAAGATCGAAATAAAGGTTGTTATGCCAAATTGTATGAAAAGCCTATATGTGCCTAAGATTCCCAAATTGGTCATATGTGAATTTAATATCTTGAATGGAAAGCCTTACTGTCATTGATATGGATACTGATGTTGGAATGTGGAAAAAGGGATTGGGCATTATGAAATATGGCCAAGTGCCAAGAATAACTTTATAATTGTGATCACTAGTGCCAATGAATCGAAAGGATATGAAAGAAGTATGATGTGAGATAATTGTCTGAAAAAGGTAATGTCTTAGGTGAAACAGCCTAGCCGATCGAGCCGTGATCGGACACCATGTCGCACGCATGGTGGTGATTGTGTTGGAAATGATAATTGAAATTGTGGTTGTGGTTGATGTCTCAAATGAGACGGCCTAGCCGATCGGGTCGTGATCGTACTCCGTGTAAGAATACGATGGTATTGTGAATTATGGACTATCAGCACTAAAGATCACCCAACCTAATAATTGACTTGGAAACTATGTGATCCTCAACTTGATAATTTAATATCATTTGAAGCTTTTATTGGATTCTTGATTGTTCCCCTTGTATTGTTATTATTTATTCTATTGAGATGGTGTTTAGCTTTACATACTAGTGTTATTCGACAGTACTAACATCGCTTTTGCTGGGGGCGCTGCATCTTTAAATTGATACAGGTGGTTACATAGCAGGCAGTGTTGATCAGCGATAGTGGCACATCCTCTTCCCAGCAGGCTTGGTGAGCCCCACTTCATCCCGGGGTCACGTATCATATATTTTGTTCATATTATTATCACGTCTCAAGGTATAGCCAGGGCCTTGTTGCCGGCACTATCATAGACTTTTTTGTATCTTTTAGAGGCTCTGTAGACACTATGTGGGTTGTACAGGGGTGTTGGGGAAGTCAAACGCGTTATGTTGTGTTTGAATTACTATTTCCACTTCAGGCTATGAAAGCTGTATGTGAAATTGAGACGTTAAAATGAAGTAACTAATGGTAAGTAATTGGTATTGCAGACATGATCACTTTATTTTTTGATTAACGAAAATATATATTCTCTTTATTCATGAATGAGTTTGGGTAGAAGGAAATCTAACAGGCTTTCTCGGCCGAGTTCACTCAGTTGAGCGCAGGTCGCGCTCCTCGGCTTTTGGGGCGTGACATTTTCACTTGCTAGTTTTTGTCTACAGGTGTCTACATCATGATCATGGAGTACTCGACTGTGTTTGCAAAGAGGAAAATGCAGTTTTGGAGTTGTGAATCGCGTACACGGAGGGACAACTCACGATCGTGAAGAAGAAATTTTTGTTGTCACCGAACTGACTTTGGAAGCTTATATCTTGCAATCTATAATGAGTTTGGAGGTGATCCAAATATGAAAGTTGTAGCCCTTTGTCTCTAATTTACGTAAAGTCAACCTATTTGTCATTTGTAGCTTTGTAAAGAAGATTATGAGCTTTGTACTAGAGGGTGTTTGGAAAACATTGAGCAAGTATTTCACAGGATAGTTCATCATGATCGCGGAACTTTTTGCCGTGATCGCGAAGGCTAATATCATGATGGGAATTTTGCTCGAGGTTGGTGACCACGATTGCGAAGATGGACAACTGGAAAGGCTTTCAAATATCCAATTTCGAGATTTTGAGTTTATTTACCTCACGTTTTGAGTTCTTGGAGCTCAGGTAAGGCAAATTTGGGGAAGATAAACACCCAAATCATGAGGGTAAATAACTTTATCTTTATTTTAATTATATATTTTTGTTTTTCAATGGATTGTTACACCTAAATCACTGACCTGAAGAGAAGAAATTGGGGGTTTTGCCCTAAACTTAACAAAGTGAATTTTAGGGGTTTGTACATGAAATTGAGGTTGGATTTGGAGGAAAATTATATATTTGGATTCATGTTCGAATGGATATTCGGGATTTGTGACTTTTTATCGGGTTTTAGGATGCAGGCCCAGGTTAACCTTTTGGTTGACTTAGAGTATTTGATTAAATAGTCAGCCTTTATCATTTGGTTTGATTCATGTGGCACTATTTTATGTTATTGGGTTGTTTTTGGCTAGATTTGAGCTGTTTGGAGGTCGATTCAGGCAGGAAGGTATTTTTAGAGTATTGATTTTACTTGTTAGAGGTAAGTGTCTTCCATAGCTTTGGTTGAGGGAATTTTTCTTACTAGTTGATATTGTTTGCTACATACGGGGTAATGTATAAATGAGGTGATGAGTGTATATACATGTGCCATGGGTATTCACGCTCGGGTTGGATTCTTGCTTACTTTATGTCTTGTTTCATTGTATGCTACTTTATTCTATGTATTATTTAATTAATCGACTACATGAGTACAGTAAACCATGCTAGAGTAATGTTGAGGCTATTGGTACCTTATATTGAACATGATGAGCAAATCTTGAGGTTTATGCTAAGCTTGCATCAGAGGTAGATACAGATATGTTATGAGCATACATTGGTACTTGTTCTTGTGTTATGCCTTGATTGGGACATGTGCACTCTGTGACACATATGTGATCCTTTGTGTGACTACTTGAACTTGGTTGCTATATTTAATTTTTTTGTAGACGTGTTTTATATATTGAACCCATCCACACTTTTGTTGAGTTGGTTTTAGCGTAACAGATTGATGTAAAAAACTAAGTTGTCATCATGCATTGATACATTTGATTCTCGAAAGGTTCTCTTGAACGTGTTATTTAGTAATTGATATGGAATTTGATCATGTTGGTAACCTCCACCGTTGATACTTTTTATTCCATAACTGTCTATCTTGAATATTTTCTCTATGTTATACATGTTATTGAGTTGTACATGTTCTGCAAAGTGAGTATCGTTTGACTTAAAAACCTCGTCACTACTTCTCTGAGATTTGTCAAGATACTTACTAAGCACATGGGGTTAGTCGGAGGCTAATCATGTGGGTTATCTCTTGCGAGAAAACTTAAAGTTGTGTGGTTCTTAAGAGAGAATGCGTATGCTACCATTTTGGAAGGCTTGAGGAAGTTCGTATGACTATCACAAGGATGAATATGCACTAGGCAGAGTCTTTGGAATGTTTTATGACTGGTGTTACATAAGTTTATGAAGTGTTCAATTGGTTAGCAGTGCTAGGTCGGGGTAGTTATGAAGGAATGGTACTATGTGTTACGAATGATGTGTTTTATGGCTTCGAGTCAAGTGGGGAAGTCTGCATTCGACAATCAGATCACATGGTCATGTGTTATATCGATTTCTGGATTAAGGGACTCTTATGGGTTAGTTATGACTTGAAGAGGATGACTCGAGCATGGAGACTGCAGGGTGCATGATGCACTATACTCTATGGGTACATCAGAGACTTGCAATGATTCAGGTATGGTATTCACTGTGGATAAAGAGTGCAAGGAAAAAAGGAATCGCTTGGTTGCTTCTTTTTCATATTCATATACTGGTGGGGTACAGTTTGTTCAATGTGTATTGGCTGCACTTCGGAGATTGGAGCGGAGTGGATGATAATGGAGAAGGTCCTAATATTCATATATAGTATTTAAGGATTTTTGGATTTGTGTATGGCTAGGATTTGAGATTTGTACTAGATGATGTCTAGACTTACGGTACTTCTATATCATTATTGACTCTACATGGAAGTATTAGAAGAAATAGATTAGGATTCGCAGAAGGTCCCTTTAGAGCGCGCATTTTGGAATGAGTTACTTTCTGGTTTGCCAGTCTGCGTGACATGGTTATCTATAGAGATTTGATTTAAATCTCTGGTTTAGAGAGCGCATTATCATTGTACTCTTCTTTATCTATAGAGGCTCAGTAGACATAATGTGGGTTGTGTATTGGTGTTGGGAAAGACAAAATATGTTATGTTGTGGTTATATTGTTTGTCCATCTGAGACTTTAAAAAGGATGAAAATATTGGAAATGAATTGGTATTGTAGACGTGAACACCTTTTGTCTAATTAAGGAAAATATGCATTATCTCCATTCGTGGATGAGTTTGGGTAGAATAAAATCTAACAAGCTTGCTCGGTCGGGTTCACTCGGTTGAGCGCCGATCGCGCTCCTCGGTTTTGGGGCGTGACAAACTTGGTATCAGAGCCTAAGCTTTTAAAGTGTCCTAGGATGTCTCGGAGTCGTATCTAGTAGAGTCCTTATTGTCGGTGTGTTGTCGACCACATCTATAATTAAGATGTTGCATGGACATTTAGGAATAATACCCTTCTTTCATGTTCTTAATCGTGCGATAAAGTTGGTTGTAAAATTGTTCCTCCTTTAACTCCTGAGTTGCTCTAATTTTCAGTACATGGCACCTAAGAAGAAGGCAAGAATTGGCCAAAGAGCCAATGTCACCCCAGGAGTGATAGTTGAGCGTATAATTGATGATGTGGGTGAGGACCCAAGGAGTTAGGATATTCCTCCAGTTACTACATTGCCTGACTCAACTATAACTGATCAGATCGCATTTGTCTCTACACCTACTGAAGGTGCAACAGTTCCTCCAACTGATATACCAGTTCCACCTCCAGTTCCAGCTTCCGATTCTGGTGTTTCTGATGTGGATCTTAGGGGAGCCATACAGATGTTAATTCAAATAGTGGCTTCCCAGACCCAGTGGTCAAATGTTGCACCCACTTCTTCCAGTCAGCCAGGGGATTCTACTGGTTCCAGGGTGAACAGGTTTCTCTAGTTGGATCCTCCAATGTTCACGGGTACTAACATAGAGGAAGATCCCCAGGGTTTCATTGATGAGATACACAAGACTCTCAGATTTATGCATGCTACTGAAATAGAGGTAGTGGAATTGGCCTCCTAAAGCCTGAAGGAGGTGGCATATTCTTGTTTTGAACTATGGGAGGAGTCCCGTGAAGAAGGGAGCCCTCCAGCGAAGGGGGGTGAGTTTGCCGATCGCTTCATTGATCATTTCTTGCCTGCCGAGACTAAGGCAGCTCGTGCTGCTAAGTTTGAGAACTTGAGGCAAGGTAGTCTGAGTGAGTGGGATTACTATATGAGATTCGCATACCTATCTAAGTATGCTATTTACATGCTGCCCACTACGGAGGATAGAGTGCGCCGATTTTTACAGGGCCTTAGTCGCTTGTTAATTAATAAGGCTGCTACAGCTGCCTTGAATTCTGATATGAACTATGGAAAGATGGTGGCATTCTCTCAAGCTATAGAGACCCGTAAATAAAGGAACAGAATGGAGCGAGAGGGTAGTAATAAGGCCCGGTCTACGGGAAACTTTGGTGGTTCTTCGGGTGGTGGAACAATATTCAGATGAGGGTCGACAGGGCCATCACAGTCCTTTGCTCAGTCTTCGGCTAGTGCACCGCCATCAGGGCCTAGTCAGCAGTAGCAGTGGAGCCGTTTCAGGCCCAGTCAGGGCAGCAGGGGCTCATATCAGTAGGGTCGTCATGGTGGTAGATTCCAGCAGAAGAGGAGGCCCCCATGTCCTCGTTGTGGAATGATGAACCTATGAATATGCTACATGGACTTACCCATATGCTAAGGATGTGGATTGAGGGGTCACATTCTGAGAGATTGTCATTCGTCCCGCCAGGGTGCGGGCAGGGGCATGGCACAACCAGCCAATTCTGCAGCTACTACAGCCGCATCACCTCCTCCAGCTCGAGGAACTCCAACACCCGCAGGGCGTGGTGCAGCTAGTGGTGGAGCACAGAGTTCGGGAGGATCCGGCCGTTTCTATGCTATGAGGGGTCACAAGAATTCAGAGGCTTCTCCAGATGTTGTCACAGGTATTTTGACTATCCAATCTCATGATGTATATGCTCTTATTGATCCCGGTTCCACTTTGTCATATGTCACACCTTATGTTGCTATGGAATTTGGGATAGTACGAGAATAACTTTATGAGCCATTCTCTGTATCTACTCCGATTGGTGAGTCTATTTTGGCCGTGCGAGTTTATAGGTATTGTGTTGTCACGCTGCGTGGTCGGAACACCGTGGCTGATCTTATTGAATTGAGAATGGTCAATTTTGATGTGATAATGGGGATGGATTGGCTTTATTCATGTTTTGCCAAGCTTGATTGCCGAATCAGGACTGTTAGGTTCGAATTTCCAAATGAGCCAGTTATTGAGTGGAAGGGTGATGATGTAGTGCCAAAGGGTAGGTTTATTTCTTACCTTAACGACACAAAGATGATCAACAAGGGATGTATTTACCATTTGGTCCAGGTTACGGACACCGATGATGAGGCACCTACACTTGAGTCTGTGCCTGTTGTGAATGAATTTCCGGGAGTCTTTCCGGATGAACTCCCTGGGATCCAACCAGATAAGGAGATTAATTTTGGGATTGATGTGATGCCAGACACACATCCTATATCTATTCCACCTTATAGAATGGCACCGGCAGAATTGAAAGAGCTAAAGGAACAATTGAGAGATTTGTTAGAAAAGGGTTTTATCCGGCCAAGTGTGTCGCGTTGGGGCACACCGGTCCTTTTTATAAGAAAGAAAGATGTGTCACTGAGAATGTGTATTGACTATCGGCAGCTTAATAAGGTCACAATCAAGAATAAGTACCCACTGCCAAGGATAGATGACTTGTTTGATCAATTGCAATGTGCTAGGTACTTCTCCAAGATTGATTTAAGATTCGGAGTATCACCAATTGAAGATCAGGGAGCGGGATATTCCGAAAATAGCTTTTAGGACCCGGTATGGGCATTTTGAATTTCTGGTGATGTCTTTTGGGCTAACAAATGCCCCAGCTGCCTTCATGGATCTTATGAATCAAGTTTTTAAGCCATTCCTCGACTCTTTTGTGATAGTGTTTATTGATGATATTCTTGTATATTCACAAAGTCGAGAAGACCATGCCGATCATCTCAGGGTAGTTCTGCAAACCCTGCATCAGCACCAGTTACATGCAAGGATTTCAAAGTGTGAATTTTGGCTGGAATCGGTCATATTCTTGGGTCATGTAGTCTCTAATGAAGGAATTAAGGTTGATCCTCAGACAATTTCAGCTGTGAAGAATTGGCTGCGGCCTACAACTCCAACAGAGATTCACAGTTTCTTATGCTTAGCTGGATATTACAGAAAGTTCGTGGAGGGGTTTTCTACTCTTGCCTCTCCATTCACTAAATTGATGCAGAATGCAATTAAGTTCCAATGGTCAGATGCTTGTGAAAAGAGTTTCCAGGAATTGAAAGCAAGATTGACTACGGCACCGGTGTTGACTCTACCAGAGGGTATAGATGGATTTATGGTATATTATGATGCTTCAAGAATCAGGCTTGGATGTGTATTAATGCAACATGGAAAGGTGATAGCTTATGCTTCTAGGCAACTAAAGAATCACGAAAAGAACTATCCAACACATGATTTAGAACTTGCAGCGGTGGTATTTGCATTGCAAGTTAGGCATCGTTATTTATATGGGGTCCATGTGGATATATTCACAGACCATAAAAGCCTTCAATATATTTTCAAGCAGAAGGAATTGAATCTGAGATAGAGAAGATGGCTTGAGTTACTCAAACACTACAACATCGATATTCTATATCATCCGGGAAAGGCCAATGTTGTGGCAGATGCTCTTAGCCAGAAATCTATGGGTAGTTTGGCTCACTTGGAGGCATATCAAAGGCCATTAGCCAAGGAAGTTCACCGATTGACTAGTTTGGGAGTTCGTCTTACGGACTCTAGTGAAGGAGGGGTAATTGTACAAAATAGGGCTGAATCATCGCTTGTTGTGGAAGTTAAAGAGAGGCAATACAATGATCCATTGTTGGTGCAATTGAAATAGGGGATTCATAAACATAAGACCATGGCCTTTTCTCTTGGCATGGATGATGGTACACTAAGGTACCAAGGGCGACTATGTGTTCCAAATGTGGATGGTCTCCGTGAAAGAATTTTGACTGAAGCTCACACTTCTAGGTATTCTGTGCACCCAGGTTCTACAAAAATGTATCATGATCTTAAGGAAGTCTATTGCTGGAATGATATGAAGAGGAATGTGGCGAAATTTGTGGCAAGATGTCTGAATTGTCAGCAAGTGAAGGCCAAACACCAAAGGCCCGGTGGGTTGGCACATAACATAGAAATTCTAATGTGGAAGTGGGAAACGAATAATATGGATTTTGTGGTTGGATTACCACGCACCCCACATAAGTTTGACTCGATGAGTGGATTGACTAACGAAATCAGCACACTTTTTGCCTGGTTAAGTCTACCGCCACAGTGGAGCAGTATGCTTAGTTGTATATCAAATAAATAGTCAGGTTGCATGGCACCCCTGTTTCCATCATTTCTGATTGGGGAGCACAATTCACTGCTAACCTTTGGAAGACATTTCAGCAAGGTTTGGGTATTCAGGTGAATCTTAGTACAACCTTTCACCAATAGACTCACGGGCAGGCAGAGCGTACTATTCAGATGCTTGAGGATATGTTGCGTGCTTGTGTTCTAGACTTCAAAGTTAGCTGGGATGATCATTTACCACTCATAGATTTTGCATACAATAATAGCTATCATGCTAGCGTTCAAATGGCATCGTTCGAGGCTTTATATGGTAGGAGATGTAGATCTCCCATTGGATGGTTCGAAATTGGGGAAGCAGAGTTGATAGGGCCAGACCTCTTGCATCAGGCTATGAAAAAAGTTAAAATCATAAAGGAGCGGTTGAAGACTGCTCAGTGTTGTCAGAAATCCTATTCGGATGTTCGTCGTAGGGATTTGGAGTTCAAAGAAGATGATTGGGTATTCTTGAAAGTTTCCCCCATGAAGGGTGTAATGCAATTTGGTAAGAAAGGGAAATTGAGTCCAAGGTATGTCGGACCGTACAAAATCATTCAGAGGATCGGTGAGGTGGTGTACAAGCTTGAGCTACCACCTGATATGTCATTAGTACATCCGGTGTTTCATATGTCTATGATGAAGAAAGTAGTTGGAGATCCAACACTCATTGTTCCAGTTGAGACTATTGAGGTAAATGAGAAATTGACTTACGAAGATATTCCGGTTTCTATTATTTATCGCCAAGTCCAAAAATTGAGAAATAAAGAAATTACCTCTGTGAAGGTGTTATGGCGAAACCAACAGGTTGAAGAGGCTACTTGGGAGGCCGTGGAAGAAATGAAGAAAAAGTATCCTTATTTGTTTGAATGATCATGTATTTATAAAATTGTGATCTAGGGAAAATTAAAGGACTTACTTTCTATGAATTAGGTATGATTTGTACATTTGATATTGAGGGTGTTCCGTTCTTGAAATATATTTCTTATCAGGCCACAGTTGGTGCTGTTTCGTATTATGTTACGTTGTTGGATTATGTATATGCTGTTAAGATGTGTTTCTGGGGCTCTCTGACAGGTGGATAGGCCTAATTACAAAGAAAACTCTAGCGAAAATTTTGGAATTTAGGGAGTTAGTCAAATTTGGGGCTGCTAGTTTATGGTATAAAACAAACTAAGTTGCATAAGATGCTAAAGACGGATTTTTACCCTCATTCGAGGACGAATGATCCTAAGCGGGGGAGAATGTAACACCCCAGAAAATTTCGAAGTACTTAAGGGTAAAGCCCGGTAAAATTTGCAAAGAAAATAATGTTTCATGGTGCCCGACTAGGCTTACGTGTTCAGGATTTTTGAAAATTATTTTGGGTTGAACAATGCACGGAAAAATAAAGGAAAAGTTTTGGGGGAAAGTGCATTTGTGCTGTCCATTATGCGACCGCATAATCACTCTACGGGCCGCATAATGGCCGCAGAAGTAAGCAGGAGAGGGACATTTTGGAAGCAGCTATGCAGTCGACTATGCGACCGCATAACTGTTATGCGGTGCATTATGCGACCGCATAACAGTTATGCGGACCGTATAGTGACCGCATACACAGACGGATTTTTGATCATTTTTGTCAGCAATTATGCGACCAATATGCGGTCCGCATATCCATTATGCGGTCGCATATGCGATCGCAGAACCGTTCCGGAGCTCCATCTTTTGGTTTTTAAAACCTGACCGTATTACGTTAAATACACTCTTTGGGCCATTATTTAGCAATAATCTGACACTTTATAGTGAGAGAGAGTGCCCTAGAGTGAGAAGGTATTCTTCAATTATTGTTCTTCAATTCTTGCTCATGTTTTTGAAGATTAAGGAGGGAAACTCACTAGGTCTTCATCTTAGAGGTAAGATTCTACACCCTAACCTCACTTTCGAATTTTATGTAGAAATGGACAATTAGCAAGAAACTTTCTGGGTAGGAGGGTTGTTTACTTTACATGCATGTGTTATCAAAGGGTGTAGGAAGATTGTTGAGCTAAAAATAGTAAAGATTGGGTTGTGGGATGATGGAATCATTCATAAAAAGTACCTTGAAACCTTATGCACACCTAGTGTCTGTTAAAATGCTCAAGTGAGCTAGAACCATGATCATCTTCCTAATTTTGGTGCAATTTGTTATATTTCTAAAATAGATTGAAATTGCTAAGAATTCCGAAACATTTCGAGTGTAAGGAAGCTCAATTGAGTTATGTTGGCAAAACTCTTCTCTTAGAATTGAATAGCACGATGTTCTTGTAAATTATGTAAGTCCCAAGTGATTCATTATGAAACTGGCTATTCCGAGTAAGATTGGGTTGAAAGATATATATTCAACAAGCATCACAAATGCTTTATTCATGTTATGTTACCAATTGAGAATGTGTTAAAATATGGGCTGTGCATTAATAATGTTTCGACTTTAAGTCAAGTTCAAATGAAGGCTATCATGCCAATTTTTGTGAAATATCTGTATGTGCCTTAGACTCTAAATTGCTCACATGTGTACTACACACCTTGATTTTGAATTGTATTTGTTGTTGATGATGATAATGATATTTGAAATTGATAAGGTGAGCATGAAATACTGAATATGGCCAACGTGCCAAGAATGATCTTATAATTATGGCCATTAGTGCCATTGAAATGCAAAATATGTGAAAGTAATATGAAATGCGATGATTGATATAAAAAGGTTGATGTCTCAAATAAGACAGCCTAGCTGATCGGGTCATGATCATACTCTGTGCTAAACTTACGGTGGTATTAGTATTGATAATAATTGTGGTTGATCCTCTAATGAGATAGCCTAGCTGATCAGGTCGGGATCGAACTCCGTGCTAAACTTACTATGGTATTGGTATTGATAGTACTTGTGGTTGATTCTCTCATAAGATAGCCTAGCCGATCGGGTCGTGATCGGACTCTGTGCTAAACTTACGGTGGTATTGGTATTGATAGTAATTATGGTTGATTATCTAATGAGATAGCCTAGCCGATCGGGTCGTGATCGGACTCCGAGCTAAACTTACTGTGGTATTGGTATTGATAGTAACTGTGTTTGATTCTCTAATGAGATAGCCTAGCCGATCGGGTCGTGATCGGACTCCGTGCTAAAAGTACGGTGGCATTGGTATTGTGAACACTGGTAATGTGAACATTGGTATTGTGAATAATGGTATTGTGAATAATGGAATATCGATACAAAAAATCTCCCAATGTGAGATATGGAAATTAACTGAAACATTGTCTTGATCCTAAATTGAGGTTTGATGTTGATTAAAGCTTCCATTAATATTATGATAATTTTGTTTGTATTATTTATCATTCTACTAAGAGGGTGCTTAGTTATACATGCTAGTGCTATTCGACAGTACTAACGTCCCTTTTGCCGGGGGCGCTGCATCTTTCAATGGATGCAGGTGGTTCCACAGTAGGAGATATTGATCAGTGATAGCAGTGCACCTTCTTCCCAGCTGACTTGGTGAGCCCCACTTCATTCCAGGGTCACGAATCTTTTGTACTTTGGGTATTCTGTTTGAGGTATAGCCGGGGCCTTGTTGCCGGCATTATCATTGTACTCTTCTTTATCTATAAAGGCTCTGTAGACATAGAGTGGGTTGTGTATTGGTGCTGGGAAAGACAAAAAATTTTATGTTGTGGTTGTATTATTTGTCCATTTGATACTTTAAAAAGGATGAAACTATTGGAAATGAATTGGTATTGTAGACGTGAACACCTTTTATCTAATTAAGGAAAATATGCATTATCGCCATTCGTGGATGAGTTTGGGTAGAATGAAATTTTACAGGCTTGCTCGGTCTGGTTCATTCGGTTGAATGCCGGTCGCGCTCCTCAGTTTTGGGGCGTGACATTAAAGTTGTTTGGTCTCGCAGCTGCAACAATATTGGTGCAGAAATTATCTCTCTAATCTCCTTCTCCAATTTCTTGTAAATAGATAGAGGCATTAGATTAATTAAGGCACATGAATCACATAAAGACTTGTCAAAATTAATAGTTCCTAAAGAGCAAGGTATAGTAAAACTCCCTGGATCTCTACACTTTTGTAGGAGTTTGTTTTGCAATATAGCACTGCAATCCTCTGTAAGCTTGAACACTAAAGTCTTCTCTATTTTCCTCTTCTTCGTCAGGATCTCTTTCAAGAATTTAGCATAAGCAGGCATTTGTGAGAGCACTTCTGTGAATGGTAAGTTCACATGAACTTGTTTTAGCACATCCAAAAATCTTCTAAACTTCTTGTCATGCTTTTCACTATATAGCCTTGGGGGGAAAAGTAAAGCAGTAATATGCTCGCTCTCATCATGTTCCTCCCTTCTCAAAATTTCTCCCTTCTTCTTTTTCTCAGTTTTCATCTGGCCCTTCTTCTTTTTATCAACATCATTCTTCAGCTGCTCCCCACTTTCTTTTTCAAGTTTCACATCATTTTGGATCGGGGTGGGATCTTTCAACAATTGCCCACTTCTCAGAGTTATAGCATTCATTGTTTCATTGGGATTTCTCTCAGTATCAGCAGAGAGAGTTCTTGGAATCCTCTCAGACAATGGCTAGCTGCCCAACCTATCTATCCAGGTTTCGAAAACCAGTGCCTAGTTCTTTGATAGTTGCTCTATGTTCCCTTATAGGTATGCTATGAGTTTCAATCCACTCATCAGTTTTCTGAATGAAGGCCTTCATGAGATCTTCTATGCCAGAATGAATGGGTTGTTGAGGCTGAAATTGTTGCCTCTGTAGATTTTGGTATGCTGGAGCTCCTTGTACCTAGGGTCTAGAGTTATTTTTGTTGCCATGCATTCGCGGTACCCCTCGATGAACTCGATGAAGAACCGGGGTGCCTCTATCCCATTGCATTAAAATTGTAGCTTCCCGTAGCATTCACTTCCTCAGTTGAGGCTTGACACTCATGAGTAGGGTATCCTCTTCCACATATATCACAATCTGTATGAGGCTCATTTTGTATCGAGGCTAAGGTTTGCTTTCGTATTATCTATCACGCCCCAAACCTGGGGGGTGAGACCGGCACCCGGTGCCTCACCTATCCTTGCATACCAACCTACGACTAAGGGAATCTGAACATATAATGTCATAATTTGGCCATGGGCCACATTGCAAGACAATTTGCGAAGAAAAATATAAAACTGAATGGAACCCAACGCTGACTAAACATCCATATAAAGTTGGACCGGCAGGGCCGTCATAACTACTACAGCTGACAAACCAACAAAATATACATACAAGGAATACAAGCCCAACATACTGCACTAACTGACAGGATATGTCTACAAGCCTCTACTGCTGGATGTACTATGATCGAAACAGGGCCCCGAACTACCCATAACCTATATACATATATAGATGGACAGACTCCAATTCTGAGGGCAACTCTAAGTCATAAGCTATTTGGCCCACTCTCCGAATGATCCTATAAGGCCCAATATACCGTGGGCTAAGCTTGCCTTTCTTGCCAAACATCATCACGCCCTTCATAGGGTATACGTTTAAGAATACCCATTCATTAACCCCGAACTCTAAATCTCGTCGTCGCATGTCAGAATATAACTTCTGACGACTCTGAGCTGTCAACAGTCGCTCCCGGATAAGCTTTACTTTCTCTATGGCCTGCTAAACCAGGTCTGGACCATGTAACCTAGATTCTCCAACATCAAACCACCCTATAGGAGATCTGCACTTACGCCCATACAAAGCCTCGTACGAAGCCATCTGGAGAGTGAAGTGGTAACTGTTATTATATGAAAACTGGATTAGATGTAGATGTTCATCCCAACTTCTTCTAAAATCCAACACACATGCTCGTAACATATCCTCGAGCGTCTGAATTATGCGCTCGGCTAGTCCATCAGTCTGTGGATGAAAAGTTGTGCTGAGATTCACCTAACTCCCTAGACCTTTCTAAAATGACCTCCAAAAATGTGCTGTAAACTAGGCCCCACAGATATAATAGATACTGGTTCCACGCATAGCCGCACTATCTCCTTAATATATAACTTTGCAAAGTCTTCTGTTGTATATGTAGATCTGACCGACAGGCAATGAGCTAATTTCGTGAGCCTATCGACTATCACCCATATTGAATCGAACTTATGATGAGAATTAGGTAAACCCGTGATAAAGTCCATGTTTATCACCTCCTATTTCCACGTCAGGATCTCTATAGTCTGCATTAGCCTTCCAGGCTTCTGGTGCTCTACCTTCACCTACTGGCAACTAGGACACTGAGCGACAAACTCAGCAATGTTCTTCTTCATATCATTCCACCAGTACACATCCTTAATGTCATGGTACATCTTCGTCGACCCAGGATGAATGGAGTACCACGAATAATGTGCCTCTGACATAATCATGTCTCGTAGCCCTGCTACATCTAGAATACATAGACGACACCTATATCTGAGAACTCCATCTCCCTTGTGCTCTAACAATAGCTTCTTCTGCTGCAAAACTCGCTCTCTCAACTCGGCCAACTCTGGGTGCTCGTACTACCTCTCCTTTACTTCATCTATGAGAGATGATTTTGCAGTATTTTGGAGTACAACTCCACCATTGCCAAGGTCTACTAACTGAACCCCCAAACAAGCAAACAGATGAATCTCTCTAGTTAATTGTCTTTTTTTAGCCTTTACATGTGCTAAGCTACCCATAGATCGGCGACTTAAGGCATCTGCTACCACATTAGCTTTGCCTGGATGGTAGAGAATGTTAACATCTTAATATTTCAATAACTCAAGACATTGCCTCTGTCGCAAATTCAATTCTTTCTACTTGAAGATATATTGCAGGCTTTTATGATCTGTAAATACATCAACATGAACGCCATATAAATAATGTCACCATATCTTAAGTGCATGGAAAACTGCAGCTAATTCGAGGTCGTGGGTTGGATAATTCCGCTTGTGCCTCCTTAACTGCCTTGAAGCATACGCAATTACTTTCCCATGCTGCATCAGGACACATCCTAACCCGACACCTGAGGTATCACAATACCTGGAATAATAATCTGGACCCTCTGGAAGTGCTAGAACTGGCGTTGAGTTCAACCTGTTCTTAAGCACCTGGAAGCTCTGTTTGCAAGCCTCCGTCCACTGAAACTTAGTTGCTTTCTGTGTCAACTTCGTTAATGGTGCCGAAAGGGAAGAAAAACCCTCTACGAACCTCTGGTAGTATCCTGCTAAGCCTAGAAAGCTACGAACCTCTGTAGGAGTGGTAGGTCTAGACTAAGATTTCACAACCTCAATCTTCTGATTGTCTACCTTTATACCTCCATCGGATACAATGTGCCCCAATAATGCTACAAACTTCATACAGAACTTACATTAGAAAACTTAGCATATAATTTACTAACGCAGAGGGTTTGGAGCACCGCTTGCAGATGGTCCGCATGCTCATCCTCTGAATGTCAATAAACTAGAATCTTATCAATAAATACTATCACAAACAGATCTAAAAATGGCCGGAATAGGCTATTCATCAAGTCTATAAACACGAGAGTTGCATTCGTCAACCCGAATGACATGACAAGGAACTCGAAGTGGCATATCGGGTCCTGAAAGCTGTCTTGGGAATATCTTTCTCCCGAACTCTGACCTGGTGGTACCCCGACCTCAAATCTATCTTTGAAAAGCATCTAGCTCCATGCAACTGATCAAACAAGTCATCTATCCTTGTAAGTGGATACTTATTCTTAATAGTTACTTTGTTCAGTAGCCTATAATCGATACACATCCTCAGCGAGCCGTCTTTCTTACTTACAAACAGTACCGGTGCACCCCAACATAAGGTATTGGGCCTGATGAAACCCTTCTCCAGCAAATCTTTTAACTGCTCCTTCAACTCCTTCAATTCGGCAGGTGCCATTCTATACGGAGGGATGGATATTAGTTGAGTTCCTAGAAGCAAATCGATGCCAAAATCAATCTCTCTCTATGGAGGAGTACCTGGAAGTTCATCTGGGAATACATCTACGTACTCTTTGACTATTGGAATAGACTGAAGTGTAGGTATCTCAGCATCTGCATCTCTAACTCGCACAATATGAAAAATTCATACTTTTGTGATCATTTTCCTCACCTTCAGATAGGAAATAAACCTACCTCTGGTGTCGCTGTATTACCTACCGATTCAAGAACTGGCTCACCTGGAAAATAAAATCTGGCTGTCTTTGCTCGACAATCAACTGTGGCATAGCAAGCTGCCAAACATTTCATGCCCATTATAGCATCAAAGTCCAACATCTCTAGCTGAACTAGGTCGGCTAAGGTCTAACAACCACAAACCGTTACCCTACAACCTCGGCAAACCCGTCTAGCAATAATCGATTCTCCGACCGGTGTAGATACTGCAAAATGATCACTCAGTATTTCAAGCACTATACAAAACTTCCCCGCGACAAATGGGGTAATACACGATAAAGTAGATCCTGGGTCTATCAAGGCATAAGCATCAATAGAGCAAATGGTCAACATACCTGTCACAATGTTTGGTAAAGACTCCTGGTCTTGTCGACCCGCTAAAGCATAGCTAAGATTTTGGTTACCACCTGAACTAAAACCTCTACCTCTGCCATGACCTCTACCAGCTGAAGACTAAGACTCACGTCCTGAAGGATGCACAGACATAGATGATCCTATTGCTAAATTTGTTGGTTGTGCAATACCCCAAAAATCTCTATTTGGGCAATCTCGCATCATATTCCCCAGACGTCCACATGTATAACAAGCATCGGAACTGGCTCAGCATTTGCCCAAGTGTCCTCTACCGCGAATGCCACACTGCGGCGGAAATGGCCATGTCTGCCCTAAACCTCGCTGTCGCTGCAAACCCGATGCTCGTGAGCTCTCACCTGGTCCTGACTGAGTATAGCGGTCATACCGGTAACCCTGTAACTGAGGTGGCGGAGGCCTAGGTGGTCGTTCGAAGTACTGGGGCCTATAACTACCCTGAGACTGCTCCTGAGACCTGGCAAATCTCATCCTCTTACGCTGTCCTAACTCAGTCCTCTCTGTACCCTATTGCCGATGCCTACCCCTCTCTATATTCTTGGCGAATGCTTGAATCCGGGAAATATTCATACTATCCTGCAATGCAGCGGTGAAACATGCCTCGTTCAACTCTGGGGCCCACCCTGCTATAAACCTTTGAATCTTGTCCCGCATAGTAGCAACTATGGATCGTGCATATCTTGCCAATGAGTCAAAACGGAGACTATACTCTCGAACACTCATATTGCCCTTCTTGAGGGATAGAAACTAATCAAATCGAGTCTGTTGGATCTCCCGCAGAAAGTACTGGTCAAGGAAGGCTATTCTCCCAAATAGATGGAGGTGCATCACATCCCCTGGACCTCTCCCATCCCTCATACAAAAGGATGGCTATATCTCGGAGTCGAAAAACTACTAGCTCAAGTGCCTCTTTCTCTGTGGCATGCATAACCCGAAAGATCCTTTGAAGCTGATCTATGAAATCCTGCAGGTCCTTCCTCCGATCTGTCCCCGTGAAATTTGGGGGACTCAAAGAAATAAACTCTCGGGCCCTTGAACTCCCAGACTCCTCAAAAGATCCTGCACTAGCGGGTGCCCTAGCCTGTTACTGGGTAGCTACTAACTGTGTCAATAATGCACTGCACTCCTCAAGTCCTGATCTGATAGAAGCGGAGGGAGAACTGGATGTACGGTCTCCCTAGGAATCTCCTTAGGCGGTGGAAGAGCCGGTAATGGCTGAGTAGGGGTCTCTCCCTGGGCCTCCGATTGGGCCACATCTACTAGGGGTACCCGGCTAGTCCCATCACCTACTGATGTATCTCTCCTCTGGCTAGCCGTAGTCTTCCTAGTCATTGTCATTTGTGCATGCAAACGCCAACGCGTAAGTTTAGCTCAATTTTCCTATAAAACGGTTCTACAACACGATTTAGATTTGAAAGAAGGGTAACCAACTCCTAAATGCCCTGTAGTACCCTGCTTATATAATGTGGTGCACAACACATCTATAAACAAGATCCTACTAGACACGGCTTGTAGACTCCCTAGGAATGAACTGCTCTGATACCACTTTTGTCACGCCCCAAAACTCGGGGGCGAGACCGGCACACGGTGCCTCACCTATCCTTGCGTGCCAGCTTGCGACTAACGGAATCTGAACATATAATGTCATACTTTGGCCATGGGCCACATTGCAAGACAATTTGCAAAGCAAAATATAAAACTTAATGGTACCCAATGCTGACTAAACATCCATATAAAGTTGGACAGGACAAGGCCGTCATAACTATTATAGGTAGAAAACCAACAAAATATACATACAAGGCCTACAAACCCAACATACTGCACTAATTGACATGATATGTCTACAAGCCTCTATTGATGAATGTACTGTGATCGGAACAGGACCCCGACCTACCCATAACCTATAAACATATATACACAATATGTATACAAAACTCTAGACACGGCAACTCCGAAGGACGTGGAGCTTACTGATAAAGCTGAACTCGGGCAACACCTACTGAGGAGGTCTACCCGTCTGTCTGTCTGAACCTGCACGCATGAAATGTAGCGTCCCCAGAATAAATGACGTCAGTATGAAATACGTACCGAGTATGCAACGCAATAAAATAACTGAAAGTTAAAACTGAATTGATAATATAATAACCGAATTAACTGGGAGTCAAAGATAATCCGAAGATATGCTTCTCTGCTGATACTGACTCAACTCTCTCAATATAGTAAGTAAATTAGTTGTTCGGCCCTATAAGGCTCGGTATATATACAACTGCTCTGTCGTAGTAGGCTCGCTCATAGGCGCTCGGCCATATTAGGCTCTGTATCTCAACCAACTGGGCACGCTCATAGGCACTAGGCCACAATAGAATTGGTATATAACTTATCATTTGATCAGAGGTTGCCCAATAGGGGCCTGCCCATCGATTATAGCTCGATGGTGGTGAAAATATTGTAATACTGTATATATATATACACACTCTCTGCTCTCTTGGCTGAAATAAGACAATACTAAACTAAATATGAAGTCCCGATAATGGAGAATGTTGTAACTTATGAGACTAGGATAATGTATATAAATTCGGGAATATGAACTTCTCTTTATGCCTCGTTATCAAACACATGTAATTATGAGATCATGCCAAAATGAAGGAAGGGCTTAGCCTTAACATACCTGGAGTAGGAAAAATCCGTATGATATTCTTGAGAAAGATTGCACCGTACTCCCTTAGAATCGCAAAATCTCACGTTGCTAAGGTACTAAAAAATCTCGTTGGATTGAGGTTGCTAACGTTGGAATCCTTGTAGGAATTGGTTGAAGGTGTTATGAATTCTTCTTTATATAAATTCTTAACGTCTGTTTTGTAGTGTTTTGTATTTAACATATTAGAAATGAAGTGTTTTGCAGTGTTTTGTATTTAACACATCCAAGTGAAGTTAAAATTCTACTCTTCCATGTCTTTACAGGTAGAAACATGTAGTGTTTTGTATCTAATACATTAGTTTGCCACATAACCCTTAATGACAAAGAGTCATATGTTTAGGTAGTGGTTTGCTGCTACATGGGGGTAGGGAGTTTTAATCATTATCCCATAATTTATTAGTTAATTTAGGTAATATCCCGTTACCCAATAATTAACCAATTATCCACATAATTAAGAATTATCTCAAATTAGTTAAAATACTACTTACTTTTAACACACTTTACGTATCCTACTATCGTGGTCATGGGGTACCTTGTATGGCACTAGTCCATAAATACGGGGTATTATAGCTCGGTCCGTATTTTATCCCAAATTGCCAAACTTTGACGAAACTTATTTTCTTCGATCTGCTTACCCTCTCATCTTCCCGAATTTATTTATCCCTTATTTGAAATAGCATAATACTTGTAATCACAAAAGAATTTCCTTCCCGAATTTATGTCGATTAAATTACGACGAAACATTAACAGATGAAAACGTGAGATGTAACATTATCTTAGCCATAGCATCTACCTGTACCTGCACAGATGTAGTCGCATCAACTTAGTGAACACTAGTTGATCTTTTTCTTTCAGCACTCTCAGAGGGCCACTGATTAGCATCTTTAGATAACTCATCAAGAATTTTAACTATTCCTCTGGAGTATACTTCATCAAGGGGCTTCCAGCTGCATTACTCAATGTTCTATGCGAGGTTGGTGTCAATTCATCCCAAAAGTACTGGAGTTGCATCTAGAGTTCAATTCCTCTATGTTGACACTTTCTAACAATCTCCTTAAACCTCTCCCATGCTTAAAAAACAGCTTCAGTCTCTTTATGGAAAAAGTTATGGATTTCCCATCTAAACTTGCTCGTCTTAGCTAAGGAGAAATATTTATCAAGGAATTTTCTGGTCATCTCCTCCCATGTTCTAATCGATCCCGTTGGTAAGCTTCGAAGCCACTGTTTTGCATTATCTTTGAGTGTGAAGGAGAATTTCCTTAAGTACACTGCATCTCATGACACACCATTGTATTGAAAGGTGTTCATGATCTCTTCGAAGTCCATCAGATGTGTATTTGGATCTTCGTTCATCATCCCTTTGAAGACGCAATAATTCTGAAGGGTTTGAAGCAACCCTTGCTTCAACTCAAAATTGCTAGCTGCAATTGGAGGTGGTCTAATAATTAGTAAGCCTTGATTGTATACTGGTCTAGCATAATCTCATATTGGTCTCCTAGGAATGTGAGTTATATTTCCGAACTGGTCTGCAGCCAAGGGTTGATTCTGAGCAATTCTCCGACCCCTCTCATCTTCATAGATAATTTGTGCATCTCTAATAGCTTCTTTCTCAGCATCCTGTGCAGCTTTTTCTAATTGTTGTTCTACCTTTTTCACATCCAAATCTACATTACATCACCGTTTCTAGCCATAGTTTCTTTGGTTAAGGAGCTCCCACCTTTTCTGATGTCTCGGTGAGATCTCTTTCCTTCTTCAACTGTCGTAGTTGTTTTTCTATCTCTGGCTCACATGGTAGCACTTCTTTCGCAGAAGCTCGATTCATGCACTAATCTAAACCTAAAACCTGCGCACAGTCAAAGAACACCAAATGTAAAAAGAGAAAAATAAAATAAAAGAAAAATAAAAATTCATGAATTAGCACTACAAACTATTTCAAACACTATTGTTGACGAGCTCGAATCACACACCTAAATTATGCTCGCTAATCAAATATAATATAATATAGTATAATATCGTATCCGTAGAGATTTTATTTAAATAGTATTCTTGTAGTTTCTTGCTTGGTTTCTATCCAAGAAGATCAACAATTGAGATTTATATGATTTCTAACTAAAAATTAACTAAGAGTTTAAAGCTATTGACTAATGACAATCAAAACAAGGAATAAGCAAAGAAGGTTATCAGTGAGAGAAGATAGGGTTTTGATAAGATAGGTGCAAGATAATTGTTTGGGATCTAACTCTAGATAATTCACATCTAATGTTTAAGTGAGTCTCTCGAATTCACTCAATTATTAGTTAACACGCTCAGCAATAACTCCTCTCTCGATTAAGTCCGAACCTCACGAGATGAATCAATTTAAGCACGTGAAGATATGCAAGAATACGTAGTGGATTGGTCTTTAGGAGAACCTCTCTCAATTACATGAACTAGTGAAGATGAAACAATTAAATCATTCAAAAACGCTTCAATGCATAAAACTAGAGTTATAATCCACAAACAATCATCAATACACCATATCCATCAAACCCTAAAGAGAACTACTTCATAGATATGGAGCAGTTCATCACAAATATAATTAAAGTATAGGAAAACATAAATTCGATCCAAATTCGGGTCTTGACTGGGGAAGGAATGATGAAATCCTTGTGCTTTCTCTCCTCCAACTCCTCCTTAGCCTCCTTAGGTCCAAAGTATGTCAAAACTCCAGAAAATAATATTTTTTTATGTATTTATACCAAGTAGGGTCGTGCCTAGATGAAACCACCTTCTCCTAGCCGAAATAGGATTTTTCACTCTGTAAACATTGCACAGGCGCGCTGCATGGTGTGGCGCACCATGCGGGGCACTAATGGAGAAATCCAGAGAGTCAAAATCTATCATACAGCATGAAATAGATAGTTGTGCCACCCCACACGCCGCGACAGTGGGAAATTCTCAGAGAATGGATTTTGCTTTAGTTTTGACGTCCAAACTTAGTCCTCGACCCCCGAGCATGATACCGGCTTGATTCTTTGGGATTTTACTCAGAGTTCAAAGCTCCAAATAGCTCGGATTAGCTCCACAACATCTACATAGCTCAAAATTACTCCTACAAGGCATAAAACACACTATAAGTGAAAAACACTACCAATTAAAGCTCAAACATGAATAAAGTGCAGTGAATTAGAGTGCAACAAGCAACTAAAACATGAGATTATAGCCTACCATCACAGGGTTTGCTCACGCATGCGCATCATTTATTGTGGGTGTGCCACCAGGCGAAAAGGATGTTATTTATGCCCTGATTTGTTTCATATGTTACTTTCTTATGCTACGACAGATTGTGAGACTTTTGGTCATGCATTTTGCGTGTTTGCTATTGAGGCACATGTGGTTGTTGATTATGAGTGTTATGGCTCGATGGATATGCCATGTGGATCGGTATGTTTGGACCAGGCTACGTGTCGTAGCTAGGTTATGTTAGGATAAGATTCTTTGTGGTTATTTCGTATGTTTTGCCTATCCCTTATGGGGTGGATTCATAGCATGGTGCCATTTGGGTAATACCTATTGGATTTGTTGGATAGTTCTCTCATTTGGCTATCCTTCCATCTTCATTCATATTAAAGTTATTGCGTGTTGGGTGCGGATCACATCGTTTATGGCTCTTGGAGTCATTGGATGTGGCTTGTTAGTCGATCAACTTGTAATGGGTGAGACAAGGTTATTGGACCTGGAAAGCATGCAATCAAATTGGGATAAGGTGTGTGTGGAAGAATAGCATCATCAATCATCTCAAAATTTTACAATGGTCCTTGTCAGGCGAGAGAGCTCCATAACTTGTTGACCTGGAGAGTGGCTATGAGTTTCTACATGTTTCTTTCATCATTAGTTGTGTTGAGAAGTTTGTAGGTTTTATATGATATGAGGTATGTTAATGGTATAGGATTTGGTAATGAGCAGTTATTACAATCTGAAGATATTACTATAAGTACATGAGTTATGTGGTACATCGTGTGATTATACCTTGAAATAAGGTTACGACTTGATGCTACTTGTTTAGACTTATACAGTGCATAAATGCGAGAATAAGTTCTTATAAGGATTTCCGAATGTTAGAGATTGGGTTCTAAAGTTTTTGGACTAAGGTTGAAGAAAGAATCTTCAATTAGGTTGTGTTGATGGGCTTATATAGATTGAGGTGACATGGGATCACTCATGTGTATGTGTATGGAGAGTTTATACAGTGATTTGATGGCTTTGGAATGAATCTTAGCACGTTCGAGGACGAACCTATGTGTAACTGGGGCAGAATGTAATGACCCGAACGGTCGTTTTGACCATTGTCATTACGTTGACATCTTGAATAGCTTCATATGTTATATTATGACTTACTTGGATGGTTGGTTTTGATTTTTCGTAAGTTCGGGATTGTTTCGGAAGAGCAATTCTCAATTTGGAAGCATCAAGTTGGAAGAGTTCACCAAGGTTTGACTTTTGAGTAAACGATCTCGAATTCATATTTAGATAGTGATTTAGGACTTAGGCTTGTGCTCGGATTTGAATTTGGATGTTCCTAGAAGATTTTGGCTATTTTTATCGAAAGTTGGCAATTTGGAGGTTTAAAATTTTTATAAGTTTGACCATGAGTTGACTTTGTAGCAATGGGGTTCAGAATGTTATTCTGAGACTTGGAATAGGTTTGTTTTGTTATTTGGAACTTGTCTGCACAGTTTGGTTTCATTCCGAGTTGATTTGGTATGAATCGGATGTTTGGTTGTGAATATTTAAAGTTTATGAGTTTGAAGGTTGCGTGATGAGTTTTGGTGATTAATTCTCGATTTTGATGTGATTTGTGGAGTTTTGAATCTTTGGATAAGTTTATATTAGGTATTTGGACTTGGTGGTATGCTTGGACAGGGTCCAGGGGGCCTCAAGTGTGATTTGGGGTGGTTTCGGACCCTTTTTAGGCCCTTTTCAGTTGTTGGGTTTTGGCTAAAGGTGTGTACATCGCGATCGTGGATTACTGGGCCGCATTCGCGAAGAGGAAAATGCGGTTTTGGAGTTGTGAATCACGTTCGTGGAGGGACAACTCGCGATCACGAAGAAGAAATTTTTGCTATCACTCGGCTGATTTTGGAGCTTCTATATTGCAATATATAAGGATTTTGGAGGTAATCTGAAATTGAAGGTTGTAGCCCTTTGTATCAAGTTTTTAGAAAAATAACCCGTTTGTCATTTAGAACTTTGTATAGAAAGTTATGGTTTTTTGCATTAGAGTCTGTCTTGAAAGAGTTGAGCGAGTATATCACAGGATTGTTCATCGCGATCGCGAAGCTTCTTGGCCGCGATCGTGAAGGGTAAAATCATGTTGGGTATTTTGTGAACTGCGAATGTGAGGTTGGTGACTGTGATCGCGAAGAAGGACGACTAGCAGGGCTTTAAAACATCCAATTTCGGATTTTTGAGTTTATTTTCTTCACTTTTTAGGTTCTAGGAGCACAAGTAAGGCGATTATTGAGGAGATAAACACCCAAATCATGAGGGTAAGTAATTATATATTTATTTTGATTATATATTTTGTTTTTCTATGGATTATTACACCTAAATCAAGGATTTGAGGAGAATAAATTGGGGGGTTTTGACTTTAACTTAAGAGAATGAATTTTGGGGTTTTGAACATGAAATTGAGGTTGGATTTCAAAACCTACTAAATATTTGGACTCGTATTCTCATGGGTATTAGGAATTTGTGACTTTTGTCGGTTTCATGGTGCAAGCCTGGGTTAACGTTTTGGTTGAATTTGAGTACTTGATTAAAAGGCCGGCCTTTATCGTTTGGGTTTGATTCCTATGGCACTATCTGATGCTATTGAGTTATTTTTGGCTAGATTTGAGCCATTCAGTGTTCGATTCGCGTGGTAAGACGTTTTTAGAATAATTATTTGAATTGTTTGAGGTAAGTGTCTTGCCTAGCTTCGGTTGAATGAATTTTTGCTACTGATTAATATTGTTTGGTACATGCGGGGGTGATGCATATATAAGGTAATGAGCGTATATACATGTGCCATGGGTATTCATGCTCTAGGTAGATTCTAGATTACTCCATGCCTTGGTGATGCGTTTTACTTGATTCTATGTATTATTTAATTAATCGACCATGTGAGTACAATAAACCATTCTAGAGGAATGTTGAGGCTATTAGTACCTTATGTTGAATAGGATGAGCAAATCCTGAGGTTTATACTATGCTTGCCTCGGAGGTAGATACACGTATTTTATGAGCACACATTGGTAGTTGTTCTTGTGTTATGCCTTGATTGGGATGTGTCCACTCTGTGACACATATATTCTCCCTTGTATGACTACTTGAACTTGGTTGCTTTATCTAATTTTTCCGTAGTCATGTTTTATATGTTGAACACCATCCGCACTTTATTGATGACTTATGAGGGTATGCTTCTTGATGATGATTTCTTATTTTGCGTTGTTGTGATTGTGGCACATGTGGACATGGTGGATGAATTTTTGGGTGTTGGCACGAGGTTTCTGTCATGCGATTGTGATTGATGTTGTTGTTGATGTGATGGAAATATTATTAAATCGGAGTGAGAAGGCGGGATATTGTTATTTGGTCAGACATGAGCGGCAAGCGGGATATTGTTAAATGGGAGCGACAATGCGGGATATTTTTATTTTTTTAGGAAAGAGCGACAAGGCGGGATATTTTGTCAGGCGGGATATTATTTTTGTCTGGGCGGAGCAATACGGGTGGCTATTGTGATTTTTTCAAGGTGAAGTGATATGGTTGGCTATTGTGATTTTGTGTGAACACGAGGCACCATATGTTTTTGTTTCTATTTGATGACTTATTGTCTAAACTGATGTAATGACCTGGCCTGTTTCTTTAAGGATTTGCATTCAGTTGGATGGTTTAAGGTCATGAGTAGCTTCATATGGTGTATTATGACTTGCGTGCATCGTCGGTTTTGGTTTTCGAGTGGTTCAGGAATTACGTGAAAGAATTATTCTCAATAAGGAAGCTTTAAGTTGGAAGAGTTAGCCAAGTTTTACTTTTGCATATTTAACCTCAGATCAGAGTTTTTATGGATTCGTTAGGTCCGGATGGTAATTTTGTACTTGGGCGTAAACCCGGATTTTTGCATTTGGATGTTTCTATAAGGTTTTGGATCTAATTGGCGAACATTAGCAAATTGAGGGGTTGGAAAGTTTATAAGTTTAACCAGGAGTTGACTTTGATGATATAGGGTCCGGATTGTTGTTCCGAAAGTTGGAATAGTTTCGTTATGTCATTTGGATCATCTGTGCAAAATTTGAGGTGATTCCGAGTTGGTTGGACGTATTCGGCGTAGGTTTGGAATTTTGAAATTTGAAATGGTTCATTGAGCTTGAATTGAGGTGTGATTCATGGTTTGGATGTTATTATGTATGATTTGAGGCCTCGAGTAAGTCCGTGTTACATTTTGGGACTTGTAAGTATGTTTGGGCAGGGTCTCGAGGGGCTCGGGTGTGATTCGGGATAGTTTCAAAACATGTTGGATGATGATTTCGTTGCTAGTTTTCAGCTTATTTTTTATACCCCAGGTGTTCTTCACGATCGTGAAGGTGAAGCCGTAATCGCATAGTTTATGATTGGATTTGGAATGTTTCTCTCTTCGGGTTCGCAGGTGTAGAGTGTCGTACGTGAAGGTTGTGGGACTTGAGCATCGTATTCGCAGTGTGAGGTCATGTTCGTGCTAGTAAGCTGGGAGTTAGTGGACTCTACTTTGTGTTCATGTAGTCCAATGCACAATCACATAGCGTTGGCATCTATTGGATACACGTTCGAATGAACAACGTCGTGAATGCATTGAGAATTTTATCGCAATAGCATGTGTGCTTCGCGATCGCGATGATATTCTGGCGACCGCGATGGGAATCCCTAAAGCAGTGTTATAAGTTATTATTTTTCGGACATGAGTTCATTTTACCAAAATTTTGAGATTTGGAGATCGGATTAGGGCGATATTGGAGGGGATTTTAATAATTTGGATAGGGCTAAGTATTTTTGACTCGGTTTTGATTATTACTCATGATTTTGTCTTCGATTTGTCATTTAATTGATGAATATAAAAGAGAAATTGGGATTTTGTCAAAAACATTTCTAAAGTGAATAATTGTGTTTTGAACATCGATACGGAGTCGGATTTGAGTGAAACTAGTATGGTTTAACTTATATTCAATTGGGTTGTCAGATTTTGTGAGGTTTGTCAAGTTTCGAGATGCGGGCCTGGGTTATCTGATTAAAGATTCAACCTGTATCATTTGGGTTTGTTTCCCATGGCGTTATTTGATGTTTTTGAGTTGCTTTTGGCTAGTTTTGAGCCATTCGGAGGTCGATTCATGTGGGATGGCGTTTCTAGAGTATTATTTTCGCTTTTTTGAGGTAAGTATCTTATCTAAACTTGGTTGAGGCACTAGTTGCCTGAGTTATTTGTGACAGTTGCATGCTATGGGTGGCGCTTATGTGTGGGGTTGAGCCCATGTGCATGCACCAAGGTATTTTTCAAGCTCGGGGTAGTGTTTAGGCTATGATGTACCTTGGGTTGATTGCTAAGCATCGTATTGTGATGTTTCTCTTATTTGTACCCCTTTTATGAGTTATTTGTACCATGTTTGAGGTTACATAGAGGTTAATCTCTTGATTGGATCTGATAATTGTTGCTTTCGTGATGTATTTGCCTTATTTGAGCCATGAAAGCACACTTTGCACATGCATACACCTTAACATGTCACTTATACCTGTCCAGGATTATGAAGTTTGATGTTGATTGATCCTATATATGTATTCTTGTATATTTGCTTTATGTGTGATATAGTTTGGCTGCTAGCCTGTGACCACACCGGCTGGATTGTGATATTGAGTCTATGACCACACCTGGCGGATTGTGATGTTGAAAATGTGACTACACCGGGTGGATTATGATATTGTACATATGACCACGCTGGGCATATTGTGATATTGATCATGTGACCACGTCGTGCGGATTCTGATAGAACGTGAGTTATCCGTGCTGCGTGTGGATATGGATCCATACCCTTAGGGTCACCCTCTTATGTTTCTTCTTGGTGGTGTACACGCAGATAGTGAGAAACCGACGGGTCCGATTGATGTGGCCTTTGGGAAAGTCGGTCAGTGTTTTGGTTTGATTATTGAAACTCAGTCGTGGACCTTAGAGTCGTATGACGATTTCTATTTGGATCGTGTCGTGTGCCACAATGGATTGATATTTGATTATTGCATTTCATCTTTACTTGCATTTCCTTGGTTGTTTACTTGATTTACCTGCATATCTTCTTTATATGTTGGATTGTTGACTGAGCAGAGTATTTTAAGTTATTGTGCACACCAAGGTGGTTTTTTTCTGTGATTCATGACTTCATCATATTATTGTTTTGTACTTGCTGAATTTATAATCTGTATAGGTGATTAGCGAGTATCATTCATAATTCTTGCTTTTATTACCTAGCTGAGCTTAGTTATGATACTTGATGAGTACATGGGGTCGGTTATACTCATACTACACTTTTGCACCTTGCATGCAGATCTTGGAGCTGAGATAATGTGGGTGACGGGGTTTGGCACTGAAGATGTACCTGCTTTCAAGACATAGCTACCACTTGCCCTTAGTAGTTTTAGATTTTAATTTTGTTTATGTACATTCAAAACAGATGTTGTATTTATTTTCATGTTAGCTTTGTAAATATAAGTCTTAGTGGCTCATGACTTGTACTACCAACCCTTGGGTTATTGTATAGAAAATCAGTTATTTCACTTATTGATTCTTTTATTCTAATTTGAGTTGTACTAAATTTTATTTGGCTTACCTAGTGGGTTGGATTAGGTGCCATCACGACTAGGTAGATTTTGGGTTGTGACAAGTTGATATCAGAGCTCTAGGTTCGTAGGATCTATGAGTCATGAGCAAGTGTCTAGTAGAGTCTTACGGATCGGTATGATGACGTCCATACCTATCTTCGAGAAGCTACAAGGCATGTAGGAAAATTTCTCATCTTTCTTTCCTTATCGTGCCGCATTAATTCAGCTTGAAGCGTATATCTTTGAATTCCTTCCACCCACTCTTACGTTATGTTGAGCACTCAGTATAAACTGTGCATTGATAGCTTGTGATGTTATGGATGAGGTGCAAGATGTGTTCAATGTGTTGTGGAGATAGACCATACTGGAGGACTTGAGGCCGGTTTCAGACCGCAGCTTAGGCTCGGTGGTTTTAGTTGTGTGAGTATATGCTTTTGCACTTATGTGTTTGGTAGTGTCCCTAGGAGTGGTATTAATGGCTCAATGAGTGGTTGGATAGCCATAATATAGGTACTATGTGACTGAGGCTTGTGCTTAGATGGTTTGGATGTGATGAGAAGGGTTCTCTTGGGGCGTAAAGGACCGTGGATGCTTTATTTCTTTCTTGATGTGTGGCACAGTCTTGAGTTATAAGCGTGTTGAGGGGTCTTTCATGTTGTTCATTTGTGTAATGAAGTAGATTCTTATGTCTTGTTGACAAGCTTAGACGCGGGAAGATTAAGTGATTTCATTGTGGTTGTGATCATGATAGGGCGTAGAGAGATGCTAGTTTAAGGCTAAGTTGGTAGGTTTTCTCCTGCGGGGTAGTCTACATATGTGTGATCCTTGTGATGTTTATGTGGAGAGTTTCCTTCCTACCAGGGGATTATATGTGCTACAATTTGAGTTACATCGCTTGAGGAAGTACGCACAACTATCACGAGAATGGAATGTGCTTAGGAGAAGATTTGAGGTGTTCTATGGCTGGTGCTTCATGAGCATATGAAGGATTTAGATAAATTACAGTGCAAGATCATGGCAAGTAGGAGTAAGGGTATTGTGGGTTATCAGATGTTGTGTTCTATGTCTTTGAGCCAAGCGGGAAAGTCTACTATCAATGATTAGATTACATGGTTCTGCGTTATATTAGTTTAGGTTTGAGGCATATTTGTGGGTCAGTTGTGAATTGAAGAGGTTGGTTTTGAGGATGACTCGAGTAAGGAAAATTCTATATGCATGGTGTATTACACTTTACGGATATACGAAAATCTAGGAATGATTGAGGTTTGGTATTCGTGGTGGATGTAGTGTACTCGGTTGTTGCAAATCGGGGTTACTTCTTTAGGTATTATTATGCTAATGGAGCACAAGTCATTTGGCTCGTTTGGGTAGTGCAATGGAGATTGGAGCAGGGTGGATAACTCTCGAGACAGTTCAAATGAGTTCAAGATTTGTATTGTGGTATTTTAGGATTTTCCGAATTTGTTAATGCTAAGTTCGAGCATTTGCATTGGATGGTGTCAGGACTTGTGATACTTCTGTATCATTATGGATTGTCATTTCAGTATCAGGGATGTTAAGAAAATAGCTTCACATTCACACAAGGTCTCTTCAGAGTGCGTATCTCGATTGCGGTACTACTGGGTACTTAAGAGGGAGTACAACGACCTATGTGCCTTAAGACGACTTAGTCTCATACTAGGGTCTCTTGTGGTGAGCTTTGGTTACAGATCGTAGTGTAATGGCAAGGAGAAGTGTTAAGTTGAATGCAAGTTGAGGAGAAATCAAGGAAATGGGTCAACTTGGTAATGGTTTAGGTCAGCATAGTAATAAAGGTGATTGGTTCCTTGGTGTGGTAAGACTCTACCGGTGTTTTGTGGCAATACTCTTGGATTGGGCAATCTGTGCGACATGATTGAGTTAGAGGGATTTAGTTCTGATGACTTGGTTATGTGCAAATGGGTTTTGAAGATTTCTCGATGGTGTCGACCACGGCTTGAGATGGATGTCTACTACATGTATGAGGAGTATGTTGCGTGTTGTGATCTTCTCCTGGATGGGGTCAAGTGGAAGGTTTGTGGTTGACGGAATATGCATCCTGCTTCTGATTCAAAGTTGATAGTAGGATTCTCATATTTTCGTATCATGGCATGATAGATGTGGTGCGACATGTGGGATTGAGGTTTGCATGTACGAGGTTGCAGTTCCACTCGGAAGGAAGGTCATGATTTCTAGAGAACATGGATGGTTTCAGATGTTTAGAAGAATGCGGGCACTATCTGGTATCACCTGAGAAGTGTGAGCATTTCAGAAAGCGCACTGTGTTTTCACTTGCGGTTGTTTGACTAGTATTGCAGTAATCGCCTGGTTGATCGACTGTTGGTGTTCAGATTTTGCTATGTGGCAAGGAATAATTATAGAAGTATTTCTCATGAAAGGATTATACATGAGGGATATGTTAGTCATTTGAGTGGTCGAGTTGAGATCGGATATGGAGATTCTTGTATACTTGGGATTTGGAGACTGGGAGTTCTCGGAGATAGATTGTTCATTGGTTGCAGACAGTGAAAGTATGTTAAGAGCTTGATGGCTGATTGTATGTGTTATGATTAGGTTACTTTTTACTTTTGGAAGTTTATTTACCTATTCGTGGATGATCGAAGTTGATTTGGGGGTCGTTGGTAGGCTTAGTGAGAATGTGTATTATACCTCAGATCGGGTTTGCTTACTCTGCACATATATTGTTGAGGGGTGTGTCACCGGTTAGAGTTGATCTTATTCGTTTCTGATATGTTCCATGTGTTACTATTCTATCCTACGATGGGTAGTGAGATTATTGACCATTTATGCACATGATCCGATTATGTTTGGGGCTTGTGGCATAATTCGAGTGAGATGCCTCTGGGGGTGTTGAACGGTTGATTGTGCCTCGGTTATGTTCTTCTTATTTGTGGTATATTGTGCTATCCGTTCTCCATGGTTATGGTCATACACTTCGCATTTTGTTGTTGATATGCATATGGTTGTTGATTTTGAGCATCATGGCTCGAGGTATTCCATGTGGACTAGTGTTTGGATTGGGTCATGCATCACAATAGAGTTATGTTGGGATACGATCCTTTGTGTTTATTTCGTGTGTTTTGGTTCTCCTTCGTATGATTGGTTCATAGCATTGCGCTCTGTGGTGATATATGTTGAGCTTGTGGGATGGTTCTCTCATTTGATTCTCTTTCCATCATTGGGTACATTTGAGTTGTTGCTTGTTTGGTGCACATATTGCATAGTATGTGGCTCGAGGTAGTGCTGGTGTGGTCTGTCGATCGAGCAACTTGTATGGGATGAGATGAGAATATTGGACGTGGAATGAATAATTTCACTAGTCAGCTTTGTCACGACCCAAACCGATGGGCCGCGAAGAGAACCCGGTACCTCACTCAACCGAGTACCAACGTATCATATCTTTCTTATCGTACTATCACTGGTATCTGGGCCAACATAGCCACAACTCGTAATATATAACTATAAGTGGGAAATCACTGTATCAATGAACCATCTTTATTAAAACATGAATACACATGGGCCGTCAAGGCCTCTTACATACTGTACAAAATGAACCTCTGTCTATAAAGCCTCTAAGAGTATTAGACATCAAATGGGACAGGGTACCGGCCTACACATAAGTCTGTAGCGAAATTCTGACACGATGACTCATAGACTCGGTTGCACTCCGAATGAGGTGAAGTCTTACCGATCCTTTGTTAAATGCTAACCTCGTCTACTATGAGGGCTCGTCAAACTGATTGTCTATACATGAAGGCATGAATGCAGCGTCCCCAACAAAAGGATGTCAATACGAATAATGTACCGAGTATGTAAGGCACATAAATAAGTGTATAAAAGTCATGGAAGAAACGTGGAGTAAATGACTCAACCTGTAAATCTGGATAACTCTGTAAATCATGAAATACTTATAGTGTCATGCATATGCGTATGAATGTCATGTCGTGCATAGGTATATGTGTTCATAACATCATCAAGCCTCTGAGGGCATTCCATCATATCATCTCGGCCACTGTGGGCAAAATCATCAACGTATACCAACTGATCAGGTGGTGGTGCGTATATATCACCGTAACCTTTTCCCATATCCCATATACATATAATATACATATATATGCGTATATAACACCATCTGGTCATGGGTCAATGTACATGTATAAATGAATGCAATGCATGAGAAGTACGTTAATAAAATCTCTCGGAATGTCATAAAACCATTATGCCTTTGAATAATATCATGAAGTAATCTTTATCAACTTACGTATTTTCTAAGACCCATGAACAGATGATAGAATAATAGGACACATGGGAAATCAAGAACATAGGCATCTCTAGTATTTCTATGAATAGAGTTGTTTATGAAAGTTGTGCATTTGCCCGTTTTGTTTATATCGTATGGATCATGCCAAAAATAAAGAAGGGATAGCCTTAACATACCTGGACCGATTCTCTTGACAATTCCTCTAACACATGTCTTTGCGACGAACACGTGACGGTGGATCGAATTAGGAAAAATCCATATGATATTCTTGAAAAAGATTGTACCATACTTCCTTAGAATCGTGATATCACGTTGTTGCATTTTCATACGAATTGTTGAGCACTCATCCGTTACTTTTTGTTGAAGATTTCATATGAATTCCTTGGTTTGAGATATCATTCGTTAGCTTAGAAAGTATAAGAATCTCACTTTGTAAAGGATTCCTATGAAATCTTGTTTGAGAATCCAAAATGTTAGTTAGCAAGCCAATGTCACTCATTTAATAATGTAGGAAAAGCTTTTAAGATTATGGGCTGTGGGCCCTACTTTATATGATGACTTGGCCACCTCATCCTTTAATTGTGACACATATCTTATGTACTTTAAGAGTCACATTTTGAGTCTTTGACCTTTGTTTCAATTGCTGCCACGTTTTTGGCTTAGTATTTATCCAAAGACTTTTAATTAATCATCCACTAATTATTAATTAACTTGTTAATTCCTCCATTATCCAATAATTACCCAATTATTCACATAATTATGAATTATCTCAAATTACTTAAAATACTACTCACTTTTAACACACTTTGCACACCTTTCTATTATGGTCATGTGGTACCTTGTATGACACTAGTCCATAAATACGAGATATTGTAGCTTGGACCGTATTTTATCTCAAAATGTTAAACTTTGACAAAAATTCATTTTCTTCGATTTGCTTACCCTCTCACCGTCACGAATTTACTCATCGCTTGTTTGAAGTAGCATCATGATTATAATCTCCAAATAATCTCATTCCCAAACTTACGTCGATTAGCTTATGACGAAACTTTAATGTACGAAAATGCGAGATGTGACATCTCATTTCCGAGCTTATATCAATTTACTTATGGCGTACTTCCACGTATGAAAACATGGGGTGTAACAAGCTTAGAATTTGGTTATGTTCTTGTCGGGTGAGAGAGCTCCACGACTTGTTGGTATGATGAGTGGTTATGAGTTTCCACGTGTTTCTTTCATCTTTGACAGTGTACAAAGGTTTAGAATAAGGTTTTATTATATGAGGTTTGTTACCAGTATCAGGTTTATTATTGAGTAGTTATTGTGGGAGGAAGTTGTAGCTTTGAGTATCTGAGTTATGTAGTATATCATGTGATTGTATCTTGGGTTATGGTTATGGCTTGATACAGCATGTTTAGACCTATACAATGTATAGATGCGAGAATCATGTTTTATAATGAATTCCGGATGTTGGAGATTTAGTTTCGAAGTTTATGGACTAAGGTTGAAGAACAAATCTTCAGTTAGGTTGTGTTGTCGGGCTTATATGGATCGAGGGTGACGTGGGATCATCCAGGGGTAACGGTATGGTGAGTTATGTAGTGATTTGATGGCTTTGTTACAACTCTTGGCACATTCGAGGATGAACGTATGTTTAAGTATGGGAGAATGTAAAAACTTGACTAATCATTTTCAGCATTTGCATTCAGTTTGATGGTTTGAGGTCATGAGTAGCTTCATATCGAGTATAACGACTTTCGTGTATCGTCAGTTTTGGTCTTCTAGTAGTTCCGGATTGATCTGGAAGAATGATTCTCACCTAGGAAGCTTTAACTTGGAGGAGTTGATCAAGTTTGACTTTTGTGTATTTGACCTCGGATCAAAATTTGTATGGTTCCATTAGGTTTGAATGGTGATTTTGGACTTGGGCATATGCCCGAATTTGCATTTGGATGTTTCTATAAGGTTTCGGCTCTAATTGGCGAAAGTGGCAATTTGAGGTTTGGAAAGTTTATAAGTTTAACTGGAAGTTGACTTTGATCATATCGGGTTCATATTGATGTTCGGGAAGTTGGAATAGGTTTGTTATGTCATTTGTAACTTGTGCACAGAATTTGAGGTGATTCCGACTTTGTTGGACGTGTTCGACGTTGGTTTGGAATTTTGAAATTCAAAATGGTTCATTAAGCTTGAATTGAGGTGCGATTCGTGGTTAAGATGTTATTAAGTGTGATTTGAGGCCTCTAGTAGGTCCGTGTTACATATTGGGACATGTTGGTATGTTTGGACGGGGTCCTGAGGAGCTCGGGTGTGATTCCGAGTAGTTTCAGACCATGTTGGATGACGATTTCATTATTGGTTTTCTACTAGTTTCTAGTGCCTCAGGTGTTCTTCGCGATCGTGAAGGTGGAGCCGCGATCGAGTAGTGTATGATTGGAGCAGGGTTGTTTCCTGTCTTCGCGTTCGCGGGTGTAGATTCACATTCATGAAGGCGGTGGGACTTTAGTGCGTTCGCAGTGTGAGGTCGCGTTCACGCTGGTAAGCTAGGAGCTAGTGGACTTCACTTCGCGTTCGCATAGTCCAGGACACGTTCGCGGAGCATTGGTATCTGTGATATTCGTGTTCGTGTGGTCATCATCACGAACGCGTAGAGCATTTTGTGGCAGTGGCAGTGGCATTTGTGCTTCACAATTGCGATGATATTCCCGCAATCGCGGTGGGTATCCCTGAAGCAATGTTGTAGGTTATTATTTTTCGGACATTGAGTTCATTTACCATAATTTGATATTTTGAGCTCGGATTTGGGCGATGTTGGAGAGAATTTTCACCATTTGGATTGAGATAAGTATTTTTGACTCGGTTTTGATCATTATTCATAATTGTATCTTCAATTTTAGCATTTGATTGATGAATCTAAAAGAGAAAATAGGGGGATTTTCAAAAGGTTTTCTTTAGTGAATTATTGGATTTTGAACATCGATTCGTAGTCGGATTTGAGTGAAACTAGTATGGTTGGACTTGTATTTTAATGGGTTGTCAGAATTTATGAGTTTTGTCGAGTTCCGAGGTGCACGACTAGGTTGACATTTTGGTTGACATTTTGGTTGACTTTGAGTATTTGATTAAAGATACGACCTTTATCATTTGGGTTCGTTTCCTATGGCGTTATTTGATATTTTTAAGTTGTTTTTTGGCTAGTTTTGAGCCATTCAGAAGTCGATTTGTGCGGGATGGCTTTTCTAGAGTATTGGTTTGGCTTGCTTAAGGTAAGTATCTTCCCTAAACTTGGTTGAGGCACTAGTTACCTGAGTTATTTGTTGTAGGTTCATGCTATGGGTGGCGCACATGTGTGAGGTTGATCCTATGTGTATGCACCAAAGTAGTTTACATGCCCGGGGTAGTGTTTTAGGCTATGGTATGCCTTAGGTTGATATCTAAGCTTCGTGCTGTGATATTTCTATTATTTGTACCCCTTTTGTGAGCTATTTGTACAATGTTTGAGATTACATGGAGGTTAATCTCCTGATTGAACCTAATAATTGCTACTTTCGTAATGTATTTGTCAGATTTGAGCTATGAAAGCACACTTTGCACATGCATACACCTTATCGTGTCACCTATACTAGTCCAGGAGTATGGAATTTAATTTTCATTGACCATGTACAAGTATTGTTGTATATTTACTTTCTGTGTGATTTGGTCTAGACTAGTAGCATGTGACCACGCCGGATGGATTATGATATTGAGCCTGTGACCACGTAGGGCGGATTGTGATATTAAGCTTGTTATAACGCCGGGCAGATTGTGAGATTGAGCCCATGACAATGCCGAGTGGATTGTGATATTGAGCATGTGACGACATCAGGCGGATTACGATATTGAGCCTTTGACCACGCAAGGCGGATTGTGATATTAAGCATGTGACCACTTTGGGCAGATTATGATCGCACGTGGGTTGTCCGTGTTGTGTGTGGATATGGATCCATCCCCTTAGGGTCACCTTCTCATGTTTCTTCTTGATTGTGTAGACGCTGATTGTGAGAAGCCGGCGGGGTTTTGATTGATATGGGCTTTGGAAAAAGCCGGCCAATATTTTGGCTCGATTATTGAAACTCTGATGTGGGCCTTAGATTCGTATTGTGATTTCTATTTGGATCGGGTTGGGCGCCGTAATGGATTGATGTTTGGTTATTGCATTTCATCTTTACTTGCAACTTCCTTGGTAGTTTTACTTGCATATCTTCTTTATTTGCTAGATTGTTGACTGAGCAGAGTACGTTAAGTTATTGTGTGCACCAATTTATGATTCATGACTTGACCATATTATTGTTCTGCACTTGTTGAAGTTAAAATTTGCACAGGTAATTAACGAGTATCATTTATAATTCTTACTTTTATTACCTAGCCGAGGTTTGTTATGATACTTGTTGAGTACATGGGGTCGGTTGTACTCATACTATACTTTTGCACCTTGCGTGCAGATCCTAGAGTTGAGATGCAATGGATGACGGGGGCTGGCACTGAAAATGTACCTACTTTCAAGATATAGCTACCACTTGTCCTTAGTAGTTTTAGATTCGAATTCTTTGTATGTACATTCCAAACAAATATTTTATTTATTTTTATACTAGCTTTGTAAATCTAAGTCGTAGTGGCTCATGACTTGTACTACCAATCCTTGTGTTATTGTATAGAAATTTAGTTATTTCACTTATTGATTATTATTATTATTATTCTAGTTTGAGTTGTGTTGGCTTTTATTTGGCTTACCTAGTGGGTTGGGTTAGGTGTCATCACGACTAGGTGAATTTTGGGACATGACAACTGAGCATTGCCATTATTTTGCAAGTGAATTCCTTATGAGTTGTCAGGCATTTTACATGTTTTTGCGTTGCACCTAACTTGTTAATCTATGCCCCTGTGGTTATTTGACGATTTGGTTGTTAGGATGGGATTACATGAGTTTAGTTGGCATTTCATGTTTTAATGAGTTGTTGATAGCATAATAGATTGATGTAAAAGAAAGTTTCCATCGTGCATTGATACATTTGATTATCGAAAGTTTCTCTTGAATGTGTTATTTCGTAACTGATACGGAATCGGATCATGTTGGGTACCTTACTGTTGATACTCTTTATTCCATAATTGTCTATATGGAATATTTTCTTTATGTTATAAATGTTATTGAGTTGTACAGGTTTTGCAAAGTGAGTATATTTTGACATAAAAACCTTGTCACTACTTCTCTGAGGTTAATCAAGATACTTACTGAGTACATGAGGTCGGTTGTATTCATGCTATACTTCTGCACGTTGCATGCAGATTTTGGAGCGGAATAGCTGTGAAGAAGGAGCTTTGTATTGGAGACGTACCACCATGCCATATTCATGCTACCTTTTTGTTTACGGTAGCTTGAGATTTTATTTTTGTTTATGTAAATGTCAAACAAATGTTGTATTTATTCCTTTCATCGTCTTTGTAAATCTTAATCACAGTGGCTCATGACTTGTACTACCAGTCCTGGGGATAGTTGTAATGAATTTTGTTGCAGTTTTATTAATATAATGATGATTTCTCATTGTAGTAGTAACATATATTGTTTGTCTTGCCTAGCAAGTTAGTTTAGGTGCTATCACAACTTGGTGAGGCTTTGCGTGGTGACAGTCGTCTTGAATCTGATGATTGGGTGAATGTGAGGAACGTTATAAAGTTTATTACAAGATATTATGAGCTCGCCAAAAAGGTTTTAGATTCACGCTATGTCACTTGTAATGCTCGTTTTGAGGATGTATCTCAACTTTATTGTTATTTGAAAATGTGTTTAACTACCGAGGATGAGAATTGGAGAAAAATTGTTGAGCGGATGCAAGAAAAGTTTAAGAAGAATTAGGGTGAGCCTGGATAGATGAATAAAATAATTTTTATTGCTTTCATCGTGGATCCACATGACAAGTTTGAATATGTTAGCCTTGCACTTGATGAACTCTTTGGGGAGAAAAAATGGAAGAAAATAAATGATGAGTTATATGATTATATAATTTTGTGTTTGAAGAGTAACTAGAAAAGTATTCAGCGGGATCTTGTTCTCTATATCCATCTAGATCAACTTCATATGATAACACATCCATACATCTTGTGTGAGTGTTATAACTGTATCATTAAGGACGAAGCTTCACTTGAAGAAATAAAAGGAAGATAGTGGAAGTGGGGGTGCTAAATCAGAGTTGGATAAATATCTTAGTGAAGAACAAGAGCCTTATAGAGAAGAATTTGATATCTTAAGTTGGTGAAAAAAATATGCTCCAAGATTTTCTATTCTTTCAGAGTTGGCTCGTGATGTGTTGGTCATTCGAATTTCGAGTGTGGCGTCGGAATATGCGTTTAGCACAGGTGGATATATTCTTGATTCATTTAGGAGCTCATTAACTCCTAAATGCATGCAAGCTCGTTTTTGTATTCAAGATTGGCTCAGAGAATAGAAGAATCATATTAGTATTGAAGAAGAGCGGGAGGATCTTGAGAAACTCGAACATGGTAAGATTTAATATTTTGTGTGTATTTTAGTTTAAAATAATATATTCCACGTGTTTATGTTTATATGACATATTTGATTGAATTATCTTTAGATATGAAAAACTTAAGTGGTAATTTAATACTCTATTTGTTTGGTGATATACTTTTGTAGTTTTGTTCTTTTTTATAGATATTCTAAATATGCTCCCTATAATAACTGAATTCATAAATTATGATCAACAAACAATACGAGCCGCCAGATACATCGTCCAAGGTTTCATGATTACCCTGTCCCATGCATATCGTTTACCTGTAACTATTCAATACCCCTACGAAAAATTGATCGCATCAGAACGTTTCCGAGGCCGAAGCCACTTTGAATTTGATAAATGCATTGCTTGTGATGTATGTGTGCGTGTTGTCCTATAGATTTACACGTTGTTGATTGGATGTTTTATCATCAAAAAATTATATTCTAACTTATGATTTTATCTTCTTTTTTTAGGTTCAAGTTCAATCATGCTCCGTGCTCCTAAAGTGCGCTTATATGTTTGGGGATACTTTGAGGTGATAGAAGATAACTAAGAAGTTCGCAAAGTATAGTGCAAGTACTATGGTCGAGTCTTTAATATTCATCCAAAGAGAGATGGCACATATGATTTAAGGAAGTATATCAGGGGTTGTCTTGAGCGTTCTCCAAATATACAATTACGTATTTAGGTTAATTTGTCAACAATTGGGTTATTTTGAATTTGTTAGACTTATTTAAGCTTAATGTGTATGACTTATGGTGGTGCTTGGACGGCTGGGCAGTAGCACTTTTGAATTTGCTAGTTTTTTGTGTGGCTTGTGGTGCTTGCACTTGTTGGCAGTATTACTTTTAGTTTTAGTACCTTGTCTGCATTATTGCTAGTTTATGGGTCTATTTTGGAGCTGTTTTCTTGGCCTTTCTTGGGACAGTTTTGGAGTTGTTTTTCAGCTGAGTTTGGAGGTTGTTTTTGGAGGTTTTTAAAGGTGTTTTGAGGTGGTGTTAATGGCTTTTGAAAGGTTGTGAGATGCTGAAGGTTTTAGGTTTGAAGGTGACGTGAAAATGGTGTCTTTTACATGTGTTTAAGTTGGATATTCATTGAGGTTTTAAGGTGGGATTCTTGGGTGTTTTAAATGGAAGTTAGCGCCTGTTTTGTGGTTTTTATGGCTGGAAAAGATGGGTTTATCAGCTGCTTTGGATCTAAATACTCCCTTGTTCTTAGTCTGGATATACCTTGAAGATGGTAGTCTTCTCGAAATGCACCTGTAACTGATGAGAAGTCTGGCTCTTTTGTATCCTTTTATCATTCTTAGTTTGCTATAGGATATCTTAAGCCAGAGGAGCAAGAGTTTTACCTCATACATTTCCATCTCTTGTTCAATTAAAATAAAGAAGATGACTGTTCAATTTTGGTGTGGCAGTGCAAATATTTTCAAAATATATATGATTCGTGTGCTGTAATTAAAAAAGCAAACTGCATATCAAAATATTGTGATGTTAGAAATATATATGCCTTGACTTTAACAATTGAAATTAATGTTTGGTTGTTTATTGAAACCATATGGAAATCGTACTGAAACAAACAATAAATACCGAACTGTACCGAACTATTTGGTACGGTATTATTGGTTGCACAACCGACATACCGCAGTATCGAACTATAGTTTTTAAATACCGTACCAAAGTACTGAATGCCCAACCCTAGTAGTATTCCATGAGGAATTAAGATATATGATCAAATCCAAGTGAATATTATTTACCTCCCAGATTATAGTGAAATTCCTCTTAAACTCTCCTCCTCTTGTTCCCCAAAACTCAAAATGATAAAAAATAAGCTAAGTCCCGAAATTTAGATATAAAATGCCTCTGATTAAACTACCCTTCGCAAACGTGACACAAGCCTCGTGTTAACGAAGCACATGCTGCCTCTGCCCAAAAATCCTCTATCATAATTGTAGACTGGACCTCGCGATTGCGAAGCTTCATTTCACTCCCCCTATGCGAACGCGGCTCATGTCGCGCGAATGCGAAGGTCTGACTCTTGGCACTCACCCATTATTCGTGAATGTGACACCCCTATCGCGAACGCGAAACACAACAGCCCAAATCCTTCATCACAAATGTGGGACACCCCTCGCGAACGTGATCATCACCAAACACCAGAAACTCTGCCAATACGAAATATGCTCCGGGTGGTCTGAAATTCATACGAGACCTCGGAGACCCCGTCCAATCATACCAACAAGTCCATACGGAACCATCACATCTAATAATCAACGGCCAAATTACACGTTGAACTCTCTTAAGTTCATAAACTTTTAAACTTTCAACCAAGCATCCGATTCATATTTAGACACTTCGAATCTCAACCAAATGTTACATACAACTTCCATTCAATAAAATGAATCTATTCACAGTCCCCGGATAACAATCGGAATTCGATAACCCATAGTCAACTATCAATAATACTTAAGAACTCTCCAATTCTTCAAATTATCAACTTTCAACATATAGAATAAAAATCTTATAGGAGCACCCCAAGACCAAATCTATCATAAGAACCTATTGAAACCCTCAAATCGCCAATCCAAGCTCGTTTACATAAAATTCAAGCCTTGATTAACTTTTTCAACTTCAAATGTCAAACTAGGAATTAAGTGTTCCAAATCACTCTCGAATCCCATGAAAACCAAATTACGCATCCCTGCAAGTCAAGTAACATGAAACAAGCATGTGGGAAGCTTCAAATTGGGGATTGAGGTTCTAATACTTAAAATGACCAGTCAGGTCTTACATATTTCGAACAAGTTCTATTCTTTAAAAACAAAATAATCAATTAGCAAATCATTCTGATATTTAAAATATAATGTAAGTTTGAAAATGCTTTTATAATGTCTAAAATATCTTTCTAGAAATTATGATTTCAAGCGTATAGAATCATAAAATAGTTTCTAATATTGTAGGAAAAATATTTATTGAATACAATTTAGTCATAAAATTATAACGAAATTATGTTATGGAAATGTGAGCTCATCTGCTCCAATTAAACTCACATTAAAATTCTAAAATATTTTATCAAACACTTAGAGGGCATGACTTGGTGAAAAAATAACTTTACTAAAAATAACTCTCAACTCACCTTGACTTCTTCCTTTTGGATACCTTAAAAAAGCTCCAATCTAAATTATTCAACTCACCAAAACAATCTCTAAATAGTTAATTCAAGAATCAATACTAAAATCCTCATGATATTTAACTTTTAAAAACATTGGTTTGAATCTTCTTAATTTCTAGAGTTCATAATTAATCTAGGTTTGGTAGTAGTTTCTAGGAGTGAATAGCAACTAAAATATTCACTAACAACTATAGTTCAAAGTGGGTTTAAAGCTTACCTTGAATCGCAAAACCCTAGGTTGGAGAGCTCATGTGGATCATCTAGTGAGTTAAGATAAAATCATGTTATATTCTATGCTGGGGAGTAATAATCTAACTTGAATCGTGTTACATCGCACCTTGAATGGTTGGGATTAGTCTAGTTCGCTTTGGGATTGAGGGAGACGTCTTGGACTTCAAGTTTTGGAACTAACTCTCCTTTTCCGACTTTTTTGTTTATATTCTACGTTGCAGGGCCGCTCAAGCAAAAATTTAGCCAAGCACCTTCACACGCTGCAGGGCACACTCTGCCGGGGTAATATTTGGAGCTAGATTACTGCCTTGGTGTTATGTCCAATCGTGGAGAGCGGGACAAGGCACTCAGTGTCATATCTTGTGACCGAGTGAACCTACATTCATTAACTTACCATACATAACTCATTCCGAATTTAAAAAACACTAAAACCTCTCTTTAACCCATAAATGTCAAACAAAGGAGGAAGCAGTGAACCCTAGCTCTAGCGGTTTCAGAGGAGACACGAGCTCTAGCTGAAATCTTGATCTATAAGTGTCATGGTGGCCGTTGGCCGGCCTCTCAATAAGGCTGGTCGGACGTCTTCATCACCCACAACATTCTCCAAAACACTCATCAAACCCAAACTATGCAAAGCTATTGAAACCTCAAGCATGAAACACTCTCATGCAAATCCTACCTAATGTAACTATAAACCTGTCGAATACCTTCATGGAGAACCTGTGATTCGATGGAAAAAACAAGAAGTTCGTCAGTCTATTAATCATCAAGGACTACAACTCGCAGTATTGGGTAAGTTTTCATATGGTAATCTAGATATTCATGAACTTCAAAAGGCAATCACCATCCAATGTGAAGTGAAGGTCCCCTGCTTGATAGGACTAACTGAAGATACTCACCTCCTCATCAAGTTCTCGTTAATGGAGGACTATGTGCATCCGTTTTCGAAGCCGGCCTTTTACTTGAACATACAAGGAGATATATGGCAGATGAGTTGTATGAAGTTGAATCAGTGATGGAAACTTGATGAGAAAACTCCCATTGCCATTTCGTGGTTTTCTTTTCCGGATTTTCCTCTTAATTTCTTTGGAAAAGAATATGTTTTTTCATTAGCTTATGCAGTCGGGTGTCCCATACACGTTGATATGGCCACACAGAATGGAACAAGACTGAGATGTGCTAAGGTAAAGGTTGAAGTCAATCTTTTGACCGAGTTCCCTCAAATAATTGAAATTGTTGAAAACGAGGATGAAAGCGGGACTAAGGAGTCTAAATGGATTTAAATAAAATATGACTACATGCCTTAGTATTATAAGATATTTAAGAAGCAAGGGCCCAATGAGATTGAATGTTGGATTCTACATCCTGAGCTGTACAAAAAAGCTGAGGATCATATAGATGATAAAGGGAAAGAGGTAGAGCTGACTAGTATTGCGGCGACTTCAACAAAAATTCTGAGTAGTGCCAAGGTAATTGGGCGCATATGTTTTAATCTTGCAAAGCAAGAATCGATGCAATGGAGATAATTTCTACAATAGGGACAAGAGAGGGTATGTGCTCGATAAAGAAATAGAGAATGCTAAGAATCTTGATAAGGCCAAGAAGGACGGTAACAGTGTTAAGACTAGCAATACTTTTGATGTCTTAGCCAATGAAGATAATTCCTCAAGTCCTACAGAGTATAAGAAGACAAACCTCAATCCAAAGAGACTGGGATTCCAAAGATAGGTGGCATTGAAGATAAGAAGAACCTGAATACTAAGCCTAATGGTTTGGTTGATGAGGGATCAAAGTCACCTACAAAAACAAAGCTAGGTCAATTGGAGGAAAATATTACTACTAGTCCTAAGGGTGATGGGAGAAAATGAGTATGCTGATGACTCGGTGTATAAATCATTTGTAAAGACAAAGGAGTCTCTCAATGTGTCCATGACTCAGCCAACCCAACAGGTTTCTACACAAATTTTAGGAGAGTTTCAAAGGATATGAAACTTGAAAGGTCTAATAGAGCTGATAGAAAACGATGGAGTGAAATTGGGGACATTGATAATATAAAGAGAACAAATTCTAATGCAAAAGGTATTAAGGAATGAGATGACAACGGGGAGAAATAATTCAGTAAAGGGGATATTAAGGATATAGTAAACCCTAACCCTAACTCTAATGCACATACCAAGGTCGGATTCGAGGAAACAGGAGATGATAGCGCTAATAGAGATGACATTACCAGTGATGAGGAGAAGCTACTAGTACATAAGGGGTACACATCCCAACAAGTAAATGAAATAGGTGCAGTTAAACGTAGGAATGAAATAGACAACCCGAAATCGCAGTGTGAGACTGTTTTATCCAATGCCACTGATGCTATAAAGCCTGAAGAAGTTTGAAACATCAAGGATGATACATGAGGAGGTGAAGGTGATATAAATGGCTCAGACAAAGCAGCAGACGAAGTTACTGTGTCTAAAACTAATGGAACAATAAAAGCGGCTCTTTCATCGGATGAAAACACAAACTTGACTTTCTCTTACTTGGAGGAGGAGGAAGGAGTGACTATAATGAAACAAAATGGAGATTACCGCAAAGGGTACACATCAACAGCAGCTGGAATTGGCAGTATACCTAATACATCATCAGTATTGGATGCTTTCCTTATGTCATGTACTTATGGCGTAGGGGAAAATATGCCACTGCAGATTAAGGTACCACTGAAGAGACCTAATCAAGTACTACATGATCTTATCACTCATAATATAGACTGAAGCTCTCTTAATAGATCAGGAAGAGATAAAGGATGAGGGAGATGATAACTCAGCTACAACTAACTTTCAGAACATTCATAGAGAAGGGGATTTGTCACCAAGGGCAAGTACAACAAGTGGTAAGAAGGAACCAGGAAGAATCAGAATCAACCACCACCTAAACTTGTAAGACAACAGCCCAAGAGGGCAATCTCAAAGATAAATTGATGTTCAAATAACTTATATGGAATATCAGCTCTGTAGCTACTCAACATGGCTTTGAAAGAGTGATACAAATGAATAGGGAATATGAGTTTTATGGGGTTGCCTTACTAGAGCCTTTTCAAGACAGTAGGCAAATTCAAAGATAAAGAAGAAACCTTGGTATGGATCATGGTATAATCAATGTAAATGGAAAAATTTAGATATATGTGGATGCAGCAGTACAATGGGAACTTGTGCAAGAAACTGAGCAACAAATCACATTAAAGCTCGTTCATCAAGAGATTGGCCAACACATTATGGCTACTGTTGCTATGTAAAGTGTTCTACACAAGAAAAAATGGAAATATGGGATAACCTTTATTATCTAGAGCATGATATGGTGGTACCTTGGATGTTGGAGAAGACTTCAATGTGATTCTTCGTGAAGAAGAGAATATTGCAGGCTTGCCTGTGCTGCCACTTGAGTATCAAGATTTTGCATCTTGTGTCAATCCTCGTGGAATATTTGATCTTGGCTACCTGGTGGAATGGAGAGCAGATGCAGAATGCATATTCAAAAGGCCGGATAGAATCTTTGTGAATTTATCTTTCTAGAGTTTGCGTCCAAGTATTGAAGTAGAGCACTTCATTGGGACTGGCTTAGATCATGCCCCTTTATTAATGACTTGCGGGAAAAAAGCTACAAATTTCATCAAACCTTTTAGATTTCTCAATTTTTGGACTCAACAAGAGTCTTTCAAGATGTGGTGAGACATAATCGGGTGGATGACTTTGTAGGGGATGTATTCATCATGTTTAAGTAGAAGTTGAAGTGGGTGAAGATTGCATTATCTAAGTAGAGTAAAGAGACATATGGGGACATCTTCAAACATATAGCAATAAGAGAAGATATTGTGAGTTTAAAGGAGATGTTATTTGTGGAAGAACCTACCTCAGAAAATAGAATCATCCTTCAAAGGGCACAAGTTGAGCTCATTAACAACTTGAGCTTAGACGAGTAGTTTTGGAGTCAAAAAGCAGGCATGAATTGGTTTGCTAAGGGTGATAGAAACACCAGTTCCTTTCATAATTATGTGAATGGAAAGAGAAAGAAATTGCAACTGAAAAGGATTCAGGATGGTAATAATAATTGGTTGACAACACAAGAATTACTGGCGAATGCTGCTATGAATTTCTATTAGGATCAATTCACACAAGGAGTTGATCCTACTAATTTTGAACAACTCAAAAATGTCCCTAACATGGTCACTAATGCTCAGAGTGTGGAATTGTGTAGATTTCCATCCATGGAGGAGGTGAAGGCAGCTACTTATGCATTAGGTGGTGCTAGTACAGAAAGTGTCATGACCCAAAACCCCACCAAACGTCGTGATGGCGCCTAACCTGCTTGCTAGGCAAGAGAACACTCAACAATATTTACAAATTTCAATTATTACCAGCCATTAAGTAGTTCATAATATGAAAACAAGGCATAATATGTCATAACTCAAATATCAAATATGCATAAATCTCAGACATGGTCTCTGTGATTCCCATAACGGCAGGCGGGCTGATGAGGGCGGATCAAGCAGGACTGGCAGGTTTCTAGGCTGGCAAGCTTCTAAAGAAGGGTGCACATATCATCTTAGGCGAATCTTACATCGGAATGGGAGAGGAAAGTGAAGAGCTTTATAAGGCATGCACAAGTTCATATAGTACACACATTGTTGGGACTCGAGGTGGCGTAGCCCGAAAGATAAATTTGTGTGGGTCGAGGCCCAAAGTGGACAATACATGCCATTGGCTTGGGTCGTGACAAAATTGATATTAGATTTGATTCTTCCTTAGTATGGTGGTGGGGGAAACCTATGCAGCCTAATAATTTTAGGCGAATCCCACATCTTTGAGAAGCTGGTGGGGCAAATCTTAGCGAGGACGCTGAGTCCCAAGGGGGGTTAATGAGATGCCCATGACGGAGGGCGGACTGATGAGGGTGAGTCAAGAAGGACTGGCAGGCTTCTAGGCTAGCAAGCTTTTGAAGAAGGGGTGCACATGTCACCTTAGGCGAATCCCACATTGGAATGGGATAGGAAAGTAAAGAGCTTTATAAGGCATGGCACAAGCTTTATAATCCTCCTACTTGAACATGTGCTGAAGACTTTTATGATCACTATAAACCTCACATGACATATCATACGATTAATTCCTCCAAATCATAAACACATGCACAATAGTTGCTAAGTTCAAATCATGAACTAGATAATTCTTCTCATGGGACTTCAATTGTAGCTGCGCACAAACAATCACCCTATCATTATGCATTAACACCGCGCCAAGACCAACGCATGAAGCTTTACAATACACTGTGTATGGCCCTGAACCTATGGTCCACACCAACATTAGGGATGTAATAGATGGAAACCCCTTTATGACACGATAATAGTCTTAACACCGGATAAAAGCATCACACACCACATCTACAACATCATCATAATTCGCTGATACTCGAAAGATATCTAGTACACAATATCGCATACAAATAAATAGGAAGGAACTGAAGATATGGGCTTCAAGCAGAAATAAAGTCACACGATAAGGAATCAAGAAAAAGAAAGTTCCTAAAGCCTTATAGCCTCTCACAGATAGGTACTGACATCTCTGTACCAATCCACAAGACTCTACTTGTCCTACTTGTGACTTGTAAGATCCTTAGAACCTAAAGTTCTAATACTAACTTATCATAGCCCAAAATCCCACCAAAGGTCGTGATGCCACCTAACCATCTCGCTAGGCAAGCCAACACTCAACAACAATTATGAAAACAAATTATTAAGTCATTAATAGAGTCATAATATAAATAATAATGCAAAACAAGTCTCAAATGAATATCATAGGTACATAAACAAAGACAGGGTCTAAGCAAGACCACAAATGTCTAATAAACGCCCAAAACTCAGTGTCACTATATCACGAGCATCTAATAAGACTAAATTCTCAACAGAAAAACAACATCTATCCGAAAAGAAATTACATAGAGAGATATAGATAAGTAGGGAAGGGGGAAACAATGTGTTGCGGATTGGATCAAGTAAAGCAGTTCACCACGAAGTCTCCAATAAATACCATTACTCAGACTGATGGGTGCCACTGGTACCTGCCTCAGAACCTACACTAGAGTGTATAAAAGTATAGTATGAGTACAAAACAACGGTACCCAATAAGTATTAAGTCTAGCCTCGAAGAGGTAGTGACGAGGGGTCGACACTAACACTTACCAGCAGTTCAATAAACAAGTGAAGACATAAGTGGAACATGTGATAAGGTGTGAAATCATCAATCAAGTCCAAAAGTGGAAAACACAATAAATCGAGAAACTAGTCATGATCTTTAGACAAAGAGATAGACTATAATATAAGTTATCTTAATTTTTTAATAATTATGAAATGAGTCAATCAACATTCATATATATATATATATATATATATATATATATATATATATATATATATATATATATATATATATATATATATATATATATATATATATATATATTCAAGAGATTGTACTGAGTCTAGGATACAAATGCGTGCTCATGATATACCAAACCTCACTACACAAATCCATATATCCAACACTGGCCAACTACATTACGATCTCGAATGAAACTATCCATGGAATCGTGCGTCGTGTGATACATATATCATCACCATTCTTTTGCAGGCCCAAAGTAACATGGGTATTCACATGACTCCTGATGGACTGATCCACATCCAAGAGTTGTTGCAGTTTGAAACCCGGTCCACTAATAATACTGTTACGGCATGTAACGTGATCCACTCATATTACCATTGTGGCGTGCAACCTGATCCAAGAACAACATCATCAATAATCAATATTTGCTCATAATATCCTTGGTCCAAAAGTATCAACATTTTAAAACTTCCAACTCTCCAACTCATGCGTATGGGAATGAAATTATATAATCAATAAGCATTGGACATAACAATAGATAAGTGGATAAAACCTCATATTGCTAAAAGATGTATAACAACCTGATCAGTTGTTTTGATCTTTAGCATTTTGTCGATAGTTTAATGCTTTGAGTAGCTTAATATGGTGTATTATAACTTGTGTGTATCGTTGGTTTTGATTTTTAAGTATTTCATAATTGATTTGGAAGAGTGATTCTCAATTTGGAAGCTTTAAGTTGGAAGAGTTGACCAGGATTTTGACTTTTGAGGATTTTATGGTTCAGAATTGAGTGGATTTGGTTGCAAGCCACAATGGTATTATTATTATTATTATTATTATTATTAGCGGATCGGTGTTTGCATGCCGAAATGATGCTTGGATTTGATATCATTCATCTAGAGTCAGGTGGTTACCTATGTTACTTTGGGCCCTGTGAGTGCACTCATATTGGTGCTAGTTTGGACATTTGGCCAATGTCGTATATATGAATTTATGCAGCGAGATTTCGGTATTGGATTGTTAGCATGTACTGATAGCCTTGACTCATCCAATGGGTTTATATATATATATATACATATTTATATGACTGTTGACTGACTCATATTGTGATTATTAATGATTGAGATGACTGATATTGTGATATCCCCCTTGTTTGAGCATGCATTGGTATCTTAGACTCATGCAGTGGCTCTTATATTATATGTGAATGTCATGCCCCGACCTTGGAGAGCGCGACCAGCGCTCAATCGAGATATCCCAGTTAAGAAAGCCTACTTAATTTCTTCTACCCAACCTTACCCATGAATAATATGAAGATGAATTTCAAGGGTTAGACAAACAAGGGAATAACATATAAAATACCAATTTCATTACTTCTAGAAACTTCATTTCTGATATCCAAAATATTACAAGTTCATAGTTAAAAGTGTAACATGTTTGACAATTACAACATTTCTAGTTTGTTTTGCCCAAATCAAAATACAACCCACACAATGTCTACGGAGTCTCTAAATGAAACAAGAGAGTAATATGAATGTGCCTCAGACAAGGCCCCAGCTATACCTCAAAACACAACATACAATGTCAAGTGACATAAAGCCCCGAAGCAGAATAGGGCTCACCAAAATTCGCTGAGTAGAGGGTAAGCTGCTAATGAGGATCAAAGCTACCTGCAGAGGATTGATAAGTTGGTATTTTACCAACTTATCTCTTCTTTATACTTAATACTTTTGCATGATTTCGTTGAAAAACTAAGGCATTTGTTGAGATTCATTGGCATATTTTATGTAGTATGTTATGTGTTGAAGACATGGAAAAAGATAAGTCAAAATTAGTAAAAAAGGGAAAATTTTACTACTGCCAGTTATGCTCTTCACGATCGCAGAAGAAGTTTGTGCGATCGCGGGAGTCTAGGAAAATATCATTCACGAACTCGTGGTGTGGAATGCAAATGCACTGAAGGAATGTTTGGGCAAAGGCCGATCAAATGCCTTTTGCGAACGCGAAGCTCTAGTCGTGATCGCGTGGCTTTGGGAAGTTTTGATCCACGATCGCATCTCTTCACAAATGCATATCTTCTCCACAAACGCGTATCTTAACATCAGCCTAGTCAAGTGTTCTTCACGAACGCATATCTTCTTCAGTAATTGCGTGGTTTTGCAGATGTTGGTCACCGCGATCATGGTGCTTCATGTCGCGATCACATAGTTCATTGGCTGGGCGGAATCAGGACAGAATGGGCATTTCACATTTTTGGCTCCCAAACCATTTAATACATGACCTAACTGATTGGAAATAGATCTTTGGCAGTCTTTGAGTAGCAAACACAAGTTTTGGAGCTAGGGTTCTTGCAAACACACTTGGGACTTGAAGATTTGAAGCTTTTGGTTGAGAATTTCTTACCCATTTTTACTCATTTCTTCATTTCCTTGCTTTTGTATTGAATATCTAAGTGTGTAGTATTTATTTAAACAGTTTAATGATGTTTATGAGAATATTCATTATTAAAGTTTGGATTAAATATTTTGTTGTGCTTATGTATTGAATAATTTTTATTAATATTGAAGTGAGGTATTGTTTCTTTAATTATTCTTATTCTTTAATGTTTTCAAAGGGATTAGCAAACCCTAGGACTCACCCATGGAAAAGGTAATTGGGCTTGGTAAAGATTAATTAACAAGAACTTGAGCATTAACCTTCATTTTATAGATTCTACCTAGGGATAGCATTGAACTATTTGTAGCTATAATAGGGTGCACTTAATCTCTTAATTATTTTAGGGATAATTAAATTAGAAAGTCTTGTTAGTCTTTGGAAGAAGCTAATATAGAATTAATCCAAGGTTAATTAACATAAGCTCACTCATATTTATAAAATCATGAAATATATTGGATCGTTACTTGAGTGTAATTCCCCGTGTATCCATGATTGTAGCCATTGATCATTTTACTTTCTTTCTAGGTTAGTTTATATTTTTCGCAATTAGTTATAATATTTTCTCAACACCTTTATTAGTGTTTGGATTAGGATAATAAGTGATAATTCTCTTACACGCCTAATTGCCTACATATTGGTCTCTTTGAGATTCGACCTCGACTCATAGTTAGGTATATTATATTGCATGTGACCATGCCCATTTACTTTTTAGTAGTGAATTTGGACATCATCAAATTTGGCGCCGTTACTTGCGGCCAATTTGGCGCATTTAGGTTCTTTGAGAAGTAATCGTACATGCTTTGGTCCAAACTTGTGAATATTTGTGTAATTAGTTCTTATCTTTGTTTATTTTATTGTGTATTTTCGTAGTGTTGAAAAATGGCATCACATAATAAAAATTGGTCAGATAGTAGTCGTTCATACTTTGATGACCCTTGTCCTTATTGTGGAGGACCACACTCATGGCAAAATTATTTAAATTCTCCCGGGGGAGCGGATTGTACGCACTATCTCAAACCCATGAGTGGATTATATGTCATATGTGTGGTGGTCAAAGTGGTCATTGAGCTAATTGTGCTTATTCGTTCTTCCCTTCCCCGAACCCCCGCTATGATGATTCTATTTTTTGTGATGACAAGGATAGGGATATGGAAGTTGAAGAAATTAGGCATGGTCAAAACGGAGAGTTCAAGCTCATAATGGAATGTCTACTTGAAGGAGGGAACAAAGAGCAAAGATCCTTGAAGGAGCTTTTGGAAACTAGTCTCCAAAGTGATTTGGCGCTTGAAAGGTTGAAATCACAAATGGGAGAAATGCTTCAATCTTTAGAGTTCCAAAAAGCCTCGGAAGTGAATGATAGCCAAGAACCTTCCTTAGAGGTTGAAGCTGAAATTCCTTCTTTGGCACTTGATCCAAATCAAGAAGAACTCTCAAATGCTCAAAATGAGAGGTTAATGCTCATGTTGGAGAACATTCTTGCAAATGAGGAGAAGCAAAACTTGGCACCCGAGGACTTGAAAAAAGTACTAACTCAAAATGAGGAGAATATCCGCACCTTGGAAAATCAAATAAAATCTTTGGTTGAGGCTTATGCCAACTAATTTGAGAGTGCGGAAAGAGGTCAAGAAGAATCCAACTTTGAGGAAGAAAGTGAACTTCATTTTGAGGAATCAAAAATTAATCATCTGCCAACCTACTCCATGCTTGTTGATGATAACGAGAAAAATATATAATTAGAGTCAACTGGTGTAATTGAAAATATGGTTGAAGTTGACTCTAGTTAGGGGAAAAAGAGGATGTCAAAATCTGGAAAAAATTAAAATTTGGAGTCTTGATGTCACATTCCAAGCATTTCTCAACATTGGATTTGTGTGGTGAAATGGGAATTGAACTACACGAATTAATGAGGGATTGCGAAAAGGAAAGGCGAAGGCCACACATTTTACAATTTGAAGGCAGAGGAAGGAAATATGACAATCCTCACATGAAAGCCAAGAAATGCAAAATAAAAAAAATGGCATTCGGCTTTTTCATCTACTTACCACCCCCTGCCGCTCGTGGTGACAAGCTTGACTGCAAGTTAGGTACCCAATTAGTATCCTCCAAGTGGAGAGAAAAGTGGTGAAGTTGGTAGTTGTCATGACACGACACTAAATGAGGCATTTGTTGGGAGGCAACCTGTCGTTTTCAAATTTTTAGTAATTTTTAATTTATTCTTTTTTATAATAGTTTAGTTTATTATTTTTGACTAATCTGCCAAGTTTCACATTTTTGGGATTGTTTTGAGCAGGTTGCATGGGCCGTACAGTGCAAACCAGTGGCGGAGGAGAACTGCAGAAAATTGCAGAGAACCATGATCCTGTGAAAAGCAATGCGTTCGCATAGAACAATTATTTTTGTTACCTTATGTGATCGCGGAATCCAAAAACCGGACGCGTCTCAGAGGGAAATATTTGTTCGTCATGAACGCGTAACGTGTATGAGATCGGGGGTCATCAGGTAAGTGTCTGAAAATTAAACACAGGACAAAAGTTCTTGAACCCACTTCTGCCAAAAATAAGAACGGATTTCCCTACTCCCTTAACCCCAAAATCATCTTCAATTCTCCACACTCTTCAACTCCTTTGAAATCTTCACTCATCACTCAAAGGTATGAGTTTTGTCAGTCTCCTCCTTCTTGAAAGTAATCAATGTTCTTCATTGTGCTAAAATGGTGAAAGAAAAACTCTTGGTTAGGGCTGAAATTTTAGGGCTTTGATGTGAATATTGTGTGTGAATAAATGCTTGTTTGTTGGGTGAGGTTGGTTGATGGACTAAGGGTTGTTTCTGGTCAAGATCCATGAGTCAATATTTTCAAATTGCTATGAAAATCCACTGTTCTCTTTGTGTTTGACTAAAGGCCTGAAAGACTTATGTCTGGGCGAGGAAGAAGACCCTCGCGATCGTGTAGGTCTAATCCACTGTTCCCTTTCCGTGATCGTATAGGTATAATTCTACTGAGAAATAAAATTTCCTTTCACAACCATGTTGAGTATTCCGTGATCGCAATGCCTTAAAGTTGATGAAAACAAAAATGTACCCCGCGATCGCAATGCTTTAGGCTATAGATAGCAAAACAATAGCTTTGCAGAATTTGATCCTGATGCTTTTTGATCCCTTCCTTTGGCCTAAATACATCATAATACATTGTATTAAGTACCCATACATGCTTTTAACTTATGGTTGACTTTTATAGGTACTTTAAACATAAAATGACCTTGGGAACGGATGAAATTGTGCAATCACATGTACCCCAAGCTGTGGAAGAGGAGTATTTCGATCGGGACGGATTCATAGCTGCTAAATGTGACAGAAACTATGACAAACTAATGTCAAAGAGCATCATCAAAGAAATGGACATCTATTTGGACAAACTTGAGGCTAAGATGTCGGATTTTTTTCGAAGATTGACTAGTAGTGGATGGATTTGCTTCGCTCATGAACCAATCAAAGCCAAGTACACAGTAGTAAGGGAATTTTAGGCAAATGCCCTGAAAACCGACTTCCAAGGGGAAGTATTTACCTTTGTTAGGGTCAAGCGGGTCAACTTTAGTCTGGAGGTACTAAATGCACACTATGATCTACCCAATGATGACGATGAGGTATACAGAGACAGAGCAAGGGAGAGAGGAAGCCGGTGATTGGTGGAGAAGGTTCATGATGGGGTAACCCCAACCTGGGAAAGATTGCACAAAGGGTTGATTCTTCTAAATTCATAGTTGAAGACAAGATGTGGATGTCCATTATTGGTGCCAAAAACCTGTCGTCTAAACATGAGTTCGAGGTGACACCTGAGAAGGCATTGATGATTGCTGCTATTATGGATGACTTGCCAGTGAACGTGGACCAGCATACGGTGAGTGAGATTGAGGAAGCATGTAAAGGGAGGTTTAAGAGTCTATTCTTTCCCTTATTGATTACTCAGTTGTGCTATGATGTTGGGTTGCTAAAGGACCCGAATGATTCTGAGAAGGGCCCAGACAAGGCAATTTATCCATTGCTCAGAAAGGGACCATTTGGCGAGTAGAAGAAGAGGATGATTGATGTATCATCTCCTTCATTTGGGCAGTTTACTGAGACTACCACTGGGCCCGATGGTTCTTCCACAGCTGCACCAGGGCTACATGACCCCATTGCACCACTTCTCTTTGGACCTCCCACTATGTGCCACTCTCCAGTCAAATCTATGGCGTCAATGCACATATTCATCGACTTGTTGTTGGCCTTCTTTCTGGTCCATCTGCGAAGGACACTTCTACTGGGACTGGTGACAAGCCATATCTGGGTGATGTAGTTAAAGAGCAAAAAGTAATCAAAAGCAGGTTGGAAGATATGATCCGGAGGAAAGGAAATATTGAGAGGCAACAGTTGAAGTTCAAGGAGCATGAGAAAAAGAAAAGCAAATTCTTGTCCAAAATGATGCACAAGCTGAGTTCATTATGTGGCTCGAATGAATCAGAGGACGCTGAGGATGAGGATTTGGAGCTTAAATTTCCCACCACATCCAGCTCCGAGTGATACCTCTTTCAGGGAGAACCTCTCACCATTTGTCTTGTTTTGTTTAGTTCCATTGAGGACAGTGCAATGCTTTAGGTTGGGGGTGGCTCATTTATATGTGAACTGGATTGGTTAACTTTTGTAGTTTACTAGAGATATTTTGTAGTTTATTTCTAGCATGTTATTTTCTTATTTTGTTACTTTCTCTACTTGTAGTAGTATTAATTAAACTACTTCGTTTTTCTTAATACCACGGTTCTTTTCCTAGAAAATAATGTGTCGAACTGGGTGACTTTTCCCTATGATAGATGGCGTGACAACTTTCTTAAGGGATTCATCTTGTTTAGTTTTTCTCTTTTTAGGTAAATCTTTTTTAGTTAATTTAGTAGCTAGTAGTGAATAAATTAGTTATTGGATGTAATCTTTTTGTCCATAAACTAACGTGTGGTTTGTTTGGTACCAACATGATTTAAACTTTGGCATATGAATTCTTGATCTCTAAAATGAAAAATGATTTAAGTGACAATCCTTGTGGTGACTTTTAAGTTCTATTTATGGCTCTTTGATTCATTAAATAGTCTTTTAGGCAATATGTGATTATTTTTAGTTCATTGGTTTTAATTGGATTTTGGATTTATATTTGCATGTGCCATGTGTAGTAGATTTGTTATGAGTTCTTTTGCATTATTTGTAGTCTAGAACTTTCCCGGAATGTGCTTCAAGGCGAAATCCTAGACTAACATGGTTTGAAAAATGATGTTAGGCTTTCCTTAGACCGTTATTGTGCCCTAAATGTCACACCCTTGCATATCTTCCCTAGTCAACCCCTTTTGAGCCTTTAAACATTTTCTTTGGCAACCATTTTACATGCTTTAAACCTTTGTTCTTTATTGATCTATCTTTTGGCGTCCCACCTCCCTATGTACTTTGAAAATGTAAACATAGGATAAAAGCATATGTTTGGGAGTGACGCTTGGAAAAGTTGTGATGTGAAAGTTGCTTAAAAGGTGTAAGGTTAAAAAGACACAAAAAAATAATGGAACTTTACTTGATTTTTGAAAAAGGAAAAAAAATGAGTAACAAAGAAGAAAAAGAATTTTAAAAAAAGGAGTTGTGAATAAAGGGAAAATTAGGTGGTGGAATGAAAAGTGAAGAAAGGATGGAAAAGTTTTTGAAGGAAAGTGTGCTTTAATTGTTGTAAATTGTAGTTCTTAGAAAGGTTTTGAGTCACTCTTACCCAAATTATATCTGTCCTTAACCAAAAACCTACATTAAAACCCTTTAAGTCCTGTTTTATTTCGAACCAAGTTTGTCTACATTAATGGAAAGGTACATGAAGGGCAAACCTATGGCACTACTTGTGTTCTTTGAATATCTTTATGTGAGAGAGAGAGAGAGAGAGAGTTAATTCTTTCCATTTGATATCCCATTTGTGTTCCAAATTTCATTTTATAAGTGTGGGATTCTCTCTTAAGTGTGAGGGCACATGAGATTTGAGTAGTGAATTTAATCCAATTTCCAATTAGGAGGAATGAACAAGGAAAAATTATTTGTGATAAAGAGGCAAATTTTGAAGCTTTAGTGTCATAACTTGATCGCTACTTTGATTAACATAGTGTTTTAGCACTTAAATTAAAATGAAATTTGTGGGAAAGTGGTGATTCATATGTCTTAGATTAATTGTTGGTACCAACTGAAGATCTCCCAACTTAAGAAAATTGTAACTTACTTGAAAGTTATCTTTCTCCTAACTTGACACCTTGATACAGTTTGAGGCTCTCATTGATTTCATGTTTCCTTCTCATTTTACTGTTACTCGTTCTATTAAGAGATTGTTTAGTTTTACATACTAGTACTACTCCATATGTATTAACGTCCCCTTTGCCGGGGGCACTGCATCTTTAATGGATGCAGGTGGTTCCACAGCAGGCTGTATTGATCAGTGATAGCAGTACACCCACTCCTCAGCTGACATGGTCAGCCCCATTTCATTTTAGGGTCTTGTATCTCTTGTCCTCTATGTATATTATTTTGAGGTATAGCCAGAGCCTTGTTTTCGGCACCATCATGCTACTCTTTTGTATCTATAAGAGGCTCCGTAGACATAGAGTGGGTGGTATCATTGTTTTGGGAAAATAAAATTAAAGATGTTGTATCTGTATCGCATGTTCCACATCAAACTATGAAAGTGTACGTATTTTGAAACTTGTCGATGACATAACTAATGGTAATGAACTGGCATTGTTCACATGACCCCTCATTGTCTAATTAATGAAATATATATTCTCTTTATTCATGGGTGAGTTTGGGTAGAAGGCATTGTACAGTCTTGCTTGGCTGGGTTATCTCAGTTGAGCACTGGTCGCACTCCATGAGGTCGGGGCTGTCACGCCCCAAATCCTGAGGAGCGCGACCGGCGCTCAACCGAGTGAACCCGACCGAGAAAGCCTATTAGATTCCTTCTACCCAAACTCATTCATGAATAAAGAGAATATATGTTTTCATTAATTAAACAATAAAATGGTCATGTATGCAATTACCAATTTCTTACCAATAGTTTCATCATTTTTAAAGTCTCAAATGGACAAGTAATACCACCACAACACAACATAGTTTGTCTTTCCCCAACACCAATACACAACCCACACTATGTCTACGGAGCCTCTATGGATAAAGAAGAGTACAATGATAATGCCGGCAACAAGGCCCCGGCTATAACTCAACCATAATACATAAAGATCAAAAGATACATGACCCCGGGATGAAGTGGGGCTCACCAAGTCAGCTGGGAAGAAGGTGTATTGCTATCACCGATCAATGTCTCCTGCTGTGGAACCACCTGCATCCATTTAAAGATGCAGCGCCCCCGGCAAAAGAGACGTTAGTACTGTCGAATAGTACTAGTATGAAAACTAAACACCAATTTAAGAATTTAGAAATACAAGATAATTATGATGAACCAGTGCGGCACTAGAATAATATAGATAACTGTCTCAACCATAGCAAGCTTATTAAAAGCTATCAACAACATTTATAGGAATTGAGGGTTAGGGTGTAGAATCTTACCTCTAGGATGAAGACCTAGTGAGTTTCCCTTCTCAATCTTCCAAAACATGGGCAAGAATTGAAGAACACCTTCTCACTCTAAAATGTCAGATAATATCTCAAAAATGACCCAAAGCGTGTATTTAACGAAATAGGGTCGGGTTTTAAAAACCCAAAATGAAGCTCCGGAACAGGTTCGGCGGTCGCATATGCGACAGCATAATGGTTATGCGGACCGTATATCGGTCGCATATTGGTGTCCAAAGTTGGCCAAAATCTGTCTGTGTATGCGGTTACTATGCGGTCCGCATAACTGTTATGCGATCGCATAATGCACCGCAAAACAGTTATGCGGTCGCATAATCGACCGCATAATTTCCCCGGACTGGCCCTTCTCCTGCTCACTTCTGCGGCCATTATGCGGCCCACAGAGTGATTCTACGGCCGCATAATGGACCGCAGAATTACAGTTTTCTGCCAAAAATTTTCCTTTTCATTCTCGTGCATTGTTCAACACGTAAGCCTACTCCGGCACCATGAAACATTATGTACTTTGCAAATTTTACTGGGCTTTACACTTTAGTACTTCGAAATTTTTCGGGGTGTTACATTCTCCCCCGCTTAGGATCATTCGTCCTCGAATGAGGGTAAATATCCGTCATTAGCATCTTATGCAACTCAGTTTGTTTCATATCATATTCGGGCAGCCCCATATTTGACTAACTCCCAAAATTTCCAAATATTTCGCCAGAGTTTCCTTTGTAATTAGGCCTATCCACCTGTCAGAGAGCCCAAGAAATACATCCTAACAGCATATACATAATCCAACAACGTAACATAATATAAAACAACACCAACTGTGGCCTCACAAGCAATTATATTACCAGAACGGAACACCCTTAACACCAAATGTACAAGTCATACATATTTCATAGGAATATCCCTTAGCATTTTCATAAGTCACAACTCATAATTACATGGTTATTCAAATAAATAAGGATACTTTTTCTTCATTTCTTCTTCTGCCTCCCAAGTAGCCTCTTCAACCTGTTGGTTTCGCCATAGCACTTTCACGGATGCAATTTCTTTATTTATCAACTTTCGGACATGCCAATCAATAATAGAAACTGGAATCTCTTCATAAGTCAATTCTTCATTTACCTCAATAGTCTCAACCGGAACAATGACTGTCGGGTCTCCAACTACTTCTTTAACATAGACACATGAAATACCGGGTGTACTAATGACATCTCAGGTGGTACTTCAAGCTTGTATGCTACCTCACCGATCCTCTGAATGATTTTGTACGGTCCGATATACCTCGGACTCAATTTCCTTTTCTTACCAAATCGTATTACACCCTTCATGGGGGAGACTTTCAAAAATACCCAATCATTTTCTTTGAATTCCAAATCTCTACGACGAACATCCGAATAGGATTTCTGACGACTCTGAGCAGTCTTTAACCGCTCCTTAATGATTTTAACTTTTTCCATAGCCTGATGCACGAGGTCTGGCCCTATCAACTATGCTTCCCCAATTTCGAACCACCCAATGGGAGACCTACATCTCCTACCATATAAAGCCTCGAACGGTGCCATTTAACTGCTAGCATGATAGCTATTGTTGTATGCAAATTCTATGAGTGGTAAATAATCATCCCAGCTATATTTGCAGTCCAGAACACAAGCGCACAACATATCCTCAAGCGTTTGAATAGTCCACTCTGCCTGCCCGTCAGTTTGCGGGTGAAAGGTTGTACTGAGATTCACCTGAGTACCCAAACCTTGCTGAAATTTCTTCCAAAATTTAGCAGTGAATTGTGCTTCCCGATCAGAAATGATGGAAACTGGGGTGCCATGCAACCTGACTATTTCTTTGATATACAACTGAGCATACTGCTCCGCGATGTTGGTGGACTTAACCGGCAAAAAGTGTGCTGACTTCGTGAGTCGATCCACAATCACCCAAATTGAGTCACACTTGCGCGGAGTGCGCGGTAATCCTACCACAAAGTCCATATTAATCATTTCCCATTTTCACATTGGAATTTCTATGTTCTGTGCCAACCCACCGGGCCTTTGGTGTTCGGCCTTCACTTGCTGACAATTTGGACATCTTGCCACTAAGTCTGCCACATTCCTCTTCATATCATTCCACCAATAGACTTCCTTAAGACCATGATACATTTTTGTAGAACTTGGGTGCACGGAATACCTAGTAGTGTGAGCTTCAATCAAAATTCTTTCACGGAGACTATCCACATTTGGAACACATAGTCGCCCTTGGTACCTTAGTGTACCATCATCCATGCCAAGAGAAAAGGCCATGGTCTTATGTTTATGAATCCCCTCTTTCAATTGCACCAACAATGGATCGTTGTATTGTTTTTCTTTGACTTCCACTACAAGTGATGATTCAACCCTATTTTGCACAATTACCCCTCCTTCACTAGAGTTCGCAGGACGAACTCCCAAACTAGCCAATCGGTTAACTTCTTTGGCCAATGGCCGTTTATATGCCTCCAAGTGTGTTAAGATACCCATAGATTTTCGGCTAAGAGCATCCGCCACAACATTAGCCTTCCCCGGATGGTATGAAATATCAATGTCATAATCCTTGAGTAACTCAAGCCATCTTCTCTGCCTCAGGTTCAATTCCTTCTGCTTGAAAATATATTGAAGGGTTTTATGGTCTGTGAATATATCCACATGGACCCCATATAAATAATGACGCCTAATTTGCAATGCAAATACCACCGCCGCAAGTTCTAAATCATGTGTTGGATAGTTCTTTTCATGATTCTTTAGTTGCCTAGAAGCATAAGTTATCTCCTTTACATGTTGCATTAATACACATCCAAGCCCAATTCTTGAAGCATCACAATATACCACAAATCAACACCGGTGCCGTAGTCAATCTTGCTTTCAATTCTTGGAAACTCTTTTCACAAGCATCTGACCATTGGAACTTAATTGCCTTCTGCATCAATTTAGTGAATGGAGAGGCAAGAGTAGAAAACCCCTCCACGAACTTTCTGTAATATCCAGCTAAGCATAAGAAACTGTGAATCTCTGTTGGAGTTGTAGGCCTCGGCCAATTCTTCACAGCTGAAATTGTCTGAAGATCAACCTTAATTCCTTAAGTAGAGACTACATGACCCAAGAATATGACCAATTCAAGCCAAAATTCACACTTTGAAAACTTTTCATATAACTGGTGCTGATGCAGGGTTTGCAGAACTACCCTGAGATGATCGGCATGGTCTTCTTGACTTCGTGAATATACAAGAATATCATCACTAAACACTATCACAAAAGAGCCGAGGAATGGCTTAAAAATGCGATTCATAAGATCCATAAAGGCTGCTGGGGCATTTGTTAGCCCAAAAGACATCACCAGAAATTCAAAATGCCCATACCGGGTCCTAAAAGCTATTTTCGGAATATCCCGCTCCCTGATCTTCAATTGGTGATACCCGGATCTTAAATCAATTTTGGAGAAGTACCTGGCACCTTGCAATTGATCAAACAAGTCATCTATCCTTGGTAGTGGGTACTTATTCTGGATTGTGACCTTATTAAGCTGCCGATAGTCAATACACATTCTTAGTGACGCATGTTTATTTCTTACAAAAAGGACCGGTGCGCCCCAAGGTGACACACTCGGCCGGATGAAACCCGTTTTTAACAAATCTCTTAATTGTTCCTTTAGCTCCTTCAATTCTGCCGGTGCCATTCTGTAGGGTGGAATAGATATAGGAAGTGTATCTGGCATCACATCAATCCCAAAATCAATCTCCCTGTCTGGTGGGATCCCAGGGAGTTCATCCGGAAATACTCCTGGAAATTCATTCACAACAGGCACGGACTCAAGTATAGGTTCCTCAACATCGGTGTCTGTAACCCGGACCAAATAGTAAATATATCCTTTGTTGATCATTTTCGTGGCCTTAAGGTAAGAAATAAACCTACCCTTCGGCACTACATCATCACCCTTCCACTCAATAACTGGCTTATTTGGAAATTCAAACCTAACAGTTCTGGTTCGGCAATCAAGCTTGGAAAAACAAGAGTAAAGCCAATCCATCCCCATTATCACAGCAAAATCGACCATTCTCAATTCAACAAGAACGGCCACGGTGTCTCGACCACGCAACGTGATAACACAATCCCTATAAACCCGCGCGACCAAAATAGACTCACCAACCGGAATAAATACAGAGAACGGATCATGAAGCTGTTCTGGTTCTATCCCAAATTCCATAGCAACATAAGGAGTGACATATGACAAAGTTGAACCGGGATCAATAAGAGTATATACATCATGAGATTAGACAGTCAATACACCTGTGACAACATCTGGAGAAGCCTCTGATTCCCGATGTCTCCGCATAGCATAAAATCTGCTGGGTCATCTCGAATTCTGTGAACCACCCCTAGTTGCACCACGCCCCGCAGGCGCTGGGGTCCCTCGAGCTTGAGGTGCTGTGCATGTAGTAGTTGCAGAATTAGCTGTATGTGCCGCACCTCTGCCCATATTTCGGCGGGATAAGCGGCAATCTCTCTGAATGTGACCCCTCACACCACACCCATAGCATACTGGTAGGTCCATGAAGCAGGACCCAAAGTGCATCCTCCCACACTTAGTGCATGGAAGCCTCCGCTGTTGAAATATTCTATTGGGCCGACCTTGTTGGTGGGGTCCCTTGTTGCCCTGACTGGGTCTAGATGACTGTGCACCCATCGAAGACAAGACAAATGATTGGGATGGTCCTGATGACGCTCCCCTGGATGCCGACCTACCACCACCACTACCAGAAGAACCACCAAAGTTGCCCGCGGACCGGGCCTTGCTGCTACTCTGACGCTCCATTCTATTCTTCAATTTGCGGATCTCCGTGGCTTGAGAAAATGCCACCATCTTACCATAGTTCATATCAGAATTCAAGCCAGCTGTAGAGGCCTCATTGATAACCAAGGGGCTAAGGCCCTGTACAAACCGACGCACTCTAGCCTCCATAGTGGGCAACATGTGAATAGCATACTTGGACAGGCGCGCAAACTCCATATGGTACTCCCACACATTCATACTACCCTGCTTCAGGCTTTCAAACTCAGCGGCACGAGCTGCCTTAGTTTTGGCAGGCAAGAAATGATCCATAAAGGCATCTGTGAACTCACCCCACCTTGCCAGAGGGCTTCCCTCCTCACGAGATTCCTCCCACAACTCAAACCAAGACTAGGCCACCCCTTTCAGGCGGTAGGAGGCCAATTCTACTCCCTCCATCTCTGTAGCATGCATAACCCGGAGAGTTTTGTGCATCTCATCAATGAAGTCCTGGGGGTCCTTCTCAGGATCAGCACTCGTAAACACTGGAGGATCTAACTGAAGAAACTTGTTCACCCTGGTACTAGCAGATTCCCCTGGATGACTAGAAGAAGTAGGCCCAACACTCGATCTCTAGGCCTGAGAAGCCACTAACTGTGTCAACATTTGTATGGCTCCCCTAATATCAATATCAGACACACCAGAATCGGAAGCTGGAGGTGGAGGTGGAACTGGTATATCAGTTGGAGGAACTGTTGCACCTTTAGTAGGTATAGGGACAGGTGCGGTCTGATCAGTTGTAGTAGAGTCAGGCAGTGTAGTAACTGGAGGAATATTCTCACTCCTCGGGTGCTCACCCGCATCATCAATTATAGGGTCAACTGTCACTCCTGGGGTGACATTGGCTCTTTGGCTAGTTCTTGCCTTCTTCTTAGGTGCCATGTACTAAAAATTAGAGCAACACAGGAGTTAAAGGAGGAACAATCTTACAACCAGCTTTATCGCACGATCAAGAACATGAAAGAAGGGTATTATTCCTAAATGCCCATGTAGCATCCTAATTATAGATGTGGTCGACAACACACCGATAATAAGGACTCTACTAGACACGGCTCCGAGACATCCTAGGACACTTTAAAACCTTAAGCTCTGATACCAAGTTTGTCACGCCCCAAAAATCGAGGAGTGCGACCGGCGCTCAACCAAGTGAACCCGACCGAGCAAGCCTATTAGATTCCTTTTACCCAAACTCATTCATAAATAAAGAGAATATATGTTTTCCTTAATTAAACAATAAAGTGGTCATATATGCAATTACCAATTTCTTACCAATAGTTTCATCATTTTTAAAGTCTCAAATGGACAAGTAATACAACCACAACATAACATAGTTTGTCTTTCCCCAACACCAATACACAACCCACACTATGTCTACGGAGCCTCTATGGATAAAGAAGAGTACAATGATAATGCCGGCAACAAGGCCCCGGCTATACCTCAACCATAATACATAAAGATCAAAAGATACATGACCTCGGGATGAAGTGGGGCTCACCAAGTCAGCTGGGAAGAAGGTGTACTGCTATCACCGATCAATGTCTCCTACTGTGGAACCACCTGCATCCATTTAAAGATGCAGCGCCCCCGGCAAAAGGGACATTAGTACCGTCAAATAGTACTAGTATGAAAACTAAACAACAATTTAAGAATTTAGAAATACAAGATAATTATGATGAACCAGTGCGGCAATAGAATAATATAGATAACTGTCTCAACCATAACAAGCTTATTAAAAGCTATCAACAACATTTATAGGATTTAAGATAAGATCCTATGTAACCATCTTCACACAAAGTGGCCCCGCCGCCTCACCCGATGTATGCAGGTGGAGGTGTACGTACAATACCACAACTCTAATCAAGCGGCCCTGCCGCCTCACCCCAATGTATGCGGGTGGATATATAACCACAGTACTAAGAACTTACACAAAGCGGCTATGCCGCCTCACCCCAATGTATGCGGGTGGTGGTGCCACAACAATACCAAAACTATACACAAAGCGGTCGTACTGCCTCACCCCAATGTAAGCGGGTGGAGATGCAGTCCCACAATATCATAATTCCTACACAAAGCGGTCATGCCGCCTCACCCCAATATATATGTAGGTGGAGGTGTATCACAATCACGATCTCTCTACCATAATCCTCACACAAAGCGGTCATGCCGCCTCACCCCAATGTATGCGGGTGGAGGTGTATCACAATCACAATCACAATCTCTACACAACTTGGCATAATACATTTCACATAAATCACAACTAGAAATTATAACATGTGGATACATAATCCATAGTTTTGGACACATCCTCAATTTATAATGCAATATGATAAGAGCATTTGAAATAAGAATTGAACATATATCTTCATCACAAAGTTGATCGGAATACTCGATTTATAATCAACATCTCGGATTTCACAAGGATAATGAGAATTCCAACTCTTAAAGAAGAGTTTAGCCAACATACCTCACTTGAGCTTCCTTACACTCTAAATGTTCCGAAATTCTTAGCAACTTCAATCTATTTTAGAAATATAACAAATTAAACCAAAATTAGGAAGATGATCATGGTTCTAGCTCATTTGAGCATTTTATCAAACACTAGATGTGCATTAAGGTTTCAATATCCTTTTATGGAGGATTCCATCATCCCACAACCCAACCTTTACCATTTTTAGCTCAACAATCTTTCTACACCCCTTGATAACACATGCATGTACAATAACCAACCCTCTTGCCCAGAAATTATCTTGCTTATTATCCATTTCTACACAAAATTCGAAATTGAGGGTTAGGGTGTAGAATCTTACCTCTAGGATGAAGACCTAGTGAGTTTCCATTCTCAATCTTCCAAAACTTGGGCAAGAATTGAAGAACAATTATTGGAGAACACCTTATCACTCTAGGGCACCCTCTCTCACTCTAAAATATTAGATAATAGATCAAAAATAACCCAAAGCGTGTATTTAATGAAATAGGGTCGGGTTTTAAAAACCCAAAAATAAAGCTCCGGAACAGGTTCTGCGGTCGCATATGCGACCGCATAATGGTTATGCGGACCGCATATCGGTCGCATATTGGTGTCCAAAGTTGGCCAAAATCTGTCTGTGTATGCGGTCACTCGTGCATTGTTCAACCCAAAAAGTCTGAGCCGCGGCGAGCTAGAATTTCTATAATCCTCAACACTTAAGCCTAGTCCGGCACCATGAAACATTATGTTCTTTGCAAATTTTATCGGGCTTTACACCTTAGTTCTTCAAATTTTTCTGGGGTGTTACATTCTCCCCCGCTTAGGATCATTCGTCCTCGAATGAGGGTAAATATCCGTCATTAGCATCTTATGTAACTCAATTTGTTTCATATCATATTCGGGCAACCCCATATTTGACTAACTCCCAAAATTTCCAAAAATTTTGCCAGAGTTTCCTTTGTAATTAGGCCTATCCACCTGTTAGAGAGCCCCAGAAATACATCCTAACAGCATATACATAATCCAACAACGTAACATAATAAAAAACAACACCAACTGTGGCCTCACAAGCAATTATATTACCAGAACGGAACACCCGTAACACCAAATGTACAAGTCATACATATTTCATAGGAATATCCCTTAGCATTTTTATAAGTCACAACTCATAATTACATGATTATTCAAATAAATAAGGATACTTTTTCTTCATTTTTTCTTAGGCCTCCCAAGTAGCCTCTTCAACCTGTTGGTTTCGCCAAAGCACTTTCACGGATGCAATTTCTTTGTTTCTCAACTTTCGGACTTGCCGATCAATAATAGAAACTGGAATCTCTTCATAAGTCAATTCTTCATTTACCTCAATAGTTTCAACCGGAACAATGACTGTCGGGTCTCCAACTACTTTCTTTAACATAGACACATGAAACACCGGGTGTACTAATGACATATCAGGTGGTAGTTCAAGCTTTTATGCTACCTCACCGATCCTCTGAATGATTTTGTACGGTCCGACATACCTCGGACTCAATTTCCCTTTCTTACCAAATCGCATTACACCCTTCATGGGGGAAACTTTCAAAAATACCCAATCATTTTCTTTGAATTCCAAATCTCTACGACGAATATTCGAATAGGATTTCTGATGACTCTGAGCAGTCTTCAACCGCTCCTTAATGATTTTAACTTTTTCCATAGCCTGATGCACGAGGTCTGGCCCTATCAACTCTGCTTCCCCAATTTCGAACCACCCAATGGGAGACCTACATATCCTACCATATAAAGCCTTGAACGGTGCCATCTGAATTCGAGACCTACATATCCTACCATATAAAGCCTTGAACGGTGCCATCTGAATTCTAGCATGATAGCTATTGTTGTATGCAAATTCTATGAGTGGTAAATAATCATCCCAGGTACCTTTGAAGTCCAGAACACAAGCGCGCAACATATCCTCAAGCGTTTGAATAGTCCGCTTTGCCTGCCCGTCAGTTTGCGGGTGAAAGGCTATACTGAGATTCACCTGAGTACCCAAACCTTGCTGAAAGTTCTTCCAAAAATTAGCAGTGAATTGTGCTCCTCGATCAGAAATGATAGAAACTGGGGTGCCATGCAACCTGACTATTTCTTTGATATACAACTGAGCATACTGCTCCGCTGTGTTGGTGGACTTAACCGGCAAAAAGTGTGCTGACTTCGTGAGTCAATCCACAATCACCCAAATTGAGTCACACTTGCGCGGAGTGCGCGGTAATCCTACCACAAAGTCCATATTAATCATTTCCCATTTCCACATTGGAATTTCTATGTTCTGTGCCAACCCACCGGGCCTTTGGTGTTCGGCCTTCACTTGCTGACAATTTTAACATCTTGCCACAAAGTCTGCCACATTCCTCTTCATATCATTCCACCAATAGACTTCCTTAAGACCATGATACATTTTTGTAGAACCTGGGTGCACGGAATACCTAGTAGTGTGAGCTTCAGTCAAAATTCTTTCACGGAGACCATCCACATTTGGAACACATAGTCGCCCTTGGTACCTTAGTGTACCATCATCCATGCCAAGAGAAAAGGCCATGGTCTTATGTTTATGAATCCCCTCTTTCAATTGCACCAACAATGGATCGTTGTATTATTTTTCTTTGACTTCCACTACAAGTGATGATTCAACCCTATTTTGCATAATTACCCCTCCTTCGCTAGAGTCCGCAAGACGAACTCCCAAACTAGCCTATCGGTGAACTTCTTTGGCCAATGGCCTTTTATATGCCTCCAAGTGTGTTAAGCTACCCATAGATTTTCGGCTAAGAGCATCCGCCACAACATTAGCCTTCCCCGGATGGTGTAAAATATCAATGTCATAATCCTTGAGTAATTCAAGACATCTTCTCTGCCTCAGATTCAATTCCTTCTGTTTGAAAATATATTGAAGACTCTTATGGTCCGTGAATATATCCACATGGACCCCATATAAATAATGACGCAAAATTTTCAATGCAAATACCACTGCCGCAAGTTCTAAATCATGTGTTGGATAGTTCTTTTCATGATTCTTTAGTTGCCTAGAAGCATAAGCTATCACCTTCCCATGTTGCATTAATACACGCCCAAGCCCGATTCTTGAAGCATCACAGTACACCACAAATCCATTTATACCCTCTGGTAGAGTCTATACCCCTTGATAACACATGCATGTATAATAACCAACCCTCTTGCCCAGAAATTATCTTGCTTATTATCCATTTCTACACAAGATTCAAAATTGAGGGTTAAGGTGTAGAATCTTACCTCTAGGATGAAGACCTAGTGAGTTTGCCTTCTCAATCTTCCAAAACTTGGGCAAGAATTGAAGAACAATTATTGGAGAACACCTTCTCACTCTAGGGCACCCTCTCTCACTCTAAAATGTCAGATAATAGCTAAAAAATGACCCAAAACGTGTATTTAATGAAATAGAGTCGGATTTTAAAAACCCAAAAATGAAGCTCCGGAACAGGTTCTGCGGTCGCATATGCGACTGCATAATGGTTATGCGAACCGCATATCGGTCGCATATTGGTGTCCAAAGTTGGCCAAAATCTGTCTGTGTATGCGGTCACTATGCGGTCCGCATAACTTTTATGCGATGGCATAATGCACTGCAAAATAGTTATGCGATCGCATAATCGACCGCATAATTTCCCCGGACTGGCCCTTCTTCTGCTCACTTCTGCGGCCATTATGCGGCCCGCAGAGTGATTCTGCGATCGCATAATGGACCGCAAAATTACATTTTTCTGCCAAAAATTTTCCTTTTCATTCTCGTGCATTGTTCAACCAAAAAAATCCGAGCCACGGCGAGCAAGCTTGCCGCGAAGAATTTCTATAATCCTCAATACGTAAGCCTAGTCCGGCACCATGAAACATTATGTTCTTTGCAAATTTTACCGGGCTTTACACTTTAGTACTTCGAAATTTTCTGGGGTGTTACAGGGGCATGACATGCGAACGCACTAAAGGAATATCAGGGCAAAGGCCGGTCAAATGCCTTTCGCGAACGCGAATCTCTAGTTGCGATCGCGTGTCTTTGGGAAGTTGTGATCGGCGATCGTGTTTCATATTAACCGAACGTATAGTTCAATGGTCGGTTAGCCTTGTCAACTGTTCTTCATGAACCCGTCTCTTCTTGAGAAATCACATGGCTTTGCAGATGTTTGTCACCGCGATCACGGTGCTTGATGTCGCGATCGCATAGTTCATTAGCTAGGCAAAATCTGGACAGAATGGGCATTTCATATTTTAGACTCCCAAACCATTTAATACACGACATAGATGATTGGTAACAAATCGCTTTTGGAAATCTTTCAGTAGAAAATATAAGTTTTGGAGTTAGGGTTCTTGCACATACACTTGGGACTCAAAGATTTGAAGCTTTAGGTTGAGAATTTCTTACCCATGTTTTACTCATTTCTTCATTTCCTTGCTTTGCATTGAATATCTAAGTGTGTGGTATTTATTTCAACACTTGAATGTTGTTTATGGGAATATTAATTATTACAGTGTGGATAAAATATCTTGTTGTGCTTATGTATTGAATGATTTTTATTAATATTGAAGAGAGTTTTTGTTTCTTTAATTATTCTTGTTCTTTAATGTTTCCAAAGGCATTAGCTAACCCTAGGACTCTCCCATTAACTTTGAGTTAATCCTAGAAAAGGAAATTTGGTGTTGGGAAAGATTAATTAACAAGAACTGGAGGCTTTAACCCTCATTTTATATATTCTACCTAGGGATAGGATTGAACTACTTATAGCCATAATCAACCGCAGTTAATCTTTTAATTGTTTTAGGAATAATTTAATTAGGAAGTCTTGTTCGTCTTCGTAAGAATCTAATATAGAATTATTATCCGACGCTAATTAAGATAATGTTACATCCCATATTTTCGTACGTAAAAGTGCGTCGTAAGCAGAATAAAGTAGGGCCAAAGATGAGATCATCTTTGAAAGTATATAAAGTAATTTAATCATGTTACCTCGGAGGTTAAAAATATTGAAGATCATGAACAACAAGTACAAAGAGGGTTGGGAGGTTTAGAAGCTAAAGGAATTGAAGAAAATAATGTTTCGTCGAAAGTCGACAAGTTGGGAATGTTATAACATGTACTTTTGGGGTGAGACTAGGGTAATTAACACGATAAGGAGGTTATGTTATGATTTATGTTAGTCGTATGATAGTCGTGTGTTATGTTTTAAAGTCAAGCGAGTTGTGGAACAAAAGTCGATGAAAGTCATCACAAGTTACGTTCATAAGTTATACTGAAATTTGGGTAAAATGTCACTGAGATTTTCTCCCAATATACTTAGAGTTACCGGGTGATCCACCCATAAAATTGAATATATATGAGTCTATTTTCAAATGCACTAAACCGTTTGTCAATAAGACATTGGAGTAGAAAGATATATTTGTTTTTGCAAGACTGCGCAGACAGCTAGGTGACAAGTAGGTGTGTCACCTACTTGCTTAAATGAGAGGATTAAATATTTCCAAAAAGGGGATATTTCGGGTCGGCCAGAGAGACCTTTTAAGGGATTATATCCTGAAAATATTTCACTCATTATATAGCAAAATAACCAGAGATAAGCCCCTGCAAAAGTCCTCCCGATAATTGAACACAACCCCTAATTGATTTTCTCTTCTTTTCAAGTTCTAGTTGGAGGAAAACCTAGGGTTTGAAGAATCCAAGATAGGAGCTGAGATATTCAACAAATAAGGGAAGTTTACTGCTCTCTTTCATCCATTATTTCAGCTGGAAATGTATGGAAAATCGTTCTATAATTGTAAGAACTCACGGGACGGTGATTGGAAGCCATGAGTTCGAGTTATTCAACTTGTAGTGGACTGTTTTGTCGGCTATTTTGTATTGCTGTACAATTGCGTGTTTTGCTACTGTTTTAGGGATTTTTGGAGGAGAAAGGGTGTGGAGAAGCACCACATAAATCCAGGGTGGTGGGCTGGTCGTTCGTCATAACATTTTCGGGTCATTTGACACTACTACGGTAGTCGTTTTTTGTATGAAGAGATTGGGGTGTATTGGAATGTTTTATAGTATTTTGTGGTGTATATAAGGTTGAAAATAATGTATATATATTTTTATTATTTTGTTCTTGTGTTTTTGGTGTTATCTCGAATTTGGAGGAAGTAAAGATTATAGAGGAGATCGTCTTGTGTATGAAGAGATTGTTTTCTTTCAGTCAAGAGAGTAGAGGAGCAGAGGGTATATATATATATATACAGTATTAAAGTATTTTCACCACCATCGAGCTATAATCGATGGGCAAACCCCTATTGGGCAACCTCTAATCAGATGGTAAGTTATATAACGAGCCTACTGTGGCCGAGTGCCTATGAGTGAGCCTAGAATGGCCTAGATACCGAGACTAGTATGGCCGAGCGCCGATGAGCGAGCCTACTACGGCCGAGCAGTTACACGTTCCAAGCCTTATAGGACCAGACAGTTATTTTACTTACTATATTGAGAGAGTTTAGTCAATATCAGCAGGTAAGTATATCTCCAGATCATCTTTGACTCCCAGTAACTTTTAGTTATTATATTATCAGTTTAGTTTCAGCTTTCAGTTATTTTATCACCTTACATACTTGGTACATAATTTCGTACTGACGTCCCTTTCCTTGGGACGCTGCATTTCATGCATGCAGGTTCGGAGAGAGAGATTGGTAGACCTCCTCCGTAGGCATTGTCCGTGTTCAACTTGATCAGTAAGCTCCACGTCCTTAGAGTTGCTGACGAGCTCGAAATACACACTTAATTTATGCTCGGTAATCAAATATAGTATAGTATAATGTCATATCCACAGAGATTGGATTCAAACTGTATTCTCGTAGTTTCTAGCTTGATCGCTATCCAACATGATCCACAATTGAGATTTATATGATATCTAACTAAAATTAACTAAGATCTAAAGCTATTGACTAATGACAATTGAAACAAGGAGGTTATCAGTAGGAGGAAATAGGGATTGATAGGATAGGTGTAAGATAATTGTTTGGGATCTAACTCTAGATAATTCACTTCTAATGTTTAAGTGAGTCTCTCGAATTCACTCAACTATCAGTTCAACCGTTCAGCAAAAACTCCTCTCTCGATTAAGTTTTAACCTCACAAGATGAACTAATTTAAGCACGTGAAGATATGCAAGAATGCATAGTGGATTGGTCTTTAGGAAAAACTCTTTCGCTTATTCTCCTAACTAGGTTTAACCAATGATTCAACTAGCCTCTTTCGATTCCTAAGAAGAATCTATGAAATCAACCAACAAAATAATGCAAATATGTCACAAGTTATGCCTCTCTCAATTACATGAACAAGTGAATATAGAAGAAATAGTTAAATCATCCAAGAACGCTTCAATACATAACACTAGAGTTATAATCCACAAACAATCATCAATACACCAAATCCATCAAACCCTAAAGTGAATTACTCCATAGATATGGAGCAATTCATCACAAATAAGTTTAAAGTAAAGAAAAACATAAATTCAATCCAAACTCGGGTCTTGAGTGAGGAAGGAATGATGAAATCCTTGTGCTCGTGTTTTTCTAACAGCTCCTTCGCTTCCTTAAGTCGAATATGTATCAAAAGTCTAGAAAATAACATTTTTTCATGTATTTATACCATGTAGGGTCGGGTCCAAATGAAATCACCTTTTCCTTTGCGAAATAGGAGATTTACTCTATAAAAATTGCATAGACGCGCCGCATACGGTGACGCTCCATGCAGGGCATTAGTGGGGAAATCCAGAGAGCTCAACAATTCAACAGGCAGCAAAAATACATTGTTGCATCGCACAATGCCTCACACCGTGCGTCGCACTAGTGCAAATTTCTCAGAGTACGGCTCAAATCTTGCATTTTGACGTCCAGACTTGGTCCTTGACCCCCGAATACGATCTTGGCTTAATCCCTTGGGATTTTACTCAGACTTCAAAGCTCCAAATCGCTCGAATTCATTCCATAACATCTACATAGCTCAGAATCACTCCTACAAGGCATAAAACACACAATAAGTGCAAAACACTATCAATTAAAGCTCAAACACAAGTAAAGTGCTGTTAATTAGAATGCAATAAGCGACTAAAATACGAGATTATAGCCTACCATCAATACCCCACAGTTAAACCATTGCTCATCCCCGAGCAATAAAACTACACCTCACATAGCCGCGACCGTTTTCAACAACTCTCATAATTCATCACACCAGGAATATTTAAAACAGATTAAGTACAATTCTGTAACATCCAAACCTCAAATTATAACTCAAAACCACCACACATTATTTATAACCCGCTCACTTACTCTAACACAAAGGTCAAGCATTACCTTTCCTTCGTGAATCAAGTGCCCTCACACAATAATAGAGAGTAATTTCACACACAATAAAATTTAAGAGCAATTAGGAACTCAAGATAGAAAGAATTCGCTCACTCTCAGAAACAACATTCATGTTCCACAAAAGACGTACCATAGGCTTGCCCGTAATGTACTACTCTATTAATTGAGATCATTCAATCAAGAATCAAGTAGGACTTTATTTGGTTGTAATGCACGCTACGGGATTGGTAAGATACATTTGGATATAAGAGTGACTACACCTTTATAAGCACTTTAATACATACATTTCATTGTTCAAAACCCCACATTTATGTCAAAACCATAACTCCACCCTCACATCAATATACATTAACTCCCTACTTCTTTAAGCACAAGTACATCAAGAGTCACTACTATCAACGAATCTAATTTTTCTTTTCTTTTCTTATTCAATTCAAGTGGCTCTTACTTTTTCAAAATAGTGCACCTTTCTATTTTTTTCAATAGTTCCACTCAAAAGCCAAACCAACACCCCACATTTCAACTTTTACAAAGTTCATAAAAAATCCAAGTGCTCACGAGAGGTAAAAGGTTCAAATAGATGGTCAATTCAAACAAATAGGTAAGGCTTGTAATGTGGTTTCCAAAGAAACAAGATTACATGCTCAACGGGGTTGACTAAGATATATAATAATTAGGTGGGTAAAAGCATATAACTACCTCAATAAAGAAATGCCTATATCACTTCCAAAACTGAATAAAACTACTATTTCACTTTGCAAATACACGGAGCAAGTTCTATACATCAAATGCAATGCACATAATAACACAAAACCTCACACACACCTAGCACATAACTCACTCAAGATTGGATTATCAAGACACTCTAGTCAAAGCAGTTAAGCAAAGTTAAGATCATGCACTTTAAGGTACTTATACAAGAGTAAAAAACTGACTCTAAGCGTCACAACTAAAGCACTCACTATTCTCAAGATATGATAAAGTCAAGAGATATTGCCTTCAATTCAAATCATAGCACAAGGTTTCCTACTCCTAACAAAAAAAAACTAACTACACCCGGTTCAAACAATACCCTTGGAAAAGAACCGCGGCACAAAGAAAAATCAAGGGGGAATTAATACACTACCTAACAAAAGAAAATGTTTTTGTCTTTTTCTTTTGACTTTAATCCCTCAAGAAACCTGTCGATGATATCCATCATCGGGAAAAATCAAAATTTTTTAAAAATTATGGTTTTTGTTGAAATTTGTTTCCAATTCTTAACTACTACAACTAACAAAAATAAAACTAAAACTAATATATATATACATACAAACAGATATCCCCCACCCCATACTTTAAGTCATTGCATATCCCCATGAGACACAATTAAAAAGCATAATGTAAAGGAAACTTCCCTCAACATCTAGTCCGGGTCTGAGTCGAAGTCGGGCTCCATTCCTCACGCCCGACCTAATGCACACATCCATGCAGACTTCTTCTTCTCAGCCTTTTTGGGGTAAACCCCACACTTATCTTTCTCACTCAGTGCAGCCTTCTCTTTCGAGCCTTTCACTTGCCACTCAACACTTGCAGCTGGTTTCTCTTTTTGCACCCCATTTTCTATATCCATCTTGAAATTTACAATCTCCTCACCCACTCTAAGCATGAGTTTCCTTTCGTGTATATCTAATATAGCTCTACCCGTTGCTAAGAAGGGTTTTCCTAAGATCAGAGGGACCTCCTTGTTCTCCTCCATATTCACCACTATAAAATCTATAAGAAATACGAACTTATCCACCCGAACTAACACATCTTCCACTATCTCCTCAGGAATTAAAGTCATTTGGTTTGCCAGCTGCAAAGATATTGGCACTGACCTTATCTCTCCAATATCCTTCTCCGGTTTCCTGTAAATAGAGTGAGGCATTAAGTTAATTGAGGCACCAGAATCACATAAAGACTTATCAAAATTTATAGTCCCTAATGAGCAAGTTATAGTAAAACTTCCTGGATCTCCACACTTTTGTGGGAGTTTATTTTGCAATATAGCACTGCAATGCTCTGTGGGCTTGACCACTGAGGTCTCCTCTATTTTTCTCTTCTTTGTCAGGATCTCCTTCAAGAACTTAGCATAAGCCGGCATTTGTGAGAGCACTTCTGTGAATGGTAAGTTTACATGGACTTGTTTCAGCACATCCAAAAATCTTCCAAATTGCTTGTCTAGCTTTTCTCTACATAGCTTTTGAGGTAAAGGTAAAGCAGGCATATGTTTGCTCTCCTAATGTTCTTCCCTTCTCGATTTTTCTTCCTTCTTCATTTTCTCATCTTTCATTGGGCCTTTCTTCCTTTTATCATCATCATCACTTTTCAGTTGCTCCCCACTCTCTTTTAAAATTATCATATCTTTTTGGATTGGGGTGGGATCCTTCAACACTTGCCCACTTCTCAAGATCACAACATTCAATGTTTCTTTAGGATTCTTTTCTGTATTAGCGGGGAGAGTGCCTGGGACCCTCTCAGATAATATTCTTGCAATCTATCGAACTTGCTTCTCTAAATTTCGAATTTCTACCCCTTGTATTTCAACTCTTTCATGGGTTTTCACAAAAAAAGCCTTCATGAGATCTTCTAGACGAGGCTGATTGGGTTGTTGAGACTAAAACTGCTGCCTCTGCTGATTCATAAAACCAGGAGCTCTTTGTGCCTGAAATTTGGGGTTGTTTTATTGCCACGCATTTGCAGTACCCCCAGCTGAACTCCATGAAAAACCGAGGTGCTTCTGACCCATTGCATTAAAATTGTAGTTTCCCACAACATTCACTTCCTCAGTTAAGGCTTGACACTCATGAGTAGGGTGTCCTCTTCCACATATATCACAAGCTGCATGAGGCTTATTTTGTATCGAGACCAAGGTCATCTTTTGTATTTCTTTAGCCATAGCATCAAGTTGTACCTACACAGATGTGTTAGCATCAACCTGGTGAACACCAGTCGATCTTCTTCTTTCAGCACTCTCAGAGGGCCACTGATTTGCATCTTCAGACAACTCATCAAGAATTGTAACTATCTCATCTGGAGTCTTCTTCATCAATGGGCCTCCAACTGCATTGCTCAATGTTCTATGTGAGGCCGGTGTCAATCTATCCCAAAAGTCCTGGAGTTGCATCTAGAGTTCAATTCCACTGTGTTGACACTTTCTAACAATTTCCTTAAACCTCTCACATGCTTCAAAAGCAGTTTCATTCTCTTTCAGCCAGAAGTTATGGATTTCTCTTCTAAACTTGCCCGTTTTAGCTGAGGAGAAATATTTATAAGGAAATTTTCTGGTCATATCCTCCCAAGTTCTAATTGATCTCGTGGGCAAGCTTCAAAGCCACTGCTTTGCATCATCTTTGAGAGAAAAGGGGAATGCCCTTAAGTACACATCATCTTGTGACACCCCATTGTATTGAATGGTGTTCATAATCTCCTCAAAGTCCATTAGATGTGTGTTTAGATCTTTGTTTGGCTTCCCTCTGAATACATAGCAATTCTAAAGAGTTTGGAGCAACCCTTGCTTCAATTCAAAATTGTTTGCTGCAATTGGAGGTGGTCTAACACTTGATAAACCTTGATTGTAGACCGGTCTAGCATAATCACTAAGTGGTCTCCCAGGCCCGAGAGCTATATTTCCGAACTGGTCTGCAGTCAAGGGTTGATTTTGAGCAATTCTATGACTCCTCTCTTCTTCATAGATAATTTGTGCATCTCTAATAGCTGCTTCCTCAGCATCTCGTGCAGCTTGTTCTCATCGTTGGGCTGCTTCTCTGGCAGCCAAATCTACATTATCTTCACCATTTCGAGCCATAAGTTCTTTGGTTTGGGATTGCCCAATCTTTTATGTTGTCTCGGTGAGGTTTCTTTCCTTCCTCAGCTGTCGTAGTTGTTTTTCAATTTATGGCTCATGTGGTAGCACTTCCTTCGCAAAGGTTTGAGTCATGTACCAATCTTAACATGTAACCTGCACACAGTCCAAACAAAACCAAACATAAAAAGAGAAAAAACAAAATCCTGAATTAGCACTACAAACTATTTCAAACACTGTTGATTGCCAATCCCCGGCAACGACGCCAAAATTTGACTAGCTCGAAACACACACTTAATTTATGATCGCTAATCAAATATAGTATACTATATAATCGTATCCACAGGGATTGGATAAACAGTATTCTCGTTGTTTCTAACTTGATCGCTATCCAAGATAATCAACAATTGAGATTTTTATGATTTCTAACTAAAATTAACTAAGATCTAAAGCTATTGACTAATGACAATTGAAACAAGGAAGTTATCAGTGGGAGGAAATAGAGGTTGATAGGATAGATGTAAGATAATTGTTTGGGATCTAACTCTAGATAATTCACTTCTAATATTTAAGTTAGTCTCTCGAAGTTACTCAATTATCAGTTCAACCATTCAGGAAAAACTCCTCTCTCGATTAAGTTTCAACCTCACAAGATGAACTAATTTAAGCACGTGAAGATATACAAGAATGCGTAGTGGATTGGTCTTTAGGAAAACCTCTTTTGATTATTCTCCTAACTAGGTTTAATCAATGATTCAACTTGCTTCTTTCGATTACTAAGAAGAATCTATGAACTCAACCAACAAAATAATGTAAATATGTCACAAGTTATGCCTCTCTCGATTACATGAACAAGTGAATATAGATGAAATAGTTAAATCATCGAAAAATGCTTCAATACATAACACTAGAGTTATAATCTACAAACAATCATCAATACACCAAATCCGTCAAACCCTAAAGTGAACTACTCCATAGATATGGAGCAATTCATCACAAATATGTTTAAAGTAAAGGAAAACATAAATTCAATTCAAACTCGGGTCGTGGGTGAAGAAGGAATGATGAAATCTTTGTGCTCGTGTTTTTCCAACTCCCCCTTTGCCTTCTTAGGTCGAATATGTGTCAAAAGTCCAGAAAATAATGTTTTTCCATATATTTTTACCAAGTAGGGTCGGGCCCAAATGAAATCGCCTTTTCCTAGCCGAAATAGGACATTTACTCTGTAAACATTGCACAGGCGTGCCGCATGGGGCAACGCGCCATGCGGGGCATTAGTGGGGAAATCCAGAGAGCGCAACAATTCAACAGGCAGCAAACATACACTGCTGCATCGCACTATGCCTCGCAACCTACGTTGCACTAGTGCAAATATCTCAGTGTACGGCTTAAATCTTACGTTTTGACGTCCAGACTTGGTCCTCGACCCTCGAACACGATCCCGGCTTAATCCCTTGGGCTTTTACTCAGACTTCAAATCTCCAAATCACTTGAATCCATTACATAACATCTACATAGCTCGGAGTCACTCCTACAAGGTATAAAACACATAATAAGTGCAACACATTATCAATGAAAGCTCAAACACAAGTAAAGTGCAGTTAATTAGAGTGCAATAAGCGATTAAAATACGAGATTATAGCCTACCATCAATTGTCGGGTCTAGAGTTTTGAGTAGAGTACATATTATGTATATATGTATATATATTATGGGTAGGTCGGGGCCCTGTTCCGACCACAGTACATCCATTAGTAGAGGCTTGTAGACAAATCCTGTCAGTCAGTCTAGTATGTTGGGCTTGTACGCCTTGTATGTATATTTTTTTGGTTTGTAAGTTATAGTAATTATGACCGCCTTGTCGGCCCAGCTTTAAATTGATGTTCAGTCAGATCTAGTTTCTATTCAGTTTTATATTTTGTTTCACAAATTGTCTTGCAATGTGGCCCTATGGCCAAAGTATGACATTGTATGTTCAGAGTCCTTCAGTCTCAAGTTGGTACGCCTGGATAAGTGAGGCACCGGGTGCCGGTCTCGCCTCCTCAGGCTTGGAGCGTGACAAACATGGTATCATTGCAGTTCTATCCTAGGGAGTCTACAAGTCGTGTCTTGTAGGGTCTTGTTTATAGATATGTTGTGCACCACATTATATAAGAAGGGAACTACAGGGCATTTAGGAGTTGTTTACCCTTCTTTCAAATCTAAATCATGTTGTAGAACTGAGTTGTAGGAAATTTGAGTTAAACTTACATATTGGTGTTTGCATACAGAGATAATGATGACTATGAAGAAAACGGCTAGTCATAGGAGAGACATAGCAACGGGTGAAGGGACCAGCAGGGTACACCCAGTAGACGGGGCACAGTCAGAGGGCCAGGGCGAGACCCCGACTCATCCATTACTGGCTCCTCCACAACCTGAGGAGATTCCTAGGGTTACCACACATCTAGTTCCCCATCCACTTCCATCAGATCAGGACATGAGGAGTACGGTGCATTTGTTGACACGGTTGGTAGCTACCCAGCAATAGGCAAGGGAATCAACTAGTACAGGATCTTCTGAGGGGGTCTAGGAGTTCAAGAGTCCGAGAGTTTATTACTTTAAGTCCCCCAGAGTTAACGAGGACATAGCAGAGGGAGTACACATAAGATTTCATAGATCAGCTTCACATGATCTTCTGGGTTATGCATACCACGGAGAAAGAGGCAGTTGAGCTAGCCGCTTTTTGACTCCGAGATATAGCTGTCCTTTGGTAAGAGGGATGGGAGAGGTCCAGGGGACGTGATGCACCTCTAGCTATTTGGGAGAATTTTTTCAGATGCCTTTCTTGACCAGTACTTACCGTGGGAGATCCGAAAGGATCGATTCAATTAGTTTATATCCCTCAAACAGGGCAATATGAGCGTTTGAGAGTATAGTCTCCATTTTGCCACATTCGCCAGATATACTCCATCCATAGTTGCTACTATGCTGGATAGGATCCACGGGTTTTAGAAGGGTTAGCCCCATAGTTGACCGAGGCATGTGCCACCGCTGCATTGCAGGATAGTATGGATATCTCCTGGATTTGGGCATTTGCCCAGAATATAGAAAGGGGAAGGCATCGACAGCAGGGTACAGAGAGGAGTGAGCAAGGGCAGCGTAAGAGGATGATATTTGCCAAGTCTCAGGAGCAGTCTCAGGGTAGTTATAGGCCCCAGTACTTTGTATAGCTACCTAGGTCTCCACTGCCTCAGTTACATGGTTACAGGTATGACCGCTATACTCAGTCAGGACTAAGTGAGAGCTCACGGGCATTGGGTTTGTAGCGACAATGAGGTTCGGGGCAGACATGGTCATTTTCGCCGCAATGTGACATATGTAGTAGAGGACACTTGGGACAATGCTGAACAAGTTCTGACGCTTGTTGTACATATGGGCGTCTGGGGTATATAATGTGAGATTTCCCAAATAGAGATTATGGGGGTATGGCACAACCAACGAGTTCAGCAACAGGATCATCTATGTTTGTGCATCCTTCAGGGCACGAGTCTCAGTCTTTGGCTAGTAGTGGTCGAGGCAGAGGTAGAGGTAGAGGTTCAAGTGGTAATCAGAACCGTATCTATGCTTTATCGGGTCGACAGGACCAGGAGTTTTCACCAGACATTGTGGCAGGTATATTGAGCATTTGCTCTCACGATGCTTGTGCCTTGATAGATCCAGGATCTACTTTATCGTATATTACCCCATTTGTCGTGGGGTAGTTTGGTATAGTGCCTGATATACTATGTGATCCTTTTGCAGTATCTACACCAGTCGGAGAACTGATTATTGCTAGATGGGTTTACCGAGGTTCTATGGTGACACTTTGTAGTCATCAGACCCCAGCCGACCTAGTTGAGCTAGAGATGATTATTTTTGATGTTGTCATGGGTGTGGACTGGTTGACAGCTTGCTATGCCATAGTTGATTGCCTAGCAAAGGCAGCCGGATTTCAGTTTCTGTATGAGCCAGTCCTTGAATCGGTAGGTAATACAGCGACACCCAGAGGTAGGTTTATTTCCTATCTAAAGGCGAGGAAAATGATCGCAAAAGGGTGCTTTTATCATATTGTGCGAGCTAGAGATGCAGATGCTGAGATACCTACACTTCAGTCTATTCCAGTAGTTAGAGAGTACACATATGTGTTTCCATATGAGCTTCCGAGTATTCCTCCAGAGAGAGATTGATTTTAGCATCGATTTGCTTCCGGGAACTCAACCAATATCCATCCCTCCGTATAGAATGGCACTTGCCGAATTGAAGGAGTTGAAGGAGCAATTAAAAGATTTACTGGAGACAGGTTTCATCAGATCTAGTGCATCACCTTGGGGTGCACCGATACTGTTTGCGCGGAAGAAAGATGGCTCGCTGAGGATGTGTATCGATTATAGGCAGCTGAACAAGGTAACTATTAAGAATAAGTATCGACTTCCAAGGATCGATGACTTGTTTGATCAGTTGCATGGAGGCTAGATGCTTTTTAAATATAGACTTGAGGTCGGGGTACCACCAGGTTAGAGTTTGGGAGAAAGATATTCTGAAAATAGCCTTTAGGACCTGATATGGCCACTTCGAGTTCCTTGTCATGTCCTTCGAGGTGACAAATGCACCTGTCGTATTTATGGACTTGATGATTAGCGTATTCCGGCCATTTTTAGATCTGTTTGTGATAGTATTTATTGATGATATTCTTGTTTATTCACGTTCAGCGGAGGAGCATGCAGACCACCTGCGAGCGATACTCCAAACCCTCCGTGATCGTAAGTTGTATGCTAAGTTTTGTAATTGTGAGTTTTGGTTGAAGTCTGTAGAATTCTTAGGGCATATTTTATTCGATGAAGGTATAAAGGTAGACACGCAGAAGATTGAGGCTGTGAAAGTTTGGCCTAGACCTACCACTCCGACAGAGGACCATAGCTTTCTAGGCTTAGCAGGCTACTACCGGAGGTTCGTAAAGGTTTTTTCTTCCCTTTTGGGACCATTGACGAAGCTGACTCAGAAAGTAGCTAAGTTTCAGTGGACAGAGGCTTGCGAGTGGAGTTTCCAAGAGCTTAAGAATAGGCTGACCTCAGCGCTAGTTCTAACACTTCCATAGGGTCCAGAGGGTTATGCCGTGTATTGTGATGCCTAAGGTGTCGGCTTAGGATGTGTCCTGATGCAACATGTAAAGGTAATTGCGTATGCTTCAAGGCAGTTGAGGAAGCACAAGAGGGTGTATCCAACCCATGACCTCGAGTTAGTTACGGTTGTCCATGCACTTAAGATATGGCGGCATTATTTATATAGTGTTCATGTGGATGTATTTACATATCATAAAAGCTTGCAATATATCTTCAAGCAAAAGGAGTTAAATTTGCGACAGAGGTGATGCTTGAGTTATTGAAAGATTATGACTTTAACATTCTCTACCATCCAAGGAAAGCTAATGTTGTAGTTGATGCCTTAAGTCGCCGATCTATGGGTAGCTTAGCGCATGTAGAGGAAATAGAACTAGCTAGAGAGCTTCATTAACTGGCTTGTTTGTGGGTTCGGTTAGTAGATTCTGACGATGGTGGAGTTGTATTCCAAAACACTGCAAAATCATCTCTCATAGCTGAAGTAAAGGAAAGGCAATACGAGGACCCAGAGTTGGTCGAGTTGAGAGACCAAGTTCCATAGCAGAAGAAGTCGTTAGAGCTCAAGAAAGATGGGGTTCTCAGATACAGGGGTCGTCTATGTCCCAAATGTAGTAGGGCTACGAGATAGGATTATGTCAAAGGCACATTACTCGTGGTACTCCATTCATCCTGGGTCGACGAAGATGTATCATGACATTAAGCATGTGTACTGGTGGAACGATATGAAGAAGAACATTGTTGAGTTTTTCGCCTAGTGTCCTAGTTGCCAGCAGGTGAAGGTAGAGCACCAGAAGCTCGGAGGGCTAATGCAGACTATAGAGATCCCGACGTGGAAATGGGAGGCAATAAACATAGACTTTGTCACAGGTTTGCCTCGTTCTCATCGTAAGTTTGATCCTATGTGGGTGATAATCGATTGTCTCACGAAATTAGCCCATTTTCTATTGGTCAGATCTACATATACAACCGAAGATTATGCGAAGTTATATATTAAGGAGATAGTGCGGCTACATAGAGTACTATTATCTATTATATCTGACCATGGGGCCCAGTTTACAGCTCATTTCTGGAGGTCATTTCAGAGAGGTCTAAGGACCTAGGTAAATCTCAGCACATCTTTTTATCCACATACTGATGGACAAGTCGAGCGCTCAATTCAGACGCTTGAGGATATGTTACAAGCATGTGTGTTCGATTTTAAAAGAAGTTGGGATGAGCATCTACCTCTTATCGAGTTTACATATAATAACAGTTACCACTCTAGTATCTAGATGGCTCTGTATGAGGCATTGTATGGGCGTAAGTGCAGATCTTCTATAGGGCAGTTTGATGTTGGAGAATCTGGGTTACATGGGCCAGACTTGGATCAGCCGGCCGTAGAGAAAGTAAAGCTTATCCAGGAACGACTGTTAACAGCTCAGAGTTGCCAGAAGTCATATTCTGACGTGCAGCGATGAGACTTAGAGTTCGGGGTTAATGACTGGGTATTCTTAAACGTGTCGCTTATGAAGGGCGTGATAAGGTTTGGTAAGAAAGGCAAGCTTAGCCCACAGTATATTTAGCCTTATAGGATTATTCGGAGAGTGGGCCGAGTAGCTTATGAGTTAGCTTTTCCCTCGGAATTGGAGTTTGTCCATCCAGGTTTTCATGTATCTATGCTACGGAAGAGCATTGCGGATCCTACCCGAGTGGTGCCCACTCACGGAGGACTTATCATACAAGGAAGTTCCAGTTGCCATCCTAGACCAACAATTCTGCAAGCTACAAAATAAGGAGGTAGCCTCCGTAAAAGTATTATGGAGAAGTAAGAACGTGGAAGAGATGACGTGGGAAGCAAAGGAAGAAATGAAGTCTAAATACCCCCACATATTTCAAACTAAAGATATGGCTCGAGATGGGATACTTCAGCACATCTCTATTTAGGCCACTAGGTCATCAGGTAAGCTCTTATTTTTCACTTTCAGTATTTATGATTGACGACCGTGTTAGGCCAAGTGTTGCTATTTATAGATATTGGCCATGTATGGCATGTATAGTATGTTTTCTGGCTGCGTGCAGAATGGATTTAGTCTAGTGTATGGAGGAGACTCTGGCAAAGTTTTACCAAGTCTCTAAGAGTAAACATTCGAAGACGAATGTTCCTAAGGGGGGAATGACGTTACACCCCATATTTTTGTACGTAAAAGCGCGTCATAAGCAAACTAATGTAGGACCAAAAATGAGATCATCTTTGAAAGTATATAAAGTAAGTTAATCATGTTACCAATGAGGTTACAAATATTGAAGATCATGAACAACAAGTATAAAGAGGGTTGGAAGGTTTAGAAGCTTAAAGAATTGAAGAAAATAATGTTTCGTCTAAAGTCGACAAGTTGGGAATGTTATAACATGTACTTTTGGGGTGAAACTAGGGTGCTTAACATGATAAGGAGGTTATGTTATGAGTTATATTAGTCTAATGATAGTCGTGTGTTATTTTTTAAAGTCAAGCGAGTTGTGAAACAAAAGTCGATGAAAGTCATCACGTGTTATGTTCATAAGTTTTACTGAAATTTGGGTCAAATGTTGTTACGCATTTCTCCCAATATACTTAGATTTATGGGCTGTACACCCATAAAATGAAAGATCTATTAGTCTATTTTCTAACTCATAAAACCGTTTGTCAATAAGACATCAGAGTAGAGAGAGATATGTGTTTTTGCAGGACTGCGCAGACAGTTATGTGACAAATAGTTGTGTCACCTACTTGCTTAAATGAGAGGATTAAATATTTCAAAAATGGGGCTATTTCGGGTCAGCCAAATAACCCTTTTAAGGGATTATCTCCTGAAAATATTATACTCATTATATAGCAAAATAACCAGAGATAATCCCCTGAAACAATCCTCCCAAAAATTGACCACAAACCCTAATTGATTTTCCCTTCTTTTCAAGTTCTAGTTGGAGGAAAACCTAGGGTGAAGAATCCAAGATAGGAGCTGAGATATTCAAAAAATAAGGTAAGTATAATGCTCTCTTTAATCCATTTTTTCTGTTGTAAATGTATGGAAAGTCGTTCTATAATTGTAAGAACTCACGGGACGGTGATCGGAAGCCGTGAGTTCGAATTATTCAATTTGTAGTGGACTGTTTTGTGGGTTGTATTGTGTTGCTGTTGCATTGCATGATTTGATACTGTTTTAGGAGTTTTTGGAGGATAACGGGTGTGGAGAAACACCACATAAATGCAGGGTGGTTGACTGGTCATTCGTCGTAACATTTTCAGGCCGTTTGGCACTACTACGGTAGTCGTTTTGTATATGAAGAGATTGGGGTGTATTAGGCTGTTTTGTAGTATTTTTTGGTGTATATAAGGTTGGAAAATAATGTATATATGTTTTTATTGTTGTGTTCTTGTGTTTTTGGTGTTATCTCGAATTGGAAGGAAGTAAAGATTATAGGGGAGATGCTACCCGTTTTTCTATAAAATAAGCTTGTCGTTCATTGTGCGATAGTTTTACCTTTCGTAACTTAATGATTATATTATTAGCATTGTGGTAGATTAAGGTGAGAAGAGACGAGTTCAACGTAGTTATTGGAAATATTGTGATAAGGTATGTTAAGGCTAAACCTTTCCTTCATTTTGTCATGATCTTGTAACTATATGTGTTTCATAACGAGACATAAAGAGAAGTCTGTACTCCTGAATTTATGTACATTATCCTAGTCTTATAAGTTATAGTATTCTCCCTTATCGGCACTTTATATTTAGTTAAGTATTATCTTCTTCCATATATATATATATATATATTATTACAGTATTTTCACCACCACCGAGCTATAATCGGTGGGCAGGCCCCTATTGGGAAACCTTTGATCAAATGGTAAGTTATATACCGAGCCTACTGTGGCTGAGCGCCTATTAGAGAGCCCATATTGGCTGAGATACCGAGCCTAGTATGGCCGAGCGCCTATGAGCGATCCTACTACGGCCGAGCAGTTACACGTTCCGAGCCTTATAGGGCCGGACAACTATTTTACTTACTATAATTAGAGAGTTGAGTCAATATCAGCAGGTAAGTATATCTCCAGATCATCTTTGACTCCCGGTTACTTTCAGTTATTATATTATTAGTTTATTTCCAGCTTTCAGTTATTTTATTGCCTTACATACTCGATACATTATTTCGTACTGACGTCCCATTCCTTGAGATCCTGCATTTCATGCATGCAGGTTCGGATAGACAGACTGATAGACCTCCTTCGTAGGTGTTGTCCGTGTTCAGCTTGATCGGTAAGCTCCACGTCCTTGGAGTTGTCGGGTCTTGGGTTTTGAGTACATATTGTGTATATATGTATATATATTATGGGTAGATCGGGGCCCTATTCCGACCATAATATATCCATCGATAGAGGCTTGTAGACATATCCTGTCAGTCAGTGCAGTATGTTGGGCTTGTACGCCTTGTATGTATATTTGTTTGGTTTGTCAGTTGTAGTAGTTATGACGGCCTTGTCGGCCCAGCTTAAAATTGATGTTCAGTCAGATCTAGTTTCCGTTTAGTTTTATATTTTGTTTCACAAATTGTCTTGCAATGTGGCCCTATGGCCAAAGTATGACATTGTATGTTCAGAGTCCATCAGTCTCAAGTTGGTACGCTCGGATAAGTGAGGCATCGGGTGCCGGTCTCGCCTCGCGAAGTTCGGAGCTTGACACATAAGATCGCTCATAATTATAAAATCGTGAAATACATTGGATCGTCACTTGAGTGTAATTCTCTGTGTATCAATGCTTGTAGCCATTGATCATTTTACTTGCTTTCTAGGTTAGCTTATATTTTTTGCAATTAGTTATAATATTTTCTCAATACCTTTATTAGTGTTTGGCTTAGCATAATAAGTGATAATTCTCTTACACGCCTAATCGCCTACATATTGTTCTCTATGGGATTTTACCCTGACTCATAGTTTGGTATATTATATTACATGCGACCGTGTCCATTTACTTTTTAGCAGTGGATTTGGACATCATCAAAATTGGCGTCGTTGCCGGGGAACAATTTTGCATATTTAGGTTATTTGAGAAATAAGCGTAAGTGCTTTGGTCCAAACTTGTGAATATTTGTGTAATTAAAAGGAGAGAAACATGGAATCAATACGAAACTCAAGTAACACTAAAATGCCATGTTAAGAGCAAGGTAAATCCGCAAGTAAATATTAATGTTTTAGAGTTGGGAGATCTTCGTACCGATACACTACCATGCTTATGGAATGGGGACCGATCGCTTCTCGATTGGCTAAGACATCTCACCCCAATGTGTGTGGGTGGACATAGAAACACAACACCACCACCATGTGTGCGGCATGGTGTCTGATCACCGCCTTATCGGCTAAGCCATCTCACCACAATGTCGTGTGGGTTGACATGGTCCTTTTCTAGCTATCATCTCATCCCAATTAACAAGAAAATCTCAACACATCAACACGGAAATTTATCCCTCAATAAATCCTATACCGACACGTGTAGTTTCGGGTTTAGCTTATTTCAACCCACCTTTCCTCGGTGAACTAACAATCCTCCCAAAAATATTTATCACATATAAAAGAGTTACAATTCAATTCATAGCCTTTTTCAATCTCTTTCACTTCATTGGCACTCTAGGCCATACATGTGAATCATTGTTCTTGGCACGATGGCCAAATTTCAATTATTTCATACTCTCATTCATTTCATCTTCAAGGATCATCAACATAGGTTATCAACATAAAAAGCATTTTGAAATCAAGACTTTAAATATATGTGAGCAATAAGAGTCTTATCCGCAGTGAGTTTTCTTTCCAAAATAAAGCATAATAAATTTGTAATAGAAACATGAATTTAAGTCACAGCACTTGATACCTTAATCATACTTGAATATTTTTCCGAAGGAGAGCGCAATATGATAGGAGTAATTGGAACACATTTTGAGTATATAGCTTTTGACACAATGCACATTTGGGATAACTCAATGTATTAGGAATAACTCGGAATATTACAATTAAGAGCTTGCGCAAACCACAGTTGAAGCTTACAAGAATTTCATGGAATTCGATTCTACAAGAAGAGTTTAGCCAACATACCTCGTTTGAGCTTTTGTAAGAGTTACTACAATGTTTCACTACCCTTGGCAACTTCCATCTATAGAAACATGATAAAATTAGACCATTATTAGGAAAGTTCTCATAGTATTCAGCTCATTTAGGCATTTCATCATAAATTAAGTTTGCAAATTTGACTACAAGGTTTCTATGGTGGAATTCCTTCATCCAACAACCAGCATCAACCAACAATTCATCCTGGATAATCTAACAACCTCCATGACGCCTTGATCGGTAAATGCATGCCCAAGAAACCCCCTCCCCCCCCCCCCAAATCAAGAACCACACCTCCAATTCTACCTATACACCTCAAATATCGAAATAGAGTGTTAAGGCTTTCAATCCCCCTCCCATAAACCTCATAATAGTGAAATCCTACCCACAATTCCATAATGGTACTTTGCATGAGAGCTTGGGACAAGGACTTAACTCTTTAGGAAAAAAATTGAGAGCTCTTCCCTTGAATCCTCAAGACTTGATCAACAATTTGGAGTGGAAGATGTTGGAGCTCCTCCTTCTCTCTCTAGTTCCTCCCCTCTCTTAAAATATTAGGTTTTGCCTTCAAAACGAGCCATAATGGCTTTAATCAAAATGGAGTCGGGTAATAAAATGCACAAAATGGACCCTCCGAACCCAACTCTGCAATCACAGAGTGCTCCGTAGAATAGGTCTGCAGTCCGCGAAAGGGGCCGTGAAATCGATCTCCAAAACTGGGCTGGTCTGTTCAAGTCTGCGGTCGATTTGTGGTCTGCAGATTAGTTATGCGGCTGCATAATGCACCGCAAAATATCCCCATAAAATTTCTCATGTTGATTTTGCGACGGATGTGCGGCTAGCTAAACAATTATGTGGTTGCATAATGGACCGCAAAATGACCTTCAAAATTGATCTTCTCTTGTTCAACTCCATGACGATTCTGCGGTCCACAGAACAGTTCTACGGTCGCATAACAGATCGCACAAATACCATGTTCTGCAAAAAAATTCCACCAACTCCACAACGCATTACACAACCCAAAAGGTTTGTAACGGGGCTCACAATCTCGCCACAAAAATTATCTACAATTTTCCAACACCTTAGCCTATCCCGGCACCATAAAACCTTAAATTCCTTGGCAAACTTTTATGGGGCCTTACATCCTCCTCCACTTAGGATCATTCATCCTCGAATGAGGAATAGAATCCGCCCAAACATTCAATATGACTCAACTCTTCCCTCACACCTCAAGGGTTCCAAATTTGGCTAACTCCCTAAACTTTTAGAAATTTCGGCAGAGTTTCCCCTATAGTTGGGCCTATCCACCTGTCAGAGAGCCCCAGAAACTAGTCCCAACAACGTATCCATATCACAACAATGTATCATATCATGAAAACAACACCAACCATAACATCATAGGCATCATATTACCATAAAGGGGCTTTAGCACAACTGTACAAGTTGAACATAATTCATAGAAAGTAAACTTCTAACATTCTTTTAAAACACAACAATATGGTTGCACAAACAAGTGATGGTATTTCTTTTTAATCTGTTCTTCGTCCTCCCAGGTGGCCTCTTCAACTTATTGGTTTCGCCATAGCACTTTCACGGAGGCAATCTCTTTATTCCTCAACTTTTGGACTTTTATATCAAGAATGGCAACCGGAATCTCCTCATAAGTCAATTCTTCATTAACCTCAAAAGCCTCTACTGGAACAATGAGTGATGGGTCTCCAAACACCTTCTTCAACATAGATAAATGAAACACCGGGTGCACTAAAGACATATCTAAAGGTAGCTCGAGCCTGTAAGCCACCTGACAAATCCTCTTAATGATTCTTTATGGTCTGATATACCTGGGACTCAATTTTCCTTTCTTCCCAAATCGCATTATACCCTTTGTGGGGGAAACCTTCAAGAACACCCAATCATCCTCTTTGAACTCCAAATCTCTGCGACGCACATCCGAATAGGACTTCTGGTGACTTTGAGCAGTCTCAATCATTCTTTAATGATCTTGACCTTCTCCATAGCATCATGCACGAGATCTGGCCCTATCAGTTCTGCTTTGCCAACTTCAAACCAACCAATGGGAGATCTACATCTCCTACTATATAGAGCCTCAAACGGTGCCATCTGAATGCTAGCATGGTAACTGTTATTGTAGGAAAATTCTATGAGCGGCAAATGATCATCCTAGCTACCCTTGAAGTCAAGAACACAAGCACGCAACATATCCTCAAGTGTCTGAGTACCTAAAACTTACTGAAATTTCTACCAAAAATTAGTTGTGAATTATGCTCCTTGAACTGAGATGATGGAAATTTGAGCACCATGCAACCTGACTATTACCTTGATATACAACCGAGCATAATATCCTGCGATGTAGATAGTCTTAACATGTAAGAAGTGTGTTGATTTTATGAGTCGGTCCACAATTACTCAAATCAAGTCAAACTTGCGAGGCATGCGAGGTAGACCTACCACAAAGTCCATATTGATCATCTCCCACTTCCATATTGGAATTTCTATATTTTGTGCCAAGCCACCAGGCTTCTAGTGCTCGGCCTTCACTTGTCGATAGTTTGACATCTTGCCACATAGTCCATCACATCTGTCTTCATGTCATTCCACCAGTAGACTTCTTTGACATCATGGTACATTTTTGTAGAGCCTAGGTGCACGAAATACTTGGAACTGTAAGCCTTAGTTATGATTCTCTCCCGGAGACCATCAATATTCGGGACACACAATTGCCCTGGTACCTTCGTGTACCATCATTCGAGCCAAGAGAAAAAGTCATAGTTTTGTGTTTATGAATCCCCTCTTTCAATTGCACCAGCAATGGATCATCATATTGTTTCTCCTTGACCTCTACTACAAGTGATGATTCAGCCCTATTTTACAGAATCACCCTACCTTCGCTAGAGTCGGTGAGCCGAACTCCCAAACTAGACAATCGGTGAACTACCTTGGCCAACGGCCTTTGATATGCCTCTAAGTGAGCCAAACTACCCATGGATTTCAGGCTAAGGGCATCCGCTATAACATTAGCTTTCCCCGGATGATATAGAATATCAATGTCATATTCCTTGAGTAACTCAAGCCATCTTCTTTGCTCAGATTCAATTCCTTTTGCTTCAAAATATATTGAAGGCTATTATGTTCCATTAATATGTCCACATGGACCCCATACAAAAAATGGCACCAAATCTTCAATGCAAAAACCACTGCCACAAGATCTAAGTCATGTGTTGGATAATTCTTCTCATGATTCTTGAGTTGCCTAGAAGCATAAGTGATCACCTTGCCATGTTACATTAATACACACCCAAGTCCGATCCTCGAAGAATCACAATATACCACAAACCCATTTGTACCCTCCGCTAAGGTCAACACTGGTGTCGTAGTCAATCTTGACTTCAACTCTTGGAAGCTCTTTTTACAAGCATCTGACCACTGGAACTTGACTGCATTCTTCGTCAATTTAGTAAATGGAGTGGTAAGAGTAGAGAACCCCTCTACAAACCTCATATAATACCTCACTAAGCTCAAGAAACTGCGAATCTCCGTTCGAGTTTTAGGTCTAAGCCAATTCTTCACTGTTGCAATCTTTTGAGGATCAACCTTGATCTCTTTATTAGAGACGACATGACCCAAGAAAGTGATAGATTCAAGCCAAAATTAACAATTCAAAAACTATGCATACAACTTGTGTTGATTCATAGTTTCCAAGACTGCCCTAAGATTATCGGCATGGTCCTCCCGACTTCGTGAATATACTAAGATGTCGTCAAGGAACACTATCACAAAAGAATCCAGGAAAGGCTTGAAGACTCGATTCATAAGATCCATGAAAGATTTTAGAGTATTCGTTAGCCTAAAAGACATTACCAAAAATTCAAAGTGCATGTATCGAATCTGGAAAGTTGTTTTCGGAATATCCTACTCCCTGATCTTCAAATGGTGATACCCTAATATTAATTCAATCTTGGAGAAATACTTAGCACTTTGCAATTGATCAAACAAGTCATTTATCCTTGGCAGTGGGTACTTGTTCTTGATTGTGACCTTGTTGAGCTGTCGATAGTCAATACACGTCCTCAATGACCCATCCTTCTTCCTTACAAAGAGAACCAGTGTGCTCCAAGGTGACACACTCGGTCGGATGAAATCCTTTTCTAGCAAATCTTTCAACTGCTCATTTAGTTCCTTCAATTCTGTCAAAGCCATTCTGTAGGGTGATATTGATATAGGCTACGTGCCTGGCAACACATCGATCCCAAAGTCAATCTCCCTATCTGGTGGGATCCCAGGGAGCTTATCAGGAAAGACTTCTAGGAATTCACTCACAACTGGCACAGACTCAAGTGTCGGTGCCTCAGCATCAGTGTCTGTGAGCCATATGGTAAATACACCTCTTGTTGATCATCTTCGCGACTTTAAGGTAAGAAATAAACCTACCCTTTGTCATAACATCATCGCCTTCCACTTAATGACTGGCTCATTTGGAAATTCAAACATAAGAGTTATGGTTCGGCAATAAAGCTTGGCGAAATATGAGTAAAGCCAGTCCATCCTCATTATCATATCAAAATCCACCATCACCAACTCAATGAGATCGGTCGTGGTGTCTCGACCATGAACTGTGAAAATACAACTCATATAAACCCTCATAGACATAATAGACTCATCAACTGGAGTAGATTCAAAGAACGGCTCACGATGTTGTTCCGGTTCTATCCCAGATTCTATAGCAATATAAGGAGTAATATATGACAAGGTAGAACCAGGATCTATAAGAGCATATACATCATAAGATTTGATAGTAAATATATCTGTGACAATATCTAGAGAAGTATCTGAACTCTGGCGACCCCTCAAGGCATAGAACCTGCTAGGCCCTACCAAACTTTGGGTACCACCCGTAGTTGCACCATGCCCTGCGGGCGCCGAAATACCTCGAGCTGGAGGAGGCACCTCATATGTAGTAGTTGCAGCACTAGCTAGTTGTGCTATACCCCTACCAACATTCTGACGGGACGAACGACAATCCTTCTGAATGTGACCTCTATGACCGCACCCGTAGCATATGAGGATGTCCATGTAGCAGACCCCTTAATGCATCTTCCCACAGCGAGGGCATGGGGGCCTCCACTGCGGCTGAAATCTCCTGCTAAACTGACCTTGTTGGTAGGATCCTTGTTGTCCCAACTGGGCCTAAATCGGCTCCACTTCTGCTGATCAAACACTGATAGTGGTGCACTGGCTGAAGAATGAGCGAAAGACTGGGATGGCCCGGATGATCCTCCCTTGAACACTGACCTTCCACCACTACTACCAATGGAATAGCCACCAAAGTTGCCCGCTGACCAGACCTACTTGTTACCTTCACGCTCAATTCTGTTCTTCAATTTTGGGGCCTCTGAGGCTTGAGCAAATGACGGCATCTTCCCATAGATCATATCAAAATGCAAGGCAGTTCTAGCAGCCTCATTAATAACTAAAGGTCTAAGATTCTGCACAAACATGTGAACTCTAGCCTCCATAGTGGGCATCGTATAAGCAGCATCCTTCGAAAGAACCACGAACCTCAAATGGTAATCCCATACACTCATACTACCTTGATTCAAGTTCTCAAACTTGGTGGCACGGGTTGCACTAGTCTTGCCAGGCAATAAATGATCAATGAAAGCATCCGCAAACTCACCCCACTTTACCGGAGGGCTCCCCTCCTCACGGGACTCCTCCTACAACTCAAACAAAGAATACACCACTTCCTTCAGATGATAGGAGGCCATTTCCACTTCTTCTGCCTTAGTGGAACGCATCACACGAAGAATCTTGTGCATCTCATCAATAAATGCTTGGGGGTTCTCCTCGGGCTTAGTACCTGTGAATACCGGAGGATATAACTGAAGAAATTTGTTCACCCTGGAACCAGTTGAATCCCCTTATTGGCTAGAGGAAGTAGGTGTAGCATTCAACCTCCAGGCCTGAGAAGCCACTATCTGAGTCAACATCTGTATGGCTCCCCTAAGGTCCACATCGAAAACAATAGAACCGAAAGTCGAGGCTGGGGTGGGACTGGAATATCATTTAGAGGAGGAATCGTTGCACCCTTAATAGGCGTAGGAATCAGTGCAGTCTGAGCAGGAGTAGTAAACTCAATAGGTGTTGTGGTTGGGGGAATATCCTCACCCCTGGGGTGCTCACCCGCAACATCAGGTATAGTATCATCAGCCACTCCCGGGGTGGCATTGACCCTTAGGCTCTAATACTAAGCTTGTCACGCCCTGACCTTGGGGAGCACGACCAACGCTCAACCGAGATATCTCAATCAAGCAAGCCTACTTGATGCCTTCTACCCAATCTTACCCATCAGTAGTGTGAAAATGAATGTCAAGGATTAGACAAATAAGGGAATAACATGTACAACACCGATTTCATTACTTCTAGAAACTTCATTTCCGATTTCCAAAATATTACAAGTTCATAGTTAAAAGTGGAACATGTTTGACAATTACAACATTTCTAGTTTTTTTGCCTAAATCAAAATATAACCCATACAATGTCTACGGAGCCTCTAAATGAAACAAGAGAGTAATATGAAAGTTTTGGTGGCAAGACCCCGGCTATACCTCAAAATACAACATACAATATCAAGTGACATAAGGCCTCGAAGCATAATAGGGCTCACCAAAATCTGATGAGTAGAGGGTAAGCTTCTAATGAGGATCAAAGCCTCCTACTGAGGAACCGCCTATATCCATTAAAGATGTAGCGCCCCCGAAAAAGGGACATTAGTACATATGGAATAGTACTAGTATGTAAAACTAAATACCCTCTCATGAAATAGAATACTAACATAAAAGGAGAGAAACATGGAATCAATACGAATCTCAAGTATCTTCATGCACCACCATGCTTATGGCATGGGTACTGATCTTCACCCTATCGGCTAAGCTGTCTCACCCCAGTATGTGTGGGTGGACATAAAAACACAATACCACCACCATGTGCATGGCTGTCATGACCCAAAATCTCACATGTCGTGATGGCACCAATAGCAATACTAGAAAAGCCGATAAATCATAAATAACCACGCATTTTTATTTTAAAACATACCGAAACAAGAGTAAATAGTGAAATTTCATATTAACTGATAAGACAATACTGCAACTCGATACGAAATTCCCCAAAATTCGAGTATCACTGAGTACATGAGCATCTAAATGACAACATAGTCTGACTACTAAAACACTATCTAAAAAGATAGAATATTATAAATAAACTTGAAAAAAAAAGGAGAGTCAAGGTCTGCGGACACCAAGGCAGCTACCTCGATAGTCTAAAATAGATAAAGCTCCAAAGCTAGCAACCGTCGTACCCGGAAGTACCTGGATCTACACACTAAGTGCATAGTGTAGTATGAATACAACCAACACAATGTACTCAATAACTAACAAGACTAACCTTACTATAAAAGCAGTGACGAGCTCAGATAACTACAGTCCAAATTTAGATTTATAACCGTGCAAATATGATAGGAAGAATGACAGTAATATCTCAGGGAAAACTCATAAACAGTTCGTACACAGTACAAAATGTAGACATACTTTCAAGTTTAACAGTTTAAGCTCAACATAAATGAAATATGCCAAGTATGATTGATATGAGGAATGTTAGATCTCTATATCTACATGTCAAATATGCATGGCACATGCAATGCATCTGTCACGACCCAAACCGATGGGCCGCGACGGGCACTCGGTACCTTAGTCAACCGAGTACCAACATAACGTATCTTTTCGTATCATACTATCATAGATAATTGAGCTGGAAAGGATGCCGTGAGATAGGTAGAATACAACATGTAATACCAACTTTTACATAAGACATATGGGCCTATAAGACCAAAGTAACCACTCGTACACTGAACAGGCCGACAAGGCCATACAATCTTTTACGTACCCGACATCTGTCTATAAGCCTCTAAGAATACATAATTGTCTTAAGGGTATGGACAGAGCCCCACCATACTAAACAATACACATCTATATTATACTGACTAAACAAGCAACTCCGGAGCAAATGGAGTGCACCAACATCTTCCCACTGAGCTGATCGCCTACTTGGAGGACTCTCGGCCTGTCTATCGAGACCTGCAGGCATGAAACACAGCGTCCCCAGGCAAAAAGGACGTCAGTACAAATAATGTACCGAGTATGTAAGGCAATATACTGTAAGATGAAACTGAACTGATAATATAATAACTGAAAGTAACTGGGAGTCAAAGATAATCTGAAGATATACTCACCTACTGATAGTGACTCAACTCTCTTAATATAGTAAGTAAAATAGCTATCCGGCCCAATAAGGCTCGGTATATATATAACTACTCAGTCGTAGTAGGCTCGCTCATAGGCGTTCGGCCATACTAGATTCTGTATCTCGGCCAACTGGGCTCGCTCATAGGTGCTCGGCCACAGTAGGCTCAGTATATAACTTACCATCTGATCAAGGTTGCCCAATAGGGGCCTGCCCATCGATTATAGCTCGATAGTAATGAAAATACTGTAATACTGTATATATATATTATGTGCTCTCTTCATGACTGGAAAAAAAGGATATACTCAATTGGATATGAAGTCCCGATAAGTAGAATACTGTAATCACGGGATATGGATTTTTCTTTATGCTTCGTTATCAAACTCGTGTAATTACGGGATCATGCCAAAATGAAAGAAGGGCTTAGCCTTAACATACCTGGAGTAGAAAAAAATCCGTATGATATTCTTGGAAAAGGTTGCACCGTACTCCTTTAGAACCGCAAAATCTTTAAGTTGCTGAGATTCTAATAATTCTTGATGGATTTTTGTAGGAATTGGTTGCAAGAAGTCTTGTCGAAAAACTCATGAAAATTACTAACGTTCTCACTTCTGTTTGTAGTGTGTGTAAGGAATTGTAGGAATTTTTTTTGGTTGTAGTGTATTGCATTCAAGACATTAAAAAAGAAGTGTTATGATAAGTAATGGGGTTATGGAGAATAGCAGCGTTATTTTTAAGGCCAAAATGAAGCCTAAAGTGCCAAACCTCTAATACCTTTTTGTATGTGTCACGTGTATGACCCTTTTAATTAGCCACCTTTCTTTCTAAGCTATGAGTCACACTCTTGGAATGGGAGGGATGCCACGTAATCCCCTTGTTGGGGGATTTAAACTTTATCCAGTCATCAATTAATTAATTAGGTAATATCCCGCTACCCGGTAATTAATCAATTACCCGCATAATTAAGAATTATCTCAAATTACTTAAAATACTACCTACTTTGAATACACTTTATACACCTTACTATCATAGTCACATGGTACCTTGTATGGCACTAGTCCATAAATACCAGGTATTTTAGCTCGGGCCGTATTTTATCCCAAAATATCAAACTTTGACGAAATTCATTCCCTTCGATTCTCTTACCCTCTCACCTTCACGAATTTATTTATCACTTGTTTGAAATAGTATAAAATGCTTATAATCTTAAAATAATCTCATTTTCGATCTTTCATCAAATTACTTATGGTGTACTTTCACGTACGAAAACATGGGGTGTAACATCATTCCCCCTTTGGAACATTCGTCCTCGAATGTTGACTGATGCACTTATTATTTTCATAGCCTATGTCTTCAGAATACTTTATTACTCTCCTTGCCATCTAGGCAACTGTTCAGTGAATAAATCCAAAGGCCAAGGCATTCCCCCCTTTAGGTCTTTTTCTCACACTATGACTTGTGGTCAGAATTCTTTCAATCTCGTAACTGTTGCTACCTTCGGTTATGCAGCATGTACGACCTTTTTCTTGTATGTGCGCCAATATCTAGGCCTCACTTTGGGAACATATACAGAACTTGACAAGATGTCCCTTTGGGCATCTATGGTATACTGAAGTTCTTTGGTCGGTATTTTATTGAACTTACAATATTGCTATACCTTATTTCATAGACCTGGTTATCTATCCGCATGACTTTACTGCATCTAAGTAGGTCATACTATACCATAACTCTTACTTCCATTTATCGTTACTGAGGTCTGCTACCAAACTCCAGGTTACTTTCGTTACTTATCCCATATGCATAAAGCCAAGTCTTTTAACGCTTCTTCATTACTGTTCGTCTTAAGAATGATGGTCTAATCTCATCTCGTACTTTGTATCTTTTATCCATCTATTGTCGATTCACCTCAATATTGATCTATAATCTTCTATTGATAACTTGAAACTTCTTACGTAATATATTGCCATTAGGGCTTATGCTGTATCGAAGAATATTTGAAGTGATTTTTCTGATCCACTTAGGGGCGATACTGTACTTCAATAATCGTATTTTATAGCATCCCAATGTGATTCACCTTACATTTTTAATTCCGTACAATCCATGAAATCCTCTTCAAATCATTACTCAGTCAAAGGCCCAAACGTCATCCTTTATCTATCACAATCACACCCTTATTCTACTACCAGGGCAGCATTCTATTTTTTTCTAGATATTATTAGTCTTAGACTCCTTTGAGTTCATTCAGGCTATACTGAACTTTCTATAACTTAGAGAAACCATTAGCTTTCTTGTTTTCATGGGCTTAATCCCGAGGACTTATCCATTCTCGTCACCCTCTTACTCGCCCTTTCTCGTTCTTACTCTTGTCATAAAACTTTGTCGCTTTACTATACTTTAGCTTGGGACCTATACACTATTCGCGGTCTTCCTTCAACTTGCTTGCACCATAGATTTCCTTGTGTTATTCTGGAACAACAATCGAGACATCACATCGACTCTTACTCTTCTTTTACTGTCTAATTAGACCTTTCGGTACTTAGAAACCATAGGCTGGAAGGTATGCCACTGATGACGCTGCTATCATTCCTGGATATTGAATCCTCGTGCTTCTATCCTTCTATCTGAAGAATGGACTATTCTCAACCTTCTGCTTTTGTGTATCTCATACGTTGTTCACCTATACCTTACTTACCTTAAAGTCTCACATCACATCTTCTACCTCTTTTATAACGTCCCCTCCACATAGGTATAATTCATGTCCATAAGTTGAAACTATATTATAATACTTGCACCTCTAGTGCCTATATAATCCAGTGGGAGCTCCATACTGAATTCTTATAAGATTGGTATTTTTCTAACTGGCTTTATCGTAGAGCCGTTATAGAATATGGTTGTTGTACTATCCCTTTGGTACCTCTGATATTAAGAGTGATCCTGTAATGCTCTCAATCACGATTTCTATAATTTTCTGGGTCCAACAATCAGATTCCTGATTTAATTAGTTGATGTAACTCTTTAGTTTTCTCTTCCTTCTGATCATCCTTTATGTAGGCTTAAGCTATCTTCCGATATGCGGCTCATGGCATTTAGTTATTACTTTAGCCTTTCATGGATGCTATGGAAAACCATGATACAATCTTCTAATGATTCAATCCTATGCCTATGACCTGGATCCAATTCCTTCTTTTAACTTATACCGGAGTCTTCTACGGCTGATCATTAATCGAATAATTCCTTTCATTCCATTTCAGCATTCTTCAAACGTAAGCAATTGTTTTTCCTGGTCTTTTACCCCTTGTTGCATGCATACTTAACTTATCTGAGTTCTCACGCATGCCGAAATTTTTGTGCAACTTATATGGTCTCGAATATTACTTTTGATTTTACTTCCCGTTCACTAGCCACGGTAGATTCCTCTTTCTTATGGAGGACGTACAATGTTGTTGTAAAATTATTGTTACAAGACCATTTCCTCTTTAGGTTATTGTGCTTAGGTTGAAGCCTTCTTCCTTATTTCTTTAGCTAGTCTTTCCCTGTAGCACTTTGGGAGGACCCTTTGACTCTTGTAAAGCCGCGAGCTTATTACATCGTATACCCAATAAACTTTTTGATGTCCTTCCTCGCCTACAATTATCCGTAGTTACTTGCCTCTATGCCCTTGTGCTTGTAGGGTTGCTTCTGAACTGATAATTTAACTGTCTTCCTAGTGGCACTCTCTTTTATTCCCGTAATACTCATACGGTACCTTTAACAACCCTAACTCCTATCTGAATGTTTCTTAAGTATTACAATGACATTACTGCGAGGCTGAATTCACTATATTGGGGTTTACTATGTTTATCTTGCAAGATCTGCTGACTCGTCTGTAACCTCCTGTTTAGCCATAACTAGGCTCTTCCTTAATCCACTACCAACTACTCGTTGGCTCATTCTCATATCAATATTTCGTGTAATCTTTCTTGGGTTATTTCCTTTGTTTTAACATACCTTTCATACTGGCTCCTTATCTATCAATAACATTTTGGGCTGGAACCTTTACTTCTTCTCCTTGACATCGTGTTCGCATAATGTTCTGGAATCGTAGCCTATCTGTAGGCTTTGAATAAGTGCAATCTCATCCCTTTTTCATTTTTGTCGCATTCTTCCTTTACCATACCATAATTACTAGAACCACTTAATTCTAATTTAATGCCACATCACTCCATATTCCCCCCTTTAGGGGAGTACTAAGAGTTGGAGCTATGACGATCTACCTATAGATGTTTTACCTTTTTATCTTTGGCGTCCTTTCACATCATCGATAACCTTTACTCGCCTTGTCGTAATCCTTCTGTACCAAGGATAACATAATTCCTTACTCATGAGGAAGGAACCTAGTACAACTGGCACATACAATCCCTTAAGCTTAACTTTGCTCACATTGCTTGCTTTAGGGAAGCGTCTTCCTGAATGACCGTTCTCTGAATTTCTCAAGAATCTTCTTCTGTTATCCATTCCATTATTGCCAGAACGAAATCTGAAACTCTCATGAGGCCAACTATTATCCAATCACCCAGTCCCTAATTCATGTTTAGTTTATCTTATTCACTAGACCATACTGATTCCTATTATTCTAGGGTCTAACCTTTCCTTCCAGTAGTTGCGTTGGAGTCACAAACTTATATTTCGAAGTGAGGATATAACTTTATGGCCTATACTCTTTTGTTGTCTTAAGACCTATCACCTCTCGTCTCTTCCTTTTCCTTCACTTGACTATAGATTCTGTAATACTGTCATCTTTCGATCTACCGTTGTCATCCATGTATCATATCTTATTCGTAATGCTTCATTAGCTCTCTTCTTATTTTCTGCTAACATTTCTGTCTATCACTTTATTCTAAAAACTTCAATAAGATATTCTTTTGCTTTTAGCTCCCCTTTACTCCATCCACTGGCACTTTGGGTTGCCTAGAATTATCTCTCTACTAGAGATGGGAGCCATACTAAGATAATATTTATCCTTTCCAGGCTTCCAGTGCCTATCTTTGTAGCACTCATATCTAGCTGTACTATTTTAGAGTATGCCATTTGGGTGTCTCACAAGGAGACCTATTAGCATATTTGCAATATCCTTCGGAAATGTCAACTAGCGCAAACAATCAATTCACCATTTTGGGTTACTCTAACCCCAGCCAGGCCCTGATATCCCGTCCTTTTCTTAATCTACACCTGTTAGCCCCCAATAGGGTATAGCTGAGATGGGTGTGGCCAATTATACATACCTCTGTTACTGTTGAGGGTAACTCACAATGCTTATATTTTTCTGCCAAAACTATAATACTGATAATCTTCATTAACTGGGTGCCTCGTACCCTTCTTCACCTTGTTTCTTTTACTTGCTGAAACTTGTAACTCCCTCCTTATTCCTTTTTACCGTAAGAGTGGATAGGCATTCTTGCCTTAGGGATCCTTATCAAGAAGCTTACACATCTTAGTATACACATGATTAGCTAAATACCTCAAATTTGTCCATCATAAGCATGATACAAAAATCAAGTTCCTCTGACTCAACCCTTCCATGGCTATATCTCTTACCAACCGTCTTTCTGGATGTAGGCATCATCGTATTATAAATAAGATAGAGTTAGAAAATTGAGTTCTTACAATTGAGCTCTATGACACGATCTAGAGTAAGAAAAAAGAGTGACAGTCCTAAATGCGATGTAGCCTCCTACTTATATGTGTAGTGTACGACACACCCATAAACAAGACTCTACTAGACACGGCTTGTAGACTCCCTACGACAGAACTGCTCTGATACCACTTTTGTCACGACCCAAACTGATGGGTCGCGACGGGCACCCGGTACCTTACTCAACCGAGTACCAATATAACGTATCTTTTCGTATCATACTATCATAGACAATTGAGCCGGAGAGGCTACCGTGAGATAGGTAGAATACAACATGTAATACTAACTTATACATAAGACATATGGGCCTATAAGTCAAAAATAACCACTCGTACACTGAACAGGCCGACAAGGCCATACAATCTTTTACGTACCTGACATCTATCTACAAGCCTCTAAGAATACATAATTGTCTTAAGGGTAGGGACAGAGCCCCACCATACTAAACAATACACATCTAAATTATACTGACCAAACAAGCAACTCCGGAGCAAATGGAGTGCACCAACATCTTCCGCTGAGTTGATCGCCTACTTGGAGGACTCTCGACCTGTCTATCGAGACCTGCGGGCATGAAAGGCAGCATCCCCAGGCAAAAGGGACGTCAGTACAAATAATGTACCGAGTATGTAAGGCAATATACTGTAAGATGAAATTGAACTGATAATATAATAACTGAAAGTAACTGGGAATCAAAGATAATCTGAAGATATACTCACCTACTGATACTGACTCAACTCTCTCAATATAGTAAGTAAAATAGCTATCCGGCCCTATAAGGCTCGGTATATATATAACTGCCCAGCCATAGTAGGCTCGCTCATAGGCGCTCTGCCATACTAGGCTCTGTATCTTGGCCAACTGGGCTCGCTCATAGGCGCTCGGCCACAGTAGGCTCGGTATATAACTTACCATCTGATCAGAGGTTGCCCAATAGGGGCCTACCATCGATTATAGCTTGATGGTAATAAAAATACTGTAATACTGCATATATAGATTCTCTGCTCTCATGACTAGAAAAAAGAAAATATCGAATTGGATATGAAGTCCTGATAAGGAGAATAATGTAACTTACAAAAATAGAAAAATATACGTAAATTCCGGGATATGAATTTTTTTTTATGCTTCGTTATCAAACTTGCATAATTACGGGATCATGCCAAAATGAAAGAAGGGCTTAGCCTTAACATACCTGGAGTAGGAAAAAATTCGTACGATATTCTTGGAAAAGGTTGCACCGTACTCCTTTAGAACCGCAAAAGTTTTACGTTGCTGAGATTCTAATAATTCTCGATGGATTTTTGTAGGAATTGGTTGCAAGAAGTCTTGTCGAAAACGCATGAAAATTGCGAACGTTCTCACTTCTGTTTGTTTGTAGTGTGAGTAAGGAATTGTAGGAACTTTTTTTGGTTGTAGTGTATTGCATTCAAGACATTAAAAAAGAAGTGTTATGATAAGTAATGGGGTTATGGAGTATAGCAGCGTTATTTTTAAGGCCAAAATGAAGCCTAAAGTGCCAAACCTCTAATACCTTTTTGTATGTGTCACGTGTATGACCCTTTTAATTAGCCACCCTTCTTTCTAAGCTATGAGTCACACTCTTGGCATGGGAGGGCTGCCACATAATCCCCTTGTTGGGGGATTTAAACTTTATCCGGTCATCAATTAATTAATTAGGTAATATTCCGCTACCGGATAATTAACCAATTACCCACATAATTAAGAATTGTCTCAAATTACTTAAAATACTACTTACTTTTAATATACTTTATACGCCTTACTATCATAGCCACATGATACCTTGTATGGCACTAGTCCATAAATATCGGGTATTTTAGCTCAGGCCGTATTTTGTCCCAAAATATTAAACTTTGATGAAATTCATTTCCTTCGATTCTCTTACCCTCTCACCTTCACGAATTTATTTATCACTTGTTTCAAATAGCATAAAATGCTTATAATCTTAAAATAATCTCATTTCCGAGCTTTCATCAATTTACTTATGGCGTACTTTCACGTACGAAAACATGGGGTGTAATAGCATCACAATGATAACCTTACATACTTCCAATCTCAGAGTACTCAATCTGATTGTCTCAACTCTCACTCATTACACTCAGTCACTCAGCATTGTACGGCACCTGTGCTCACTGCTGGTATATAAGACTCCAGAGGGGAAGATCCTGCCCAAACGCTAATATAAAGCCAATATGGCATGTTGCGGCGTGCAGCCCGATCTCACAATAATATATAAATCCCTTAGGGCTTGCTGCGACATGTAGCCCGATCTATAATAATAATATATATATATAGCCAAAAAGGTGTGCTACGACGTACAGCGCGATCCAATAATCTCACTTACAACACGGCTCTCAGGCCCCAACTTAGTCATTAATCTCTCCACTCTCTTGGGCTCACAAATCTCATGACAATCAGCCCAAACAATGATATATGATACAACAATAAATAGTAATAGAGATTGTGATGTGATATGCAAATTATGGATGTGACTGAGTACAAAATTGCCATTTAAGCAAATAATTCAACAGCATAAATGACCCCAGTGGGTCTCGACGGATAGCATATAGTCTAAACATGATTTCTAACATGTATTGCAACTCAATTGCTCTAACACATAGGGATCACATGAATAGAAACAAGGTTTGATGACTACACAGTACCACGGAATCGACCGGGTCCTAATTAGCACGGTGCACACCCACACGCTTGCCACCTACCATGTCTGTCACCTCAACACCAATCACATAACACGTATTTCAAGGATTCATACCCTCAGAACCAAGCTTAGGAGTTTTCTTAACTCAAACCGAGCAAATCTCTACTCCAACAAGCCCTTTCCTCACGAATCGGCCTCCGAACAACTCAATTTTAACCACAAACAACTCGATACAATCAACACAAGATATAGGAATCAATTCCATATGATAAAGCTAAGTTCTTTAACAAAATTCAAAAAGGCAACTCCAAGAATCAACCCTGGGCCCATATCTTGGAATCAAACAAAATTAACGAAATTCGAACACGCATTCAACCACAAGTCCAACCATACCAAAATTACTCAATTCCGATCACAACTCGACCTTCAAATCCTCAAATTAAAGCCTGTGAAGTTTCTACAATTTTCCCCAATTTTTCCAACTCAAAACACTAATTAAATGGTAAAAACAACGATAGATTCATGTATAACAACCAAATCCGAGTTAGAATCACTTGCTCCAATCAACTCCTTGAAAATCCCTTCAAGTATCACCCAAATCCGAGGCCTCTAGCTCAAAAAATGAAAAATGGGTTCAAACCCTCGGTTTTGAAATTAATAGTTGCTACCCAGATGCCCTTCTTCGAGAACGCGGAAAGTGCCTCGTGTTCGTGAAGCACAAAATACTATGCTGCCAAAATTCCTTTTACGCGAACACGGGAGCCCCCACACGAATGTGATGAAAATTGAACCAAGTCCTACGCGAACGCAACCCCTCATTCGCAAACCTAATTCGTCATTCGCGAATGCAAAGTCTTACAAGCCCGATGCCCCACCTGCCTCATCCTTCTACGTGAACGCGATCAACCCCTCGCGATTGCGTTGAACAAACTCCCTATACCTTCGCGAACGCATGGCCATCTTTATGAACGTGACGAACAAACTTCACCTGCCTCCCAGATACTCTTCGCGAACATGAGACCTCTATCGTGAATGCGAGACCTCTCTCGCGAACTCGAATAAGGAAACCACACATCAGAATTTATGCAGTTCAAAACGCCAAATTCAATCTGAATCTCAAGCAAGGCCCTCAGGACCTCTTCCAAACATACCAACAAATCCTAAAACATCATACAAACTCGCGCGAAGCGTCAAATCACATCAAATAACACTAAAACCACGAATCGCGCATCGATTCAAGCCGAATGAACTTATGAAGTTCTAACTTCTAAAACTAATGTCGAAACATACCAAACCAACACCGATTAACCTCAAATCTTGTACACAAGTCATAAATGATACAACGGACCTATTATAACTTTCGGAACCAAAATCTGAGCCTGGTAACCACTAAGTCAACTCTATGTCAAACTTCTCAACTCTCCAAACCTCAACTTTTCCAGTTTTTCCCAATTCAAGCCAAAATCACCTACAGACCTCCAAATCAATAGCTGGACACACTCCTAAGTCCAAAATCACCATACGGAGCTATCGGAATCATCAAAACTCCATTCCGGAGCCATTTACACATAAGTTAACATCCGGTCAACTCTTTCAACTTAGGCTTCCAACCTTTGGACTAAGTGTCCCAATTCATTCCAAAACATCCCCGAAACCAAACCAACCACCCCGGCAACAAAAAAACATTGAATAGGAAATAAATGGGGGAATGGGGTTACAACACTCAAAACGACCGACCAAGTCATTACATCTTCCTCCTCTAAAACAAACGTTCGTCCTCGAACGGGTCTAGAATCATACCTGGAGTCTCAAATAGGCATGGATATCTTCTACGCATATCCCTCTTGGTATCCCAAGTAGCCTCCTCGACCGGCTGACCTCTCCACTGCACCTTCACTGAAGTTATATTCTTTGATCTCAACTTTTAACCTGCCTACCCAAAATGGCCACCGGCTCCATATCATAAGTCATATCACCATCCAACTAAATAGCGCTGAAGTCCAAAACACGAGATGGATCACCGAAATACTTCCATAGCATAGAAACATGAAACACAAGATGAAAACTCATAACACCCTTCATGGGTGAAACTCTTAGCAATACTTTCTGGTGGCAGCAGCATCACGAACCTTCTGATCGGTGTAGCTCTTCTGTCTAGATTGCACCGCGCGAAGTTAATCCTGAATCAACTTAACCTTGTCCAAAGCATCCTAAACCAAGTCAGTACCCAATCGCCTAGCCTCACCCGGCTCAAACCAACCAACTGGAGACTGACATCGTCTCCCATACAAAGCCTTATACGAAGCCATCTGAATGCTCGATTGGTAGCTCTTGTTGTAGGCAAACTCTGCAAGCGGCAAAAACTGATCTCAAGGGCCCCCAAAATCCATGACACAAGTGCATAGAATATCCTCCAATATCTAAATAGTGCTCGGACTGCTCGTCCGTCTGAGGGTGGAATGTTGTACTCAACTCAACCCGTGTGCCTAACTCTCGTTGCACTGCTCTCCAAAAATGCGATGTAAATTGTGTTCCCCGATATGAAATGATGGACACCGGCACACCGTGAAGGCGAATAATCTCGCAGATATAGATCTCATCCAACCGCTCCAAAGAATAGGTAGTCCCAATTAGAATGAAATGCGCGGACTTGGTCAGTTGATCCACAATCACCCAAATAGCATCAAACTTCTTCGAAGTTCGTGTGAGCCCAACTACGAAGTCCATGGTGATACGCTCCCATTTCCACTCAGAAATATCAAGCCTCTGAAGCAAACCGCCCGGCCTCTGATGCTCGAACTACACCTGCTGACAATTTAGGCATCAAGCTACAAACCCCACTATATCTTTCTTCATCATCCTCCACCAATAGTTCTGCCTCAAGTCCTGATACATCTTCGCGGCACTCGGATGAATGGAGTATCGCGAACTGTGGGTCTCCTTAACAATCAACTCATGTAGCCCATCCACATTAGGCACATAAATCTGACCCTGCATCCGCAACACCCCCATCATCCCCAATAGTAACCTCCTTGGCATCACCGTGCTGAACGTGTCCTTGAGGACAAGCAAATGGGGGTCATCATACTGACGCTCTCTTATGTGATCATATAAGGAAGATCGAGAAACCACACAAGCTAGAACCCGACTAGGCTCCGAAACATCTAACCTCACGAACTGATTGTCCAATGCCTGAACATCTGATGCAAGCAGTCTCTCACCAACAGGAATAAATGCAAGGCTACTCATACTCACTGCCTTTCTACTCAAGGCATCGGCCACCACATTGGTCTTCCCGGTATGATATAGAATGGTAATATCATAGTCCTTTAGCAGCTCCAACCATCTCCACTGCCTCAAATTTAGATCCTTTTTGCTTGAACAAGTTCTGGAGACTTTGATGATCCGTAAATACCTTACAAGGTAGACCATAGAGATAATACATCCAAATCTTCAATGCATGAACGATGACTACCAACTCTAAATCATGAACAGGGTAGTTCTTCTCATGAGGCTTCAACTGGTGTGAAGCATAAGCAATCACTCTACCCTCCTACATCAAGACACACCCAATACCAATCCGAGAAGCATCACAATACACAATATAAGAACCCGATGATGAAGGCAAAACTAGAACTGGAACTGTGGTCAAGGTAGTCTTGAGCTTCTGAAATCTCTCCTCACACTCATCCGACCACCTGAATGGAGCACCCTTCTGGATCAACCTGGTCAAAGGCACTGAAATGGATGACAAACCCTCCATAAAGCGACGATAATATCCGGCCAAGCCGAGAAAACTCCAAATCTCAATAGCTGAAGATGGTCTGGGCCAACTCTGAACCACCTCTATCTTCTTGGGATCCATATTAATCCCCTCACTGGACATCATGTGCCCCAAGAACGCCAACTAACTGAGCCAAAACTCACACTTGGAGAACTTGGCATAAAGCTTCTCGTCCCTCAACCTTTGTAGCACAATCCTCAAATGTTGTGCATGCTTCTCCTAGCTACGTGAGTGCACCAGGATGTCATCAATAAACACTATGACAAACGAATCAAGATATGGCTAGAATACACTGTTCATCAGATGCATGAATGTTGCTGGGGCATTGGTCAGCCCAAAAGACATATCAAGGAACTCATAGTGACCATAACTGATCCTGAATGTCGTCTTCAGAATATTCGAGTCCTGAATCTTCAATTGGTGATACTCAGACCTCAAATCAATCTTAGAGAACACTCTAGCTCCCTGAAACTGGTAATAAATCATCAATGTGTGGCAAAGGATACTTGTTCTTGATTGTAATTTTGTTCAACTGCCTATAGTCAATGCACATCCGTATAGTACCATCCTTATTCTTCACAAACTGAACCGGTGCACTCCAAGGTGACATACTAGGCATAATGAACCCCTTATCAAGAAGTTCCTGAAGTTGCACTTTCAATTCCTTCAACTCTGCTGGTGCCATACGATACCGAGGAATAGAAATGGGTTGAGTCCCAAGCACCAAATTAATACCAAAATTAATATCTCTGTCGGGTGGCATGCCCGGAAGGTTTTGCATGAAACACATCCGGAAAGTCTCGCACTACCGGAACAAAATCAATAGTAGAAGTATCAGCACCAATATCCCTCATAAAGGCAAAATATGAACAGCACCCCTTCCCAACCATCCGTTGGGCCTTCAGATATGAAATCACCTTGCTGGGAACATAATCTAGAGAACCTCTCCACTCGATCCTCGGCAACCCCGGCATCACCAACATCACGGTCTTAGCATGATAATCCAGAATAGCATGACATGGGGACAAACAATCCATATCCAAAATCATGTTGAAATCAACCATACTAAGCAATAAGAGATAAACTCTAGTCTCGAACCCTCCGATGGCCACCACACACGACCGATACACACGGTACACAACAATAGTATCGCTTATTGGCATAGATACATGAACAAGCAAAACTAAGGACTCACGGGGCATATCCAAATAATGAGTAAAATAGGATGATACATATGAATAAGTAGAACTAGGATCAAATAATATGGAAGCATCTATGTGGCATACTGAAACAATACATATGATCACTGCGTCTGAAGAAACGGCGTCTAGCCTGGCAGGGATAGCATAGAATCTAGCCTGGCCACCACCTGATCGGCCTCCCCCTCTAGGGCGACCTCTAGCTATTTGAGCCCAACCCTGAGCTGGCTGAGCAGGTGGTGAAGTAACCGGTGCAGAAGTCATAACCCGACCCCTCTATTTAACTAGACCTACCAAGAAATGGGGACAACACCTCCTCACATGTCCAAACTCCCCACATTCTTAGCAACTCTGATCCCTCAATGGTGGTGGAGACTGAATCGGACCCTGAGAACCAGAATAGCTACTAGAAGAACCTGGCAAAGGTGAACCCTGAATTGATGGAGCGCGAGATGAACTCTGAGCTGGAAGGGCACTATATGAACCATAGCTAGCTGATGCACCACGATGAACCGGACAAGCCATCTGAGAGGGCCTAGAAGGATGATCCCTATTGTGGTGGGACTGACCCCAGAAGAAACACCGCTGAAACCACCCGAACCATGAGGCCTCTTGGCCTCCCTCTCCTCATGCTCCTGACTATGGACCTGATCTAGCCTCCTAGCAATATCAACCACCTCATCTAACATAGCACCTGATGCAATCTATCGAGTCATAACAAAGCGCAGTCCATAGTTGAGGCCATCAATGAACCTCATAATCCTCTCCTTCTCTGTGGGAATCAATCAGATCATGTGACGAGCCAACTCTAAAATTCTCATCTCGTACTGGGTCACGGACATACACTCCTGGCATAGCTGCTCAAACTACCTACGCAACTCCTCCCTGCGAGTTGGTGGCACAAATATCTCCAAGAAAAGAACAGAAAACTCGTGCCATGAAAGTGGTGCAGCACCGGCTGGCCTGCTCCGCTCATAGGCCTCCCACCATCTGAAGGTTTCCCCTGTCAGCTAAAAAGTAGTAAATGAGACCCCCACTAGTCTTCAGAATACCCCGCGTGTGAAACATACGCTGGCACCTATCCAAGAAGTCCTGAGAATCATCTGACTCAGCCCCACTGAGTGATTGAGGCTTGAGCCTCCCAAACCTCTCTAGTCTCTTCTGCTCCTTGTCACTCATAGTGAGACCTACCTAGGCCTAAGCAACTACAACCGGCTGGGATGGTAGTAACCCCGGTGTCTGAAGTCCCTGCGCCACCTGCTCTGGAGTCTGAGCACCTCCCCCAGCCTGAGAAGTGGTTGGCACGGCCGGAATTGAAACTGCCTGAGCCAGGCTAGTGCAAACAATCTATATCTAAGCCAGAGCCTCTTGAATGCCTAGAATCACAATGGGCAGAGCTCGTGCCTGAACTGGTCCCACCGGCTTAACTACATCTGGAATCTTCTCCTGAGTTAGAGCAACTGGTGGATCTACAGGGACTTCTCTAGATGTGGTACGAGCTTCACCTTGACCTCTACTGCGGCCCTGGCCTCTCGTGGCCCTAGCCGGTGGTAGTGATGGCCGTCCGCCCGATCCGGTAGCACGTGTAATCACCATCTATGAGAGAATAGAATAACAGAAGTTTAGTTTCTGAGCTCAACAAATTCGCACTACAAGAATACAAGAAGGTGAAGTTTTCCTAATGGTTCGGCAACCTCTCGAAGATAAGTACAGACGTCTCCGTATCAATCCGCAAGACTCTACTAAACTTGCTCATGACTCGTGAGACCTAAGTAACCTAGGCTCTGATACCAACTTATCACGATCCAAAATCTCACATGTCATGATGGCGCCTATCGCAATACTAGGCAAGCCGACAACTCACAAATAACCATGCATCTTTATTTTAAAACATACCAAAACAAGCTTAAATAGTGAAATTTCATATTAACTGATAAGAAAATACCGCAACTCGATACAAAATTCCCCAAAATTCGGGTGTCACTGAGTACATGAACATCTAAATGACAACATAGTCTGAGTGCTAAAACACTGTCTAGAAAGATTGAACAGTACAAATAAACTAAAAAGAATGAGAGTCAAGGTATGCGAACGTCAAGGCAGCTACCTCGATAGTCTCCAACAGATAACGCTCCAAAGCTAGCAGCCGCCGTACTCTAAAGTACCTGGATCTGCACACAAAGTACATGGTGTAGTATGAGTACAACCGACCCGATGTACTCAATAAGTAATAAGACTAACCTTAGGCTGAAAGCAGTGACGTGCTCAGATAATTACAGTCCAAATTCAAATTTATAACCGTACAAATATGACAAGAAGAATGATAGTAATATCTCTGGGAAAACTCATAAACAGTTTGTACACAGTACAGAAATGTAGACATGCTTTCAAGTTTAACAGTTTAAGCTCAACACAGATGAAATATGCCAAGTATGACTGATATGAGGATTGTTACATCTCTATATCTACATGTCAAATGTGCATGTCACATGTAATGCATCACAATGATAACCTCATGTACTTTCACTCTCAGAGTACTCAATCTGACTGCCTCAACTCTCACACATCACACTCAATCACTCAGCACTGTACGGTACTTGCGCTTACTGCTAGTATGTAAGACTATGGAGGGGCGGATCCTGCCCAAGCACTAATATAAAGCCAATATGGCATGATGCGGTGTGCAGCCCGATCCCACAACAATATATAAAGCCCATAGGGCCTACTGTGTTGTGCAGCCCGATCCATAATAATAATATATATAAAGCCAAGAAAGCCTGCTGCGGCGTGCAGCCCGATCCACAAATCTCACTCACAACACAGCTCTCAGGCCCCAACTTAGTCATCAATCTCTCCAGTATCTTGGGCTCACAAATCTCATGACAATCAGCCCAAACAATGATATATGATACAACAATAAATAGTAACGGAGATTGCGATGTGATATGCAAACTCTGGATGTGACTGAGTACAAAATTGCCATTTAAGCAAATAATTCAACAGCATAAATGACCCCAGTGGGTCTCGACGAATAGCATATAGCCTAAACATGATTTCTAACATGTATTGCTACTCAATTGCTCTAACACATAGGGATCACATGAATAGCAACAAGGTTTGATAACTACACAGTACCAAGGTTCACGCTCACACGCCCGTCACCTCAACACCAACCATATAACACGTATTCTAGGGATTCATACCCTCAGAACCAAGTTAAGAATTGTTACTTACCTCAAACCGAGCAAATCTCTACTCCAAAAAGCCCTTGCCTCGTGAATCGGCCTCCGGACGACTTGAATCTAGCCACAAACAACTCAATACCATCAACACAAGCTATAGGAATCAATTCCATATGATAAAGCTAAGTTCTTTAACAAAAGTCAAAAAGGCAACTAAAAGAGTCAACCTCGGGCCCACGTCTCTGAATCCGATATAATTAACGTAATCCAAACATTATTTCAACAACGAGTCTAACTATACCAAAATTACTCAATTCTGATCACAACTCGACCTTCAAACCCTCAAATTAAATCCTATGAAGTTTCTACAATTTTCCCCAATTGTTCCAACCCAAAACTCTAATTAAATGGTTACAACAATGATAAATTAATGTATAAAAACTAAATCCAAGTTAGAATCACTTACCCTAATAAACTCCTTGAAAATCCCTTCATGAATCACCCAAATCCGAGGTATCTAGCTCAAAATATTAAAAATGGGTTCAAACCCTTGATTTTGAAATTAATAGTTGCTGCCTAGATGCCCTTCTTCGCGAACGCGAAAAGTGCCTCGCGCCCGCGATGAACACTGAACCATGTCTACGCTAATGCGACCCCTCATTCGTGAACGCAAAGGTTTACAAGCCTGGTGCCCCACCTACAGCATCCTTCTACGCGAACGCGATCAACCCCACGCGATCGCGATGAATAGAATCTCTATACCTTCGCGAACTCAAAGAACAAACTTCACCTACCTCCCAGTTACCCTTCATGAATGCGAGACCTCTCTCGCGAACGCGAACAAGGAAACCAGACATTAGAATTTCTGCAGTTCAACAAGGCCAAATTCAATCTGAATCTCACCCAAGGCCCCCAGTACCTCAACCAAATATACCAACAAGTCCTAAAACATCATACGAACTCACTCAAAGCATCAAATCACATAACAACACTAAAACTACGAATTGCACATCGATTCAAGCCGAATGAACTTATGAACTTCTAACATCCAAAACTAATACCGAAACATACAAAACCAACTCCGATTAATCTTAAATTTTTCACACAAGTCATAAATGACGCAACGGGCCTATTCCAACTTCTAAAACCAAAATCCGAGCTGGGTAACCACAAAGTCAACTCTCGGTCAAACTTCTCAACTCTCCAAACCTCAACTTTTCCAACTTTCGCCAATTCAAACAAATATCACTTACGGACCTCCAAATCAATATCCGGACACACTCCTATATCCAAAATTACAATACTGAGCTATCGGAACCATCAAAACTCCATTCCGGATCCATTTACACATATGTCCACATCCGGTCAACTCTTTCAACTTAGGCTTCTAACCTTGGGACTAAGTGTCCCAATTCATTTCAAAACATCCCCGGAACCAAACCAACCACCCCGGCAAGTTACATAATAATAAACAAACATAGAATTGTCAATAAATAGGGGAATGCGGCTACAACACTAAGAAGACCGGCCGGGTCATTACAATGGCATGGTGTCCGATCGGCTAAGCCGTCTCACTACAATGTCGTGTGGGTCGACATGATCCTTGCTAGAAATCATCTCATCCAAATTAAGGGGGAAATCTCAACACATCAACACGGGAATTTATCCCTAAATCAATCCTACACCGGCACGTGTAGCTTTGGGTTTAGGTTATTTCAACCCACCCTTCCTCGGTGACCTAACGATCCTCCCAAAAATATTTATCACATATAAAAGAGTTACAATTCATTCATATCCTTTCTCAATATTTTTCACTTCATTGGCACTCTTGGCCGTACACGTGAATCATTGTTCTTGGCATGATAGCCACATTTCAACTATTTCATACTCTCATTCTTTCATCTTCGAGGATCATCAACATAGGTTATCAAGATAAAGAGAATTTTGAAATCATGACTTTAAATATATATGAGCAATAAGAATCTTATCCATAGTGAGTTTTCTTTCCAAAATAAAGCATAATAAATTTACAATAGAAACATGAATTTAAGTCATGGCACTTGATACATTAATCATACTTGAATATTTTCCAGAAGGAGAGCACAATATGATAGGAGCAATTGGAAAATATTTTGAATATATATCTTTTGACACAATGCTCATTTGGGATAACCCAACTTATTGGGGACAACTCGAAATATTAGAATTAAGAGCTTGGGCAAACCACGCTTGAAGCTTACAAGAATTTCATGGAATTTGATTCTACAACAAGAGTTTAGCCAAGAGCTTTCGTTAGAGTTACTACAATGTTCCACTACCCTTGGTAACTTCAATCTATAGAAATACGATAAAATTGGACCATTATTAGGAAAGTGCTCATAGTATTCAGCTCACTTAGGCATTTCATCAAACACTAAGTGTGCAAATTTGACTACAAGGTTTCTGTGGTGGAATTCCTTCATCCCACAACCAATATCAACCAACAATTCATCCCGGATAATCTAACAACCTCCATGACACCTTGACCGATACATGCATGCCCAAGACACCACCCCGCCCCCCTAAATTAAGAACCACACTTCCAATTCTACCTATACACCTCAAATTTTGAAATATAGTGTTAAGGCTTTCAATCCCCCTCATATAAACCTCATAATAGTGAAATCCTACCCATAATTATATAATGGGACTTTGCATGAGAGCTTTGGACAAGGACATATCTCTTTAGAAGAAAAGTTGAGAGCTCTTCCCTTGAATCCCCAAGACTTGATCAACAATTTGGAGTGTAAAAATATTGGAGTTCTCTCTCTCTCTCTCTCTCTCTCTCTCTCTCTCTCTCTCTCTCTCTCTCTCTCTCTCTCTCTCTTGTTCCTCCTCTCTCTCTTAAAATATATGGTTTTTGCCTTCAAAATGAGCCTCAATGGCATTTAATCAAAATGCGTTCTGGTTATAAAATACACAAAATGGACCCTTCGAACCCAACTCTGCGATTGCATAGTGCTATGCAGAATAGGTTTGCGGTCCGCAAAATCGACCTCCAAAACTAGGCTGGTATATTCAAGTCTACGGCCAATATGCGGTCCGTAGATCAGTTATGCGGCCGCATAATGCACCACAAAATCTCTCTCCGAAATTTCTCGTGTTGATTTTGTGACGGATGTGCGGCCTGTGAAATGGTTATGTGATCGCATAATGGACCGCAAAATGACCTTAAAAATTGAGCTTCCCTTGTTCAACTTTGCGATGATTCTGCGGTCCGTGGAATATTTATGTGGTCATATAATAGACTGCAGAGATTCCATGTTCTATAATAAAAAATTCCACCAACTCCACAACGCATTGCACAACCCAAAAAGTTTGTACCACGACTCGCAATCTTGCTGCAAAAATTAGCTACAACCTTCCAATACGTTAGCCTATCCAGGCATCATAAAACCTTAAACTCCTTGGAAAACTTTTACGGGGCCTTACAGTGAACGTTGATTGACTCGTATCATGATTATGAAAAGAATTGAGATAATTGATATTGTATTCCATCTCCTTGACTGAAAAGCATGTCTAAATTCCAATTTCACTAAGTTTCTATTGGCAGACCTGATTGTTGATATCATATTTTATTCCATGCTCTATTTATGCTTCATATGCTTATTGAGCTTCTAGTAAGTGTCGGTGTAGATCCATCTCCATCACTTTTTCGAGGCTAGACTTGATACTTATGGAGTATCATGATTTTGTACTCATACTATACTTTTGCATATTTTGTGCAGGTTCTGAGACCGGCATTTGCGGTCCCTTTGAGCTGAGTAGGAGTGTGTTATTGAAGACTTCGTGTTGAGATGCTTGATCCTATCCACGGCACATGGAGTCCCCTTTCCCAACTTATCTAGTTTTTTCTATGCA